>NW_027646028.1:1800000-2183831 GCF_951394435.1 Stenella coeruleoalba | reverse complement strand
ACCCTAGCCCGAACCCTAACCCTAAACCTTCCCAGAAGCCTGACCCTCACCCGTCCCCTAATCCTAACCCGTACGCTAACACTAACCCGCGCCCTCACACGCACGCTCCCCCTAAAGCGTTGCCGTACCCTCACCTGGACCCGAAACCGTCCCCGTCCCCTAACCATAACCCTAGCCCGAACCCTAACCCTAACCCTGCCCCGAAGCCTGACCCTCACCCGTCCCCTAATCCTAACCCGTACGCTAACACTAACCCGCGCCCTCACACGTACGCTCCCCCTAAAGCGTTGCCGTACCCTCACCTGGACCCTAAACCGTCCCCGTCCCCTAACCCTAACCCTAGCCCGAACCCTAACCCTAACCATTCCCCGATGCCTGACCCTCACCCGTCCCCTAATCCTAACCCGTACGCTAACACTAACCCGCGTCCTCACACGCACGCTCCCCCTAAAGCGTTGCCGTACCCTCACCTGGACCCGAAACCGTCCCCGTCCCTTAACCCTTACCCTAGCCCGAACCCTAACCCTAACCCTTCCCCGAAGCCTGACCCTCACCCGTCCCCTAATCCTAACCCGTACGCTAACACTAACCCGCGCCCTCACACGCACGCTCCCCCTAAAGCGTTGCCGTACCCTCACCTGGACCCTAAACCGTCCCCGTCCCCTAACCCTAACCCTAGCCCGAACCCTAACCCTAACCCTTCCCCGAAGCCTGACCCTCACCCGTCCCCTAATCCTAAGCCGTTCGCTAACACTAACCCGCACCCTAACACGCACGCTCCCCCTAAAGCGTTGCCGTACCCTCACCTGGACCCGAAACCGTCCCCGTCCCCTAAACCTAACCCTAGCCCGAACCCTAACCCTAACCCTTCCCAGAAGCCTGACCCTCACGCGTCCCCTAATCCTAACCCGTACGCTAACACTAACCCGCGCCCTCACAGGCACGCTCCCCCTAAAGCGTTGCCGTACCCTCACCTGGACCCTAAACCGTCCCTGTCCCCTAACCCTAACCCTAGCCCGAACCCTAACCCTAACCCTTTCCCGAAGCCTGACCCTCACCCGTCCCCTAATCCTAAGCCGTACGCTAACACTAACCCGCGCCCTCACACGCACGCTCCCCCTAAAGCGTTGCCGTACCCTCACCTGGACCCTAAACCGTCCCCGTCCCCTAACCCTAACCCTAGCCCGAACCCTAACCCTAACCCTTCCCCGAAGCCTGACCCTCACCCGTCCCCTAATCCTAACCCGTACGCTAACACTAACCCGCGCCCTCACACGCACGCTCCCCCTAAAGCGTTGCCGTACCCTCACCTGGACCCTAAACCATCCCCGTCCCCTAACCCTAACCCTAGCCCGAACCCTAACCCTAACCCTTCCCCGAAGCCTGACCCTCACCCGTCCCCTAATCCTAACCCGTACGCTAACACTAATCCGCGCCCTCACATGCACGCTCCCCCTAAAGCGTTGCCGTACCCTCACCTGGAGCCGAAACCGTCCCCGTCCCCTAACCCTAACCCTAGCCCGAACCCTAACCCTAACCCTTCCCCGAAGCCTGACCCTCACCCGTCCCCTAATCCTAAGCCGTACGCTAACACTAACCCGCGCCCTCACACGCACGCTCCCCCTAAAGCGTTGCCGTACCCTCACCTGGACCCGAAACCGTCCCCGTCCCCTAACCCTAACCCTAGCCCGAACCCTAACCCTAACCCTTCCCCGAAGCCTGACCCTCACCCGTCCCCTAATCCTAACCCGTACGCTAACACTAACCCGCGCCCTCACACGCACGCTCCCCCTAAAGCGTTGCCGTACCCTCACCTGGACCCTAAACCGTCCCCGTCCCCTAACCCTAACCCTAGCCCGAACCCTAACCCTAACCCATCCCCGAAGCCTGACCCTCACCCGTCCCCTAATCCTAACCCGTACGCTAACACTAACCTGCGCCCTCACATGCACGCTCCCCCTAAAGCGTTGCCGTACCCTCACCTGGACCCTAAACCGTCCCCGTCCCCTAACCCTAACCCTAGCCCGAACCCTAACCCTAACCCTTCCCCGAAGCCTGACCCTCACCCGTCCCCTAATCCTAAGCCGTACGCTAACACTAACGCGCGCCCTCACACGCACGCTCCCCCTAAAGCGTTGCCGTACCCTCACCTGGACCCTAAACCGTCCCCGTCCCCTAACCCTAACCCTAGCCCGAACCCTAACCCTAACCCTTCCCCGAAGCCTGACCCTCACCCGTCCCCTAATCCTAAGCCGAACGCTAACACTAACCCGCGCCCTCACACGCACGCTCCCCCTAAAGCATTGCCGTTCCCTCACCTGGACACTAAACCGTCCCCGTCCCCTAACCCTAACCCTAGCCCGAACCCTAACCCTAACCCTTCCCCGAAGCCTGACCCTCACCCGTCCCCTAATCCTAAGCCGTTCGCTAACACTAACCCGCACCCTCACACGCACGCTCCCCCTAAAGCGTTGCCGTACCCTCACCTGGACCCGAAACCGTCCCCGTCCCCTAACCCTAACCCTAGCCCGAACCCTAACCCTAACCCTTCCCCGAAGCCGGACCCTCACCCGTCCCCTAATCCTAACCCGTACGCTAACACTAACCCGCGCCCTCACACGCACGCTCCCCCTAAAGCGTTGCCGTACCCTCACCTGTACCCTAAACCGTCCCCGTCCCCTAACCCTAACCCTAGCCCGAACCCTAACCCTAACCCTTCCCCGAAGCCTGACCCTCACCCGTCCCCTAATCCTAACCCGTACGCTAACACTAACCCGCGCCCTCACACGCACGCTCCCCCTAAAGCCTTGCCGTACCCTCACCTGGACCCTAAACCGTCCCCGTCCCCTAACCCTAACCCTAGCCCGAACCCTAACCCTAACCCTTCCCCGAAGCCTGACCCTCACCCGTCCCCTAATCCTAACCCGTACGCTAACACTAACCCGCGCCCTCACACGCACGCTCCCCCTAAAGCGTTGCCGTACCCTCACCTGGACCCGAAACCGTCCCCGTCCCCTAACCCTAACCCTAGCCCGAACCCTAACCCTAACCCTTCCCCGAAGCCTGACCCTCACACATCCCCTAATCCTAATCCGGACGCTAACACTAACCCGCGCCCTCACACGCACGCTCCCCCTAAAGCGTTGCCGTACCCTCACCTGGACCCTAAACCGTCCCCGTCCCCTAACCCTAACCCTAGCCCGAACCCTAACCCTAACCCTTCCCCGAAGCCTGACCCTCACCCGTCCCCTAATCCTAACCCGTACGCTAACACTAACCCGCGCCCTCACACGCACGCTCCCCCTAAAGCGTTGCCGTACCCTCACCTGGACCCTAAACCATCCCCGTCCCCTAACCCTAACCCTAGCCCGAACCCTAACCCTAACCCTTCCCCGAAGCCTGACCCTCACCCGTCCCCTAATCCTAACCCGTACGCTAACACTAACCCGCGCCCTCACATGCACGCTCCCCCTAAAGCGTTGCCGTACCCTCACCTGGAGCCGAAACCGTCCCCGTCCCCAAACCCTAACCCTAGCCCGAACCCTAACCCTAACCCTTCCCCGAAGCCTGACCCTCACCCGTCCCCTAATCCTAACCCGTACGCTAACACTAACCCGCGCCCTCACACGTACGCTCCCCCTAAAGCGTTGCCGTACCCTCACCTGGACCCTAAACCGTCCCCGTCCCCTAACACTAACCCTAGCCCGAACCCTAACCCTAACTCTTCCCAGAAACCTGACCCTCACCCGTCCCCTAATCCTAACCCGTACGCTAACACTAACCCGCGCCCTCACACGCACGCTCCCCCTAAAGCGTTGCCATACCCTCACCTGGACCCTAAACCGTCCCCGTCCCCTAACCCTAACCCTAGCCCGAACCCTAACCCTAACCCATCCCCGAAGCCTGACCCTCACCCGTCCCCTAATCCTAACCCGTACGCTAACACTAACCTGCGCCCTCACATGCACGCTCCCCCTAAAGCGTTGCCGTACCCTCACCTGGACCCTAAACCGTCCCCGTCCCCTAACCCTAACCCTAGCCCGAACCCTAACCCTAACCCTTCCCCGTAGCCGGACCCTCACCCGTCCCCTAATCCTAACCCGTACGCTAACACTAACCCGCGCCCTCACACGCACGCTCCCCCTAAAGCGTTGCCGTACCCTCACCTGTACCCTAAACCGTCCCCGTCCCCTAACCCTAACCCTAGCCCGAACCCTAACCCTAACCCTTCCCCGAAGCCTGACCCTCACCCGTCCCCTAATCCTAACCCGTACGCTAACACTAACCCACGCCCTCACACGCACGCTCCCCCTAAAGCCTTGCCGTACCCTCACCTGGACCCTAAACCGTCCCCGTCCCCTAACCCTAACCCTAGCCCGAACCCTAACCCTAACCCTTCCCCGAAGCCTGACCCTCACCCGTCCCCTAATCCTAACCCGTACGCTAACACTAACCCGCGCCCTCACACGCACGCTCCCCCTAAAGCGTTGCCGTACCCTCACCTGGACCCGAAACCGTCCCCGTCCCCTAACCCTAACCCTAGCCCGAACCCTAACCCTAACCCTTCCCCGAAGCCTGACCCTCACACATCCCCTAATCCTAATCCGGACGCTAACACTAACCCGCGCCCTCACACGCACGCTCCCCCTAAAGCGTTGCCGTACCCTCACCTGGACCCTAAACCGTCCCCGTCCCCTAACCCTAACCCTAGCCCGAACCCTAACCCTAACCCTTCCCCGAAGCCTGACCCTCACCCGTCCCCTAATCCTAAGCCGTACGCTAACACTAACGCGCGCCCTCACACGCACGCTCCCCCTAAAGCGTTGCCGTACCCTCACCTGGACCCTAAACCGTCCCCGTCCCCTAACCCTAACCCTAGCCCGAACCCTAACCCTAACCCTTCCCCGAAGCCTGACCCTCACCCGTCCCCTAATCCTAAGCCGAACGCTAACACTAACCCGCGCCCTCACACGCACGCTCCCCCTAAAGCATTGCCGTTCCCTCACCTGGACACTAAACCGTCCCCGTCCCCTAACCCTAACCCTAGCCCGAACCCTAACCCTAACCCTTCCCCGAAGCCTGACCCTCACCCGTCCCCTAATCCTAAGCCGTTCGCTAACACTAACCCGCACCCTCACACGCACGCTCCCCCTAAAGCGTTGCCGTACCCTCACCTGGACCCGAAACTGTCCCCGTCCCCTAACCCTAACCCTAGCCCGAACCCTAACCCTAACCCTTCCCCGAAGCCGGACCCTCACCCGTCCCCTAATCCTAACCCGTACGCTAACACTAACCCGCGCCCTCACACGCACGCTCCCCCTAAAGCGTTGCCGTACCCTCACCTGTACCCTAAACCGTCCCCGTCCCCTAACCCTAACCCTAGCCCGAACCCTAACCCTAACCCTTCCCCGAAGCCTGACCCTCACCCGTCCCCTAATCCTAACCCGTACGCTAACACTAACCCGCGCCCTCACACGCACGCTCCACCTAAAGCCTTGCCGTACCCTCACCTGGACCCTAAACCGTCCCCGTCCCCTAACCCTAACCCTAGCCCGAACCCTAACCCTAACCCTTCCCCGAAGCCTGACCCTCACCCGTCCCCTAATCCTAACCCGTACGCTAACACTAACCCGCGCCCTCACACGCACGCTCCCCCTAAAGCGTTGCCGTACCCTCACCTGGACCCGAAACCGTCCCCGTCCCCTAACCCTAACCCTAGCCCGAACCCTAACCCTAACCCTTCCCCGAAGCCTGACCCTCACACATCCCCTAATCCTAATCCGGACGCTAACACTAACCCGCGCCCTCACACGCACGCTCCCCCTAAAGCGTTGCCGTACCCTCACCTGGACCCTAAACCGTCCCCGTCCCCTAACCCTAACCCTAGCCCGAACCCTAACCCTAACCCTTCCCCGAAGCCTGACCCTCACCCGTCCCCTAATCCTAAGCCGTACGCTAACACTAACGCGCGCCCTCACACACACGCTCCCCCTAAAGCGTTGACGTACCCTCACCTGGACCCTAAACCGTCCCCGTCCCCTAACCCTAACCCTAGCCCGAACCCTAACCCTAACCCTTCCCCGAAGCCTGACCCTCACCCGTCCCCTAATCCTAAGCCGAACGCTAACACTAACCCGCGCCCTCACACGCACGCTCCCCCTAAAGCATTGCCGTTCCCTCACCTGGACACTAAACCGTCCCCGTCCCCTAACCCTAACCCTAGCCCGAACCCTAACCCTAACCCTTCCCCGAAGCCTGACCCTCACCCGTCCCCTAATCCTAACCCGTACGCTAACACTAACCCGCGCCCTCACACGCACGCTCCCCCTAAAGCCTTGCCGTACCCTCACCTGGACCCTAAACCGTCCCCGTCCCCTAACCCTAACCCTAGCCCGAACCCTAACCCTAACCCTTCCCCGAAGCCTGACCCTCACCCGTCCCCTAATCCTAACCCGTACGCTAACACTAACCCGCGCCCTCACACGCACGCTCCCCCTAAAGCGTTGCCGTACCCTCACCTGGACCCGAAACCGTCCCCGTCCCCTAACCCTAACCCTAGCCCGAACCCTAACCCTAACCCTTCCCCGAAGCCTGACCCTCACACATCCCCTAATCCTAATCCGGACGCTAACACTAACCCGCGCCCTCACACGCACGCTCCCCCTAAAGCGTTGCCGTACCCTCACCTGGACCCTAAACCGTCCCCGTCCCCTAACCCTAACCCTAGCCCGAACCCTAACCCTAACCCTTCCCCGAAGCCTGACCCTCACCCGTCCCCTAATCCTAAGCCGAACGCTAACACTAACCCGCGCCCTCACACGCACGCTCCCCCTAAAGCGTTGCCGTACCCTCACCTGGACCCTAAACCGTCCCCGTCCCCTAACCCTAACCCTAGCCCGAACCCTAACCCTAACCCTTCCCCGAAGCCTGACCCTCACCCGTCCCCTAATCCTAAGCCGAACGCTAACACTAACCCGCGCCCTCACACGCACGCTCCCCCTAAAGCATTGCCGTTCCCTCACCTGGACACTAAACCGTCCCCGTCCCCTAACCCTAACCCTAGCCCGAACCCTAACCCTAACCCTTCCCCGAAGCCTGACCCTCACCCGTCCCCTAATCCTAAGCCGTTCGCTAACACTAACCCGCACCCTCACACGCACGCTCCCCCTAAAGCGTTGCCGTACCCTCACCTGGACCCGAAACCGTCCCCGTCCCCTAACCCTAACCCTAGCCCGAACCCTAACCCTAACCCTTCCCAGAAGCCTGACCCTCACCCGTCCCCTAATCCTAACCCGTACGCTAACACTAACCCGCGCCCTCACATGCACGCTCCCCCTAAAGTGTTGCCGTACCCTCACCTGGACCCTAAACCGTCCCCATCCCCTAACCCTAACCCTAGCCCGAACCCTAACCCTAACCCTTTCCCGAAGCCTGACCCTCACCCGTCCCCTAATCCTAAGCCGTACGCTAACACTAACCCGCGCCCTCACACGCACGCTCCCCCTAAAGAGTTGCCGTACCCTCACCTGGACCCTAAACCGTCCCCGTCCCCTAACCCTAACCCTATCCCGAACCCTAACCCTAACCCTTCCCCGAAGCCTGACCCTGACCCGTCCCCTAATCCTAACCCGTACGCTAACACTAACCCGTGCCCTCACACGCACGCTCCCCCTAAAGCGTTGCCGTACCCTCACCTGGACCCTAAACCATCCCCGTCCCCTAACCCTAACCCTAGCCCGAACCCTAACCCTAACCCTTCCCCGAAGCCTGACCCTCACCCGTCCCCTAATCCTAACCCGTACGCTAACACTAACCCGCGCCCTCACACGCACGCTCCCCCTAAAGCGTTGCCGTACCCTCACCTTGACCCGAAACCGTCCCCGTCCCCTAACCCTAACCCTAGCCCGAACCCTAACCCTAACCCTTCCCCGAAGCCTGACCCTCACCCGTCCCCTAATCCTAACCCGTACGCTAACACTAACCCGCGCCCTCACACGCACGCTCCCCCTAAAGCGTTGCCGTACCCTCACCTGGACCCGAAACCGTCCCCGTCCCCTAACCCTAACCATAGCCCGAACCCTAACCCTAACCCATCCCCGAAGCCTGACCCTCACCCGTCCCCTAATCCTAAGCCGTACGCTAACACTAACCCGCACCCTCACACGCACGCTCCCCCTAAAGCGTTGCCGTACCCTCACCTGGACCCGAAACCGTCCCCGTCCCCTAACCCTAACCCTAGACCGAACCCTAACCCTAACCCTTCCCCGAAGCCTGACCCTCACCCGTCCCCTAATCCTAACCCGTACGCTAACACTAACCCGCGCCCTCACACGTACGCTCCCCCTAAAGCGTTGCCGTACCCTCACCTGGACCCTAAACCGTCCCCGTCCCCTAACCCTAACCCTAGCCCGAACCCTAACCCTAACCCTTCCCCGATGCCTGACCCTCACCCGTCCCCTAATCCTAACCCGTACGCTAACACCAACCCGCGTCCTCACACGCACGCTCCCCCTAAAGCGTTGCCGTACCCTCACCTGGACCCTAAACCGTCCCCGTCCCTTAACCCTTACCCTAGCCCGAAACCTAACCCTAACCCTTCCCCGAAGCCTGACCCTCACCCGTCCCCTAATCCTAACCCGTACGCTAACATTAACCCGCGCCCTCACACGCACGCTCCCCCTAAAGCGTTGCCGTACCCTCACCTGGACCCTAAACCGTCCCCGTCCCCTAACCCTAACCCTAGCCCGAACCCTAACCCTAACCCTTCCCAGAAGCCTGACCCTCACCCGTCCCCTAATCCTAACCCGTACGCTAACACTAACCCGCGCCCTCACACGCACGCTCCCCCTAAAGCGTTGCCGTACCCTCACCTGGACCCTAAACCGTCCCCGTCCCCTAACCCTAACTCTAGCCCGAACCCTAACCCTAACCCTTCCCCGAAGCCTGACCCTCACCCGTCCCCTAATCCTAACCCGTACGCTATCACTAACCCACGCCCTCACACGCACGCTCCCCCTAAAACGTTGCCGTACCCTCACCTGTACCTGAAACCGTCCCCGTCCCCTAACCCTAACCCTAGCCCGAACCCTAACCCTAACCCTTCCCCGAAGCCTGAACCTCACCCGTCCCCTAATCCTAACCGTACGCTAACACTAACCCACGCCCTCACACGCACGCTCCCCCTAAAGCGTTGCCGTACCCTCACCTGGACCCGAAACCGTCCCCGTCCCCTAACCCTAACCCTAGCCCGAACCCTAACCCTAACCCTTCCCCGAAGCCTGACCCTCACCCGTCCCCTAATCCTAACCCGTACGCTAACACTAACCCGCGCCCTCACACGCACGCTCCCCCTAAAGCGTTGCCGTACCCTCACCTGGACCCTAAACCGTCCCCATCCCCTAACCCTAACCCTAGCCCGAACCCTAACCCTAACCCTTCCCCGAAGCCTGACCCTCACCCGTCCCCTAATCCTAACCCGTACGCTAACACTAACACGCGCCCTCACACGCACGCTCCCCCTAAAGCGTTGCTGTACCCTCACCTGGACCCTAAACCTTCCCCGTCCCCTAACCCTAACCGTAGCCCGAACCCTAACCCTAACCCTTCCCCGAAGCCTGACCCTCACCCGTCCCCTAATCCTAAGCCGTACGCTAACACTAACCCGCGCCCTCACACGCACGCTCCCCCTAAAGCGTTGCCGTACCCTCACCTGAACCCTAAACCGTCCCCGTCCCCTAACCTTAACCCTAGCCCGAACCCTAACCCTAACCCTTCCCCGAAACCTGACCCTCACCCGTCCCCTAATCCTAACCCGTACGCTAACACTAACCCGCGCCCTCACACGCACGCTCCCCCTAAAGCGTTGCCGTACCCTCACCTGGACCCTAAACCGTCCCCGTCCCCTAACCCTAACCCTAGCCCTAACCCTAACCCTAACCCTTCCCCGAAGCCTGACCCTCACCCGTCCCCTAATCCTAACCCGTACGCTAACACTAACCCGCGCCCTCACACGCACGCTCCCCCTAAAGCGTTGCCGTACCCTCAACTGGACCCTAAACCGTCCCCGTCCCCTAACCCTAACCCTAGCCCGAACCCTAACCCTAACCCTTGCCCGAAGCCTGACCCTCACCCGTCCCCTAATCCTAACCCGTACGCTAACACTAACCCGCGCCCTCACACGCACGCTCCCCCTAAAGCGTTGCCGTACCCTCACCTGGACCCTAAACCGTCCCCGTCCCCTAACCCTAACCCTAGCCCGAACCCTAACCCTATCCCTTCCCCGAAGCCTGATCCTCACCCGTCCCATAATCCTAACCCGTACGCTAACACTAACCCGCGCCCTCACACGCACGCTCCCCCTAAAGCGTTGCCGTACCCTCACCTGGACCCGAAACCGTCCCCGTCCCCTAACCCTAACCCTAGCCCGAACCCTAACCCTAACCCTTCCCCGAAGCCTGACCCTCACCCGTCCCCTAATCCTAACCCGTACGCTAACACTAACCCGTGCCCTCACACGCACGCTCCCCTTAAATCGTTGCCGTTCCCTCACCTGGACCCTAAACCTTCCCCATCCCCTAACCCTAACCCTAGCCCGAACCCTAACCCTAACCATTCCCCGAAGCCTGACCCTCACCCGTCACCTAATCCTAACCCGTACGCTAACACTAACCCGCGCCCTCACACGCACGCTCCCCCTAAAGCGTTGCCGTACCCTCACCTGGACCCTAAACCGTCCCCATCCCCTAACCCTAACCCTAGCCCGAACCCTAACCCTAACCCTTCCCCGAAGCCTGACCCTCACCCGTCCCCTAATCCTAACCCGTACGCTAACACTAACACGCGCCCTCACACGCACGCTCCCCCTAAAGCGTTGCTGTACCCTCACCTGGACCCTAAACCTTCCCCGTCCCCTAACCCTAACCGTAGCCCGAACCCTAACCCTAACCCTTCCCCGAAGCCTGACCCTCACCCGTCCCCTAATCCTAAGCCGTACGCTAACACTAACCCGCGCCCTCACACGCACGCTCCCCCTAAAGCGTTGCCGTACCCTCACCTGAACCCTAAACCGTCCCCGTCCCCTAACCCTAACCCTAGCCCGAACCCTAACCCTAACCCTTCCCCGAAACCTGACCCTCACCCGTCCCCTAATCCTAACCCGTACGCTAACACTAACCCGCGCCCTCACACGCACGCTCCCCCTAAAGCGTTGCCGTACCCTCACCTGGACCCTAAACCGTCCCCGTCCCCTAACCCTAACCCTAGCCCGAACCCTAACCCTAACCCTTCCCCGAAGCCTGACCCTCACCCGTCCCCTAATCCTAACCCGTACGCTAACACTAACCCGCGCCCTCCCATGCACGCTCCCCCTAAAGGGTTGCCGTACCCTCACCTGCACCCTAAACCGTCCCCGTCCCCTAACCCTAACCCTAGCCCGAACCCTAAACCTAACCCTTCCCAGAAGCCTGACCCTCACCCGTCCCCTAATCCTAACCCGTACGCTAACACTAACCCGCGCCCTCACACGCACGCTCCCCCTAAAGCGTTGCCATACCCTCACCTGGACCCGAAACCGTCCCCGTCCCGTAACCCTAACCCTAGCCCGAACCCTGACCCTAACCCTTCCCCGAAGCCTGACCCTCACCCGTCCCCTAATCCTAAGCCATACGCTAACACTAACCCGCGCCCTCACATGCACGCTCCCCCTAAAGCGTTGCCGTACCCTCACCTGGACCCTAAACCGTCCCCGTCCCCTAACCCTAACCCTAACCCTTCCCCGAAGCCTGACCCTCACCCGTCCCCTAATCCTAAGCCATACGCTAACACTAACGCGCGCCCTCACACGCACGCTCCCCCTAAAGCGTTGCCGTAACCTCACCTGGACCCTAAACTGTCCCCGTCCCCTAACCCTAACCCTAGCCCGAACCCTAACTCTAACCCTTCCCCGAAGCCTGACCCTCACCCGTCCCCTAATCCTAACCCGTACGCTAACACTAACCCGCGCCCTCACACGCACGCTCCCCCTAAAGCGTTGCCGTACCCTCACCTGGACCCGAAACCGTCCCCGTCCCCTAACCCTAACCCTAGCCCGAACCCTAACCCTAACCCTTCCCCGAAGCCTGACCCTCACCCGTCCCCTAATCCTAACCCGTACGCTAACACTAACCCGCGCCCTCACACGCACGCTCCCCCTAAAGCGTTGCCGTACCCTCACCTGGACCCGAAACCGTCCCCGTCCCCTAACCCTAACCCTAGCCCGAACCCTAACCCTAACCCTTCCCCGAAGCCTGACCCTCACCCGTCCCCTAATCTTAACCCGTACGCTAACACTAACCCGCGCCCTCAAACGCACGCTCCCCCTAAAGCGTTGCCGTACCCTCACCTCGACCCTAAACCGTCCCCGTCCCCTAACCCTAACCCTAGCCCGAACCCTAACCCTAACCCTTCCCCGAAGCCTGACCCTCACCCGTCCCCTAATCCTAAGCCGAACGCTAACAGTAACCCGCGCCCTCACACGCACGCTCCCCCTAAAGCATTGCCGTACCCTCACCTGGACCCTAAACCGTCCCCGTCCCCTAACCCTAACCCTAGCCCGAACCCTAACCCTAACCCTTCCCCGAAGCCTGACCCTCACCCGTCCCCTAATCCTAAGCCGTTCGCTAACACTAACCCGCACCCTCACACGCACGCTCCCCCTAAAGCGTTGCCGTACCCTCACCTGGACCCTAAACCGTCCCCGTCCCCTAACCCTAACCCTAGCCCGAACCCTAACCCTAACCCTTTCCCGAAGCCTGACCCTCACCCGTCCCCTAATCCTAAGCCGTACGCTAACACTAACCCGCGCCCTCACACACACGCTCCCCCTAAAGCGTTGCCGTACCCTCACCTGGACCCTAAACCATCCCCGTCCCCTAACCCTAACCCTACCCCGAACCCTAACCCTAACCCTTCCCCGAAGCCTGACCCTCACCCGTCCCCTAATCCTAACCCGTACGCTAACACTAACCCGCGCCCTCACACGCACGCTCCCCCTAAAGCGTTGCCGTACCCTCACCTGGACCCGAAACCGTCCCCGTCCCCTACCCCTAACCCTAGCCCGAACCCTAACCCTAACCCTTCCCCGAAGCCTGACCCTCACCCGTCCCCTAATCCTAACCCGTACGCTAACACTAACCCGCGCCCTCACACGCACGCTCCCCCTAAAGCGTTGCCGTACCCTCACCTGGACCCTAAACCATCCCCGTCCCCTAACCCTAACCCTAGCCCGAACCCTAACCCTAACCCTTCCCCGAAGCCTGACCCTCACCCGTCCACTAATCCTAACCCGTACGCTAACACTAACCCGCGCCCTCACACGCACGCTCCCCCTAAAGCGTTGCCGTACCCTCACCTGGACCCGAAACCGTCCCCGTCCCCTAACCCTAACCCTAGCCCGAACCCTAACCCTAACCCTTCCCCGAAGCCTGACCCTCACCCGTCCCCTAATCCTAACCCGTACGCTAACACTAACCCGCGCCCTCACACGTACGCTCCCCCTAAAGCGTTGCCGTACCCTCACCTGGACCCTAAACCGTCCCCGTCCCCTAACCCTAACCCTAGCCCGAACCCTAACCCTAACCATTCCCCGAAGCCTGACCCTCACCCGTCACCTAATCCTAACCCGTACGCTAACACTTACCCGCACCCTCACACGCACGCTCCCCCTAAAGCGTTGCCGTACCCTCACCTGGACCCTAAACCGTCCCCGTCCCCTAACCCTAACCCTAGCCCGAACCCTAACCCTAACCCTTCCCCGAAGCCTGACCCTCACCCGTCCCCTAATCCTAAGCCATACGCTAACACTAACGCGCGCCCTCACACGCACGCTCCCCCTAAAGCGTTGCCGTACCCTCACCTGGACCCTAAACTGTCCCCGTCCCCTAACCCTAACCCTAGCCCGAACCCTAACTCTAACCCTTCCCCGAAGCCTGACCCTCACCCGTCCCCTAATCCTAACCCGTACGCTAACACTAACCCGCGCCCTCACACGCACGCTCCCCCTAAAGCGTTGCCGTACCCTCACCTGGACCCGAAACCGTCCCCGTCCCCTAACCCTAACCCTAGCCCGAACCCTAACCCTAACCCTTCCCCGAAGCCTGACCCTCACCCGTCCCCTAATCCTAACCCGTACGCTAACACTAACCCGCGCCCTCACACGCACGCTCCCCCTAAAGCGTTGCCGTACCCTCACCTGGACCCGAAACCGTCCCCGTCCCCTAACCCTAACCCTAGCCCGAACCCTAACCCTAACCCTTCCCCGAAGCCTGACCCTCACCCGTCCCCTAATCTTAACCCGTACGCTAACACTAACCCGCGCCCTCAAACGCACGCTCCCCCTAAAGCGTTGCCGTACCCTCACCTCGACCCTAAACCGTCCCCGTCCCCTAACCCTAACCCTAGCCCGAAGCCTAACCCTAACCCTTCCCCGAAGCCTGACCCTCACCCGTCCCCTAATCCTAAGCCGAACGCTAACAGTAACCCGCGCCCTCACACGCACGCTCCCCCTAAAGCATTGCCGTACCCTCACCTGGACCCTAAACCGTCCCCGTCCCCTAACCCTAACCCTAGCCCGAACCCTAACCCTAACACTTCCCCGAAGCCTGACCCTCACCCGTCCCCTAATCCTAAGCCGTTCGCTAACACTAACCCGCACCCTCACACGCACGCTCCCCCTAAAGCGTTGCCGTACCCTCACCTGGACCCTAAACCGTCCCCGTCCCCTAACCCTAACCCTAGCCCGAACCCTAACCCTAACCCTTTCCCGAAGCCTGACCCTCACCCGTCCCCTAATCCTAAGCCGTACGCTAACACTAACCCGCGCCCTCACACACACGCTCCCCCTAAAGCGTTGCCGTACCCTCACCTGGACCCTAAACCATCCCCGTCCCCTAACCCTAACCCTACCCCGAACCCTAACCCTAACCCTTCCCCGAAGCCTGACCCTCACCCGTCCCCTAATCCTAACCCGTACGCTAACACTAACCCGTGCCCTCACACGCACGCTCCCCCTAAAGCGTTGCCGTACCCTCACCTGGACCCTAAACCGTCCCCGTCCCCTAAGCCTAACCCTAGCCCGAACCCTAACCCTAACCCTTCCCCGAAGCCTGACCCTCACCCGTCCCCTAATCCTAAGCCGTTCGCTAACACTAACCCGCACCCTCACACGCACGCTCCCCCTAAAGCGTTGCCGTACCCTCACCTGGACCCGAAACCGTCCCCGTCCCCTAAACCTAACCCTAGCCCGAACCCTAACCCTAACCCTTCCCAGAAGCCTGACCCTCACCCGTCCCCTAATCCTAACCCGTACGCTAACACTAACCCGCGCCCTCACAGGCACGCTCCCCCTAAAGCGTTGCTGTACCCTCACCTGGACCCTAAACCGTCCCTGTCCCCTAACCCTAACCCTAGCCCGAACCCTAACCCTAACCCTTTCCCGAAGCCTGACCCTCACCCGTCCCCTAATCCTAAGCCGTACGCTAACACTAACCCGCGCCCTCACACGCACGCTCCCCCTAAAGCGTTGCCGTACCCTCACCTGGTCCCGAAACCGTCCCCGTCCCCTAACCCTAACCCTAGCCCGAACCCTAACCCTAACCCTTCCCCGAAGCCTGACCCTCACCCGTCCCCTAATCCTAACCCGTACGCTAACACTAACCCGCGCCCTCACACGCACGCTCCCCCTAAAGCGTTGCCGTACCCTCACCTGGACCCTAAACCATCCCCGTCCCCTAACCCTAACCCTAACCCTTCCCCGAAGCCTGACCCTCACCCGTCCCCTAATCCTAACCCGTACGCTAACACTAACCCGCGCCCTCACATGCACGCTCCCCCTAAAGCGTTGCCGTACCCTCACCTGGAGCCGAAACCGTCCCCGTCCCCTAACCCTAACCCTAGCCCGAACCCTAACCCTAACCCTTCCCCGAAGCCTGACCCTCACCCGTCCCCTAATCCTAAGCCGTACGCTAACACTAACCCGCACCCTCACACGCACGCTCCCCCTAAAGCGTTGCCGTACCCTCACCTGGACCCTAAACCGTCCCCGTCCCCTAACCCTAACCCTAGCCCGAACCCTAACCCTAACCCTTCCCCGAAGCCTGACCCTCACCCGTCCCCTAATCCTAAGCCGTTCGCTAACACTAACCCGCACCCTCACACGCACGCTCCCCCTAAAGCGTTGCCGTACCCTCACCTGGACCCGAAACCGTCCCCGTCCCCTACCCCTAACCCTAGCCCGAACCCTAACCCTAACCCTTCCCCGAAGCCTGACCCTCACCCGTCCCCTAATCCTAACCCGTACGCTAACACTAACCCGCGCCCTCACACGCACGCTCCCCCTAAAGCGTTGCCGTACCCTCACCTGGACCCTAAACCATCCCCGTCCCCTAACCCTAACCCTAGCCCGAACCCTAACCCTAACCCTTCCCCGAAGCCTGACCCTCACCCGTCCACTAATCCTAACCCGTACGCTAACACTAACCCGCGCCCTCACACGCACGCTCCCCCTAAAGCGTTGCCGTACCCTCACCTGGACCCGAAACCGTCCCCGTCCCCTAACCCTAACCCTAGCCCGAACCCTAACCCTAACCCTTCCCCGAAGCCTGACCCTCACCCGTCCCCTAATCCTAACCCGTACGCTAACACTAACCCGCGCCCTCACACGTACGCTCCCCCTAAAGCGTTGCCGTACCCTCACCTGGACCCTAAACCGTCCCCGTCCCCTAACCCTAACCCTAGCCCGAACCCTAACCCTAACCATTCCCCGAAGCCTGACCCTCACCCGTCACCTAATCCTAACCCGTACGCTAACACTTACCCGCACCCTCACACGCACGCTCCCCCTAAAGCGTTGCCGTACCCTCACCTGGACCCTAAACCGTCCCCGTCCCCTAACCCTAACCCTAGCCCGAACCCTAACCCTAACCCTTCCCCGAAGCCTGACCCTCACCCGTCCCCTAATCCTAAGCCATACGCTAACACTAACGCGCGCCCTCACACGCACGCTCCCCCTAAAGCGTTGCCGTACCCTCACCTGGACCCTAAACTGTCCCCGTCCCCTAACCCTAACCCTAGCCCGAACCCTAACTCTAACCCTTCCCCGAAGCCTGACCCTCACCCGTCCCCTAATCCTAACCCGTACGCTAACACTAACCCGCGCCCTCACACGCACGCTCCCCCTAAAGCGTTGCCGTACCCTCACCTGGACCCGAAACCGTCCCCGTCCCCTAACCCTAACCCTAGCCCGAACCCTAACCCTAACCCTTCCCCGAAGCCTGACCCTCACCCGTCCCCTAATCCTAACCCGTACGCTAACACTAACCCGCGCCCTCACACGCACGCTCCCCCTAAAGCGTTGCCGTACCCTCACCTGGACCCGAAACCGTCCCCGTCCCCTAACCCTAACCCTAGCCCGAACCCTAACCCTAACCCTTCCCCGAAGCCTGACCCTCACCCGTCCCCTAATCTTAACCCGTACGCTAACACTAACCCGCGCCCTCAAACGCACGCTCCCCCTAAAGCGTTGCCGTACCCTCACCTCGACCCTAAACCGTCCCCGTCCCCTAACCCTAACCCTAGCCCGAAGCCTAACCCTAACCCTTCCCCGAAGCCTGACCCTCACCCGTCCCCTAATCCTAAGCCGAACGCTAACAGTAACCCGCGCCCTCACACGCACGCTCCCCCTAAAGCATTGCCGTACCCTCACCTGGACCCTAAACCGTCCCCGTCCCCTAACCCTAACCCTAGCCCGAACCCTAACCCTAAACCTTCCCCGAAGCCTGACCCTCACCCGTCCCCTAATCCTAAGCCGTTCGCTAACACTAACCCGCACCCTCACACGCACGCTCCCCCTAAAGCGTTGCCGTACCCTCACCTGGACCCTAAACCGTCCCCGTCCCCTAACCCTAACCCTAGCCCGAACCCTAACCCTAACCCTTTCCCGAAGCCTGACCCTCACCCGTCCCCTAATCCTAAGCCGTACGCTAACACTAACCCGCGCCCTCACACACACGCTCCCCCTAAAGCGTTGCCGTACCCTCACCTGGACCCTAAACCATCCCCGTCCCCTAACCCTAACCCTACCCCGAACCCTAACCCTAACCCTTCCCCGAAGCCTGACCCTCACCCGTCCCCTAATCCTAACCCGTACGCTAACACTAACCCGTGCCCTCACACGCACGCTCCCCCTAAAGCGTTGCCGTACCCTCACCTGGACCCTAAACCGTCCCCGTCCCCTAAGCCTAACCCTAGCCCGAACCCTAACCCTAACCCTTCCCCGAAGCCTGACCCTCACCCGTCCCCTAATCCTAAGCCGTTCGCTAACACTAACCCGCACCCTCACACGCACGCTCCCCCTAAAGCGTTGCCGTACCCTCACCTGGACCCGAAACCGTCCCCGTCCCCTAAACCTAACCCTAGCCCGAACCCTAACCCTAACCCTTCCCAGAAGCCTGACCCTCACCCGTCCCCTAATCCTAACCCGTACGCTAACACTAACCCGCGCCCTCACAGGCACGCTCCCCCTAAAGCGTTGCTGTACCCTCACCTGGACCCTAAACCGTCCCTGTCCCCTAACCCTAACCCTAGCCCGAACCCTAACCCTAACCCTTTCCCGAAGCCTGACCCTCACCCGTCCCCTAATCCTAAGCCGTACGCTAACACTAACCCGCGCCCTCACACGCACGCTCCCCCTAAAGCGTTGCCGTACCCTCACCTGGTCCCGAAACCGTCCCCGTCCCCTAACCCTAACCCTAGCCCGAACCCTAACCCTAACCCTTCCCCGAAGCCTGACCCTCACCCGTCCCCTAATCCTAACCCGTACGCTAACACTAACCCGCGCCCTCACACGCACGCTCCCCCTAAAGCGTTGCCGTACCCTCACCTGGACCCTAAACCATCCCCGTCCCCTAACCCTAACCCTAACCCTTCCCCGAAGCCTGACCCTCACCCGTCCCCTAATCCTAACCCGTACGCTAACACTAACCCGCGCCCTCACATGCACGCTCCCCCTAAAGCGTTGCCGTACCCTCACCTGGAGCCGAAACCGTCCCCGTCCCCTAACCCTAACCCTAGCCCGAACCCTAACCCTAACCCTTCCCCGAAGCCTGACCCTCACCCGTCCCCTAATCCTAAGCCGTACGCTAACACTAACCCGCACCCTCACACGCACGCTCCCCCTAAAGCGTTGCCGTACCCTCACCTGGACCCTAAACCGTCCCCGTCCCCTAACCCTAACCCTAGCCCGAACCCTAACCCTAACCCTTCCCCGAAGCCTGACCCTCACCCGTCCCCTAATCCTAAGCCGTTCGCTAACACTAACCCGCACCCTCACACGCACGCTCCCCCTAAAGCGTTGCCGTACCCTCACCTGGACCCGAAACCGTCCCCGTCCCCTAAACCTAACCCTAGCCCGAACCCTAACCCTAACCTTTCCCAGAAGCCTGACCCTCACCCGTCCCCTAATCCTAACCCGTACGCTAACACTAACCCGCGCCCTCACAGGCACGCTCCCCCTAAAGCGTTGCTGTACCCTCACCTGGACCCTAAACCGTCCCTGTCCCCTAACCCTAACCCTAGCCCGAACCCTAACCCTAACCCTTTCCCGAAGCCTGACCCTCACCCGTCCCCTAATCCTAAGCCGTACGCTAACACTAACCCGCGCCCTCACACGCACGCTCCCCCTAAAGCGTTGCCGTACCCTCACCTGGTCCCGAAACCGTCCCCGTCCCCTAACCCTAACCCTAGCCCGAACCCTAACCCTAACCCTTCCCCGAAGCCTGACCCTCACCCGTCCCCTAATCCTAACCCGTACGCTAACACTAACCCGCGCCCTCACACGCACGCTCCCCCTAAAGCGTTGCCGTACCCTCACCTGGACCCTAAACCATCCCCGTCCCCTAACCCTAACCCTAGCCCGAACCCTAACGCTAACCCTTCCCCGAAGCCTGACCCTCACCCGTCCCCTAATCCTAACCCGTACGCTAACACTAACCCGCGCCCTCACATGCACGCTCCCCCTAAAGCGTTGCCGTACCCTCACCTGGAGCCGAAACCGTCCCCGTCCCCTAACCCTAACCCTAGCCCGAACCCTAACCCTAACCCTTCCCCGAAGCCTGACCCTCACCCGTCCCCTAATCCTAAGCCGTACGCTAACACTAACCCGCACCCTCACACGCACGCTCCCCCTAAAGCGTTGCCGTACCCTCACCTGGACCCGAAACCGTCCCCGTCCCCTAACCCTAACCCTAGCCCGAACCCTAACCCTAACCCTTCCCCGAAGCCTGACCCTCACCCGTCCCCTAATCCTAAGCCGTACGCCAACACTAACCCACACCCTCACACGCACGCTCCCCCTAAAGCGTTGTCGTACCCTCACCTGGACCCGAAACCGTCCCCGTCCCCTAAACCTAACCCTAGCCCGAACCCTAACCCTAACCCTTCCCCGAAGCCGGACCCTCACCCGTCCCCTAATCCTAACCCGTACGCTAACACTAACCCGCGCCCTCACACGCACGCTCCCCCTAAAGCGTTGCCGTACCCTCACCTGGACCCTAAACCGTCCCCGTCCCCTAACCCTAACCCTAGCCCGAACCCTAACCCTAACCCTTCCCCGAAGCCTGACCCTCACCCGTCCCCTAATCCTAACCCGTACGCTAACACTAACCCGCGCCCTCACACGCACGCTCCCCCTAAAGCGTTGCCGTACCCTCACCTGGACCCTAAACCGTCCCCGTACCCTTACTCTAACCCTAGCCCGAACCCTAACCCTTCCCCGAAGCCTGACCCTCACCCGTCCCCTAATCCTAAGCCGTACGCTACCACTAACCCGCGCCCTCACACGCACGCTCCCCCTAAAGCGTTGCCGTACCCTCACCTGGACCCTAAACCGTCCCCGTCCCCTAACCCTAACCCTAGCCCGAACCCTAACCCTAACCCTTCCCCGAAGCCTGACCCTCACCCGTCCCCTAATCCTAACCCGTACGCTAACACTAACCCGCGCCCTCACACGCACGCTCCCCCTAAAGCGTTGCCGTACCCTCACCTGGACCCTAAACCGTCCCCGTCCCCTAACCCTAACCCTAACCCTAGCCCGAACCCTAACCCTAACCCTTCCCCGAAGCCTGACCCTCACCCGTCCCCTAATCCTAACCCGTACGCTAACACTAACCCGCGCCCTCACACGCACGCTCCCCCTAAAGCGTTGCCGTACCCTCACCTGGACCCGAAACTGTCCCCGTCCCCTAACCCTAACCCTAGCCCGAACCCTAACCCTAACCCTTCCCCGAAGCCTGACCCTCACACCTCCCCTAATCCTAAGCCGGACGCTAACACTAACCCGCGCCCTCACACGCACGCTCCCCCTAAAGCGTTGCCGTACCCTCACCTGGACCCTAAACCGTCCCCGTCCCCTAACCCTAACCCTAGCCCGAACCCTAACCCTAACCCTTCCCCGAAGCCTGACCCTCACCCGTCCCCTAATCCTAAGCCGTACGCTAACACTAACGCGCGCCCTCACACGCACGCTCCCCCTAAAGAGTTGCCGTACCCTCACCTGGACCCTAAACCGTCCCCGTCCCCTAACCCTAACCCTAGCCCGAACCCTAACCCTAACCATTCCCCGAAGCCTGACCCTCACCCGTCCCCTAATCCTAAGACGAACGCTAACACTAACCCGCGCCCTCACACGAACGCTCCCCCTAAAGCGTTGCCGTTCCCTCACCTGGACCCTAAACCGTCCCCGTCCCCTAATCCTAACCCTAGCCCGAACCCTAACCCTAACCCTTCCCCGAAGCCTGACACTCACCCGTCCCCTAATCCTAAGCCGTTCGCTAACACTAACCCGCACCCTCCCACGCACGCTCCCCCTAAAGCGTTGCCGTACCCTCACCTGGACCCTAAACCGTCCCCGTCCCCTAACCCTAACCCTAGCCCGAACCCTAACCCTAACCCTTCCCAGAAGCCTGACCCTCACCCGTCACCTAATCCTAACCCGTACGCTAACACTAACCCGCGCCCTCACATGCACGCTCCCCCTAAAGCGTTGCCGTACCCTCACCTGGACCCTAAACTGTCCCCATCCCCTAACCCTAACCCTAGCCCGAACCCTAACCCTAACCCTTTCCCGAAGCCTGACCCTCACCCGTCCCCTAATCCTAAGCCGTACGCTAACACTAACCCGCGCCCTCACACGCACGCTCCCCCTAAAGAGTTGCCGTACCCTCACCTGGACCCTAAACCGTCCCCGTCCCCTAACCCTAACCCTAGCCCGAACCCTAACCCTAACCCTTCCCCGAAGCCTGACCCTGACCCGTCCCCTAATCCTAACCCGTACGCTAACACTAACCCGTGCCCTCACACGCACGCTCCCCCTAAAGCGTTGCCGTACCCTCACCTGGACCCTAAACCATCCCCGTCCCCTAACCCTAACCCTAGCCCGAACCCTAACCCTAACCCTTCCCCGAAGCCTGACCCTCACCCGTCCCCTAATCCTAACCCGTACGCTAACACTAACCCGCGCCCTCACACGCACGCTCCCCCTAAAGCGTTGCCGTACCCTCACCTGGACCCTAAACCGTCCCCGTCCCCTAACCCTAACCCTAGCCCGAACCCTAACCCTAACCCTTCCCCGAAGCCTGACCCTCACCCGTCCCCTAATCCTAACCCGTACGCTAACACTAACCCGCGCCCTCACACGCACGCTCCCCCTAAAGCGTTGCCGTACCCTCACCTGGACCCTAAACCATCCCCGTCCCCTAACCCTAACCCTAGGCCGAACCCTAACCCTAACCCTTCCCCGAAGCCTGACCCTCACCCGTCCCCTAATCCTAACCCGTACGCTAACACTAACCCGCGCCCTCACACGCACGCTCCCCCTAAAGCGTTGCCGTACCCTCACCTGGACCCTAAACCGTCCCCGTCCCCTAACCCTAACCCTAGCCCGAACCCTAACCCTAACCCTTCCCCGAAGCCTGAACCTCACCCGTCCCCTAATCCTAACCGTACGCTAACACTAACCCACGCCCTCACACGCACGCTCCCCCTAAAGCGTTGCCGTACCCTCACCTGGACCCGAAACCGTCCCCGTCCCCTAACCCTAACCCTAGCCCGAACCCTAACCCTAACCCTTCCCCGAAGCCTGACCCTCACCCGTCCCCTAATCCTAACCCGTACGCTAACACTAACCCGCGTCCTCACACGCACGCTCCCCCTAAAGCGTTGCCGTACACTCACCTGGACCCGAAACCGTCCCCGTCCCTTAACCCTTACCCTAGCCCGAACCCTAACCCTAACCCTTCCCCGAAGCCTGACCCTCACCCGTCCCCTAATCCTAACCCGTACGCTAACACTAACCCGCGCCCTCACACGCACGCTCCCCCTAAAGTGTTGCCGTACCCTCACCTGGACCCTAAACCGTCCCCGTCCCCTAACCCTAACCCTAGCCCGAACCCTAACCCTAACCCTTCCCCGAAGCCTGACCCTCACCCGTCCCCTAATCCTAAGCCGTTCGCTAACACTAACCCGCACCCTCACACGCACGCTCCCCCTAAAGCGTTGCCGTACCCTCACCTGGACCCTAAACCGTCCCCGTCCCCTAACCCTAACCCTAGCCCGAACCCTAACCCTAACCCTTCCCCGAAGCCTGACCCTCACCCGTCCCCTAATCCTAACCCGTACGCTAACACTAACCCGCGCCCTCACATGCACGCTCCCCCTAAAGCGTTGCCGTACCCTCACCTGGACCCTAAACCGTCCCTGTCCCCTAACCCTAAACCTAGCCCGAACCCTAACCCTAAACCTTTCCCGAAGCCTGACCCTCACCCGTCCCCTAATACTAAGCCGTACGCTAACACTAACCCGCGCCCTCACACGCACGCTCCCCCTAAAGCGTTGCCGTACCCTCACCTGGACCCTAAACCGTCCCCGTCCCCTACCCCTAACCCTAGCCCGAACCCTAACCCTAACCCTTCCCCGAAGACTGACCCTCACCCGTCCCCTAATCCTAACCCGTACGCTAACACTAACCCGCGCCCTCACACGCAAGCTACCCCTAAAGCGTTGCCGTACCCTCACCTGGACCCTAAACCATCCCCGTCCCCTAACCCTAACCCTAGCCCGAACCCTAACCCTAACCCTTCCCCGAAGCCTGACCCTCACCCGTCCCCTAATCCTAACCCGTACGCTAACACTAACCCGCGCCCTCACACGCACGCTCCCCCTAAAGCGTTGCCGTACCCTCACCTGGACCCGAAACCGTCCCCGTCCCCTAACCCTAACCCTAGCCCGAACCCTAACCCTAACCCTTCCCCGAAGCCTGACCCTCACCTGTGCCCTAATCCTAACCCGTACGCTAACACTAACCCGCGCCCTCACACGCACGCTCCCCCTAAAGCGTTGCTGTACCCTCACCTGGACCCTAAACCATCCCCGTCCCCTAACCCTAACCCTAGCCCGAACCCTAACCCTAAGCCTTCCCCGAAGCCTGACCCTCACCCGTCCCCTAATCCTAACCCGTACGCTAACACTAACCCGCGCCCTCACAGGCATGCTCCCCCTAAAGCGTTGCCGTACCCTCACCTGGACCCGAAACCGTCCCCGTCCCCTAACCCTAACCCTAGCCCGAACCCTAACCCTAACCCTTCCCCGAAGCCTAACCCTCACCCGTCCCCTAATCCTAAGCCGTACGCTAACACTAACCCGCACCCTCACACGCACGCTCCCCCTAAAGCGTTGCCGTACCCTCACCTGGACCCGAAACCGTCCACGTCCCCTAACCCTAACCCTAGCCCGAACCCTAACCCTAACCCTTCCCCGAAGCCTGACCCTCACCCGTCCCCTAATCCTAACCCGTACGCTAACACTAACCCGCGCCCTCACACGTACGCTCCCCCTAAAGCGTTGCCGTACCCTCACCTGGACCCTAAACCGTCCCTGTCCCCTAACCCTAACCCCAGCCCGAACCCTAACCCTAACCCTTCCCCGATGCCTGACCCTCACCCGTCCCCTAATCCTAACCCGTACGCTAACACTAACCCGCGTCCTCACACGCACGCTCCCCCTAAAGCGTTGCCGTACCCTCACCTGGACCCTAAACCGTCCCCGTCCCTTAACCCTAACCCTAGCCCGAACCCTAACCCTAACCCTTCCCCGAAGCCTGACCCTCACCCGTCCCCTAATCCTAACCCGTACGCTAACACTAACCCGCGCCCTCACACGCACGCTCCCCCTAAAGCGTTGCCGTACCCTCACCTGGACCCTAAACCTTCCCCATCCCCTAACCCTAACCCTAGCCCGAACCCTAACCCTAACCCTTCCCCGAAGCCTGACCCTCACCCGTCCCCTAATCCTAACCCGTACGCTAACACTAACCCGCGCCCTCACACGCACGCTCCCCCTAAAACGTTGCCGTACCCTCACCTGGACCCTAAACCGTCCCCGTCCCCTAAGCCTAACCCTAGCCCGAACCCTAACCCTAACCCTTCCCCGAAACCTGACCCTCACCCGTCCCCTAATCCTAACCCGTACGCTAACACTAACACACGCCCTCACACGCACGCTCCCCCTAAAGCGTTGCCGTTCCCTCACCTGGACCCTAAACTGTCCCCGTACCCTAACCCTAACCCTAGCCCGAACCCTAACCCTAACCCTTCCCCGAAGCCTGACCCTCACCCGTCCCCTAATCCTAACCCGTACGCTAACACTAACGCGCGCCCTCACAAGCACGCTCCCCCTAAAGCGTTGCCGTACCCTCTCCTGGACCCTAAACCGTCCCCGTACCCTAACCCTAACCCTAGCCCGAACCCTAACCCTAACCCTTCCCCGAAGCCTGACCCTCACCCGTCCCCTAATCCTAACCCATACGCTAACACTAACGCGCGGCTTCACACGCACGCTCCCCCTAAAGCGTTGCCGTACCCTCACCTGGACCCGAAACCGTCCCCGTACCCTAACCCTAACCCTAGCCCGAACCCTAACCCTAACCCTTCCCCGAAGCCTGACCCTCACCCGTCCCCTAATCCTAACCCGTACGCTAACACTAACCCGCGCCCTCACACGCACGCTCCCCCTAAAGCGTTGCCGTACCCTCACCTGGACCCTAAACCTTCCCCGTCCCCTATCCCTAACCGTAGCCCGAACCCTAACCCTAACCCTTCCCCGAAGCCTGACCCTCACCCGTCCCCTAATCCTAAGCCGTACGCTAACACTAACCCACGCTCTCACACGCACGCTACCCCTAAAGCATTGCCGTACCCTCACCTGAACCCTAAACCGTCCCCGTCCCCTAACCCTAACCCTAGCCCGAACCCTAACCCTAACCCTTCCCCGAAGCCTGACCCTCACCCGTCCCCTAATCCTAACCCGTACGCTAACACTAACCCGCGCCATCACACGCACGCTCCCCCTAAAGCGTTGCCTTACCCTCACCTGGACCCGAAACCGTCCCCGTCCCCTAACCCTAACCCTAGCCCGAACCCTAACCCTAACCCTTCCCAGAAGCCTGACCCTCACCCGTCCCCTAATCCTAACCCGTACGCTAACACTAACCCGCGCCCTCACATGCACGCTCCCCCTAAAGCGTTGCCGTACCCTCACCTGGACCCGAAACCGTCCCCGTCCTCTAACCCTAACCCTAGCCCGAACCCTAACCCTAACCCTTCCCCGAAGCCTGACCCTCACCCGTCCCCTAATCCTAACCCGTACGCTAACACTAACCCGCGCCCTCACACGCACGCTCCCCCTAAAGCGTTGCCGTACCCTCACCTGGACCCGAAACCGTCCCCGTCCCCTAACCCTAACCCTAGCCCGAACCCTAACCCTAACCCTTCCCCGAAGCCTGACCCTCACCCGTCCCCAATCTTAACCCGTACGCTAACACTAACCCGCGCCCTCACACGCACGCTCCCCCTAAAGCGATGCCGTACCCTCACCTTGACCCTAAACCGTCCCCGTCCCCTAACCCTAACCCTAGCCCGAACCCTAACCCTAACCCATCCCCGAAGCCTGACCCTCACCCGTCCCCTAATCCTAACCCATACGCTAACACTAACCCGCGCCCTCACACGCAAGCTCCCCCTAAAGCGTTGCCGTACCCTCACCTGGACCCTAAACCGTCCCCGTACCCTAACCCTAACCCTAGCCCGAACCCTAACCCTAACCCTTCCCAGAAGCCTGACCCTCACCCGTCCCATAATTCTAACCCGTACGCTAACACTAACCCGCGCCCTCACACGCACGCTCCCCCTAGAGCGTTGCCGTACCCTCACCTGGACCCTAAACCGTCCCCGTCCCCTAACCCTAACCCTAGCCCGAACCCTAACCCTAACCCTTCCCCGAAGCCTGACCCTCACCCGTTCCCTAATCCTAACCCATACGCTAACACTAACCCGCGCCCTCACACGCACGCTCCCCCTAAAGCGTTGCCGTACCCTCACCTGGACCCTAAACCGTCCCCGTCCCCTAACCCTAACCCTAGCCCGAACCCTAACCCTAACCCTTCCCCGAAGCCTGACCCTCACCCGTCCCCTAATCCTAAGCCGTATGCTAACACTAACCCGCGCCCTCACACGCACGCTCCCCCTAAAGCGTTGCCGTACCCTCACCTGGACCCGAAACCGTCCCCGTCCCCTAACCCTAACCCTAGCCCGAACCCTAACCCTAACCCTTCCCCGAAGCCTGACCCTCACCCGTCCCCTAATCCTAACCCGTACGCTAACACTAACCCGCGCCCTCACACGCACGCTCCCCCTAAATCGTTTCCGTTCCCTCACCTGGACCCTAAACCTTCCCCATCCCCTAACCCTAACCCTAGCCCGAACCCTAACCCTAACCCTTCCCCGAAGCCTGACCCTCACCCGTCCCCTAATCCTAACCCGTACGCTAACACTAACCCGCGCCCTCACACGCACGCTCCCCCTAAAGCGTTGCCGTACCCTCACCTGGACCCTAAACCGTCCCCGTCCCCTAACCCTAACCCTAGCCCGAACCCTAACCCTAACCCTTCCCCGAAGCCTGACCCTCACCCGTCCCCTAATCCTAACCCGTACGCTAACACTAACACGCGCCCTCACACGCACGCTCCCCCTAAAGCGTTGCCGTACCCTCACCTGGACCCGAAACCGTCCCCGTCCCCTAACCCTAACCCTAGCCCGAACCCTAACCCTAACCCTTCCCCGAATCCTGACCCTCACCCGTCCCCTAATCCTAAGCCGTACGCTACCACTAACCCGCGCCCTCACACGCACGCTCCCCCTAAAGCGTTGCCGTACCCTCACCTGGACCCTAAACCTTCCCCGTCCCCTAACCCTAACCCTAGCCCGAACCCTAACCCTAACCCTTCCCCGAAGCCTGACCCTCACCCGTCCCCTAATCCTAAGCCGTACGCTAACACTAACCCACGCTCTCACACGCACGCTACCCCTAAAGCATTGCCGTACCCTCACCTGAACCCTAAACCGTCCCCGTCCCCTAACCCTAACCCTAGCCCGAACCCTAACCCTAACCCTTCCCCGAAGCCTGACCCTCACCCGTCCCCTAATCCTAACCCGTACGCTAACACTAACCCGCGCCATCACACGCACGCTCCCCCTAAAGCGTTGCCTTACCCTCACCTGGACCCGAAACCGTCCCCGTCCCCTAACCCTAACCCTAGCCCGAACCCTAACCCTAACCCTTCCCAGAAGCCTGACCCTCACCCGTCCCCTAATCCTAACCCGTACGCTAACACTAACCCGCGCCCTCACATGCACGCTCCCCCTAAAGCGTTGCCGTACCCTCACCTGGACCCGAAACCGTCCCCGTCCTCTAACCCTAACCCTAGCCCGAACCCTAACCCTAACCCTTCCCCGAAGCCTGACCCTCACCCGTCCCCTAATCCTAACCCGTACGCTAACACTAACCCGCGCCCTCACACGCACGCTCCCCCTAAAGCGTTGCCGTACCCTCACCTGGACCCGAAACCGTCCCCGTCCCCTAACCCTAACCCTAGCCCGAACCCTAACCCTAACCCTTCCCCGAAGCCTGACCCTCACCCGTCCCCTAATCCTAAGCCGTACGCTAACACTAACGCGCGCCCTCACACGCACGCTCCCCCTAAAGAGTTGCCGTACCCTCACCTGGACCCTAAACCGTCCCCGTCCCCTAACCCTAACCCTAGCCCGAACCCTAACCCTAACCATTCCCCGAAGCCTGACCCTCACCCGTCCCCTAATCCTAAGACGAACGCTAACACTAACCCGCGCCCTCACACGAACGCTCCCCCTAAAGCGTTGCCGTTCCCTCACCTGGACCCTAAACCGTCCCCGTCCCCTAATCCTAACCCTAGCCCGAACCCTAACCCTAACCCTTCCCCGAAGCCTGACACTCACCCGTCCCCTAATCCTAAGCCGTTCGCTAACACTAACCCGCACCCTCACACGCACGCTCCCCCTAAAGCGTTGCCGTACCCTCACCTGGACCCTAAACCGTCCCCGTCCCCTAACCCTAACCCTAGCCCGAACCCTAACCCTAACCCTTCCCAGAAGCCTGACCCTCACCCGTCACCTAATCCTAACCCGTACGCTAACACTAACCCGCGCCCTCACATGCACGCTCCCCCTAAAGCGTTGCCGTACCCTCACCTGGACCCTAAACTGTCCCCATCCCCTAACCCTAACCCTAGCCCGAACCCTAACCCTAACCCTTTCCCGAAGCCTGACCCTCACCCGTCCCCTAATCCTAAGCCGTACGCTAACACTAACCCGCGCCCTCACACGCACGCTCCCCCTAAAGAGTTGCCGTACACTCACCTGGACCCTAAACCGTCCCCGTCCCCTAACCCTAACCCTAGCCCGAACCCTAACCCTAACCCTTCCCCGAAGCCTGACCCTGACCCGTCCCCTAATCCTAACCCGTACGCTAACACTAACCCGTGCCCTCACACGCACGCTCCCCCTAAAGCGTTGCCGTACCCTCACCTGGACCCTAAACCATCCCCGTCCCCTAACCCTAACCCTAGCCCGAACCCTAACCCTAACCCTTCCCCGAAGCCTGACCCTCACCCGTCCCCTAATCCTAACCCGTACGCTAACACTAACCCGCGCCCTCACACGCACGCTCCCCCTAAAGCGTTGCCGTACCCTCACCTGGACCCTAAACCGTCCCCGTCCCCTAACCCTAACCCTAGCCCGAACCCTAACCCTAACCCTTCCCCGAAGCCTGACCCTCACCCGTCCCCTAATCCTAACCCGTACGCTAACACTAACCCGCGCCCTCACACGCACGCTCCCCCTAAAGCGTTGCCGTACCCTCACCTGGACCCTAAACCATCCCCGTCCCCTAACCCTAACCCTAGGCCGAACCCTAACCCTAACCCTTCCCCGAAGCCTGACCCTCACCCGTCCCCTAATCCTAACCCGTACGCTAACACTAACCCGCGCCCTCACACGCACGCTCCCCCTAAAGCGTTGCCGTACCCTCACCTGGACCCGAAACCGTCCCCGTCCCCTAACCCTAACCCTAGCCCGAACCCTAACCCTAACCCTTCCCCGAAGCCTGAACCTCACCCGTCCCCTAATCCTAACCGTACGCTAACACTAACCCACGCCCTCACACGCACGCTCCCCCTAAAGCGTTGCCGTACCCTCACCTGGACCCGAAACCGTCCCCGTCCCCTAACCCTAACCCTAGCCCGAACCCTAACCCTAACCCTTCCCCGAAGCCTGACCCTCACCCGTCCCCTAATCCTAACCCGTACGCTAACACTAACCCACGTCCTCACACGCACGCTCCCCCTAAAGCGTTGCCGTACACTCACCTGGACCCGAAACCGTCCCCGTCCCTTAACCCTTACCCTAGCCCGAACCCTAACCCTAACCCTTCCCCGAAGCCTGACCCTCACCCGTCCCCTAATCCTAACCCGTACGCTAACACTAACCCGCGCCCTCACACGCACGCTCCCCCTAAAGTGTTGCCGTACCCTCACCTGGACCCTAAACCGTCCCCGTCCCCTAACCCTAACCCTAGCCCGAACCCTAACCCTAACCCTTCCCCGAAGCCTGACCCTCACCCGTCCCCTAATCCTAAGCCGTTCGCTAACACTAACCCGCACCCTCACACGCACGCTCCCCCTAAAGCGTAACCGTACCCTCACCTGGACCCTAAACCGTCCCCGTCCCCTAACCCTAACCCTAGCCCGAACCCTAACCCTAACCCTTCCCCGAAGCCTGACCCTCACCCGTCCCCTAATCCTAACCCGTACGCTAACACTAACCCGCGCCCTCACATGCACGCTCCCCCTAAAGCGTTGCCGTACCCTCACCTGGACCCTAAACCGTCCCTGTCCCCTAACCCTAACCCTAGCCCGAACCCTAACCCTAACCCTTTCCCGAAGCCTGACCCTCACCCGTCCCCTAATACTAAGCCGTACGCTAACACTAACCCGCGCCCTCACACGCACGCTCCCCCTAAAGCGTTGCCGTACCCTCACCTGGACCCTAAACCGTCCCCGTCCCCTACCCCTAACCCTAGCCCGAACCCTAACCCTAACCCTTCCCCGAAGACTGACCCTCACCCGTCCCCTAATCCTAACCCGTACGCTAACACTAACCCGCGCCCTCACACGCAAGCTACCCCTAAAGCGTTGCCGTACCCTCACCTGGACCCTAAACCATCCCCGTCCCCTAACCCTAACCCTAGCCCGAACCCTAACCCTAACCCTTCCCCGAAGCCTGACCCTCACCCGTCCCCTAATCCTAACCCGTACGCTAACACTAACCCGCGCCCTCACACGCACGCTCCCCCTAAAGCGTTGCCGTACCCTCACCTGGACCCGAAACCGTCCCCGTCCCCTAACCCTAACCCTAGCCCGAACCCTAACCCTAACCCTTCCCCGAAGCCTGACCCTCACCTGTGCCCTAATCCTAACCCGTACGCTAACACTAACCCGCGCCCTCACACGCACGCTCCCCCTAAAGCGTTGCTGTACCCTCACCTGGACCCTAAACCATCCCCGTCCCCTAACCCTAACCCTAGCCCGAACCCTAACCCTAAGCCTTCCCCGAAGCCTGACCCTCACCCGTCCCCTAATCCTAACCCGTACGCTAACACTAACCCGCGCCCTCACAGGCATGCTCCCCCTAAAGCGTTGCCGTACCCTCACCTGGACCCGAAACCGTCCCCGTCCCCTAACCCTAACCCTAGCCCGAACCCTAACCCTAACCCTTCCCCGAAGCCTAACCCTCACCCGTCCCCTAATCCTAAGCCGTACGCTAACACTAACCCGCACCCTCACACGCACGCTCCCCCTAAAGCGTTGCCGTACCCTCACCTGGACCCGAAACCGTCCACGTCCCCTAACCCTAACCCTAGCCCGAACCCTAACCCTAACCCTTCCCCGAAGCCTGACCCTCACCCGTCCCCTAATCCTAACCCGTACGCTAACACTAACCCGCGCCCTCACACGTACGCTCCCCCTAAAGCGTTGCCGTACCCTCACCTGGACCCTAAACCGTCCCCGTCCCCTAACCCTAACCCCAGCCCGAACCCTAACCCTAACCCTTCCCCGATGCCTGACCCTCACCCGTCCCCTAATCCTAACCCGTACGCTAACACTAACCCGCGTCCTCACACGCACGCTCCCCCTAAAGCGTTGCCGTACCCTCACCTGGACCCTAAACCGTCCCCGTCCCTTAACCCTAACCCTAGCCCGAACCCTAACCCTAACCCTTCCCCGAAGCCTGACCCTCACCCGTACCCTAATCCTAACCCGTACGCTAACACTAACCCGCGCCCTCACACGCACGCTCCCCCTAAAGCGTTGCCGTACCCTCACCTGGACCCTAAACCTTCCCCATCCCCTAACCCTAACCCTAGCCCGAACCCTAACCCTAACCCTTCCCCGAAGCCTGACCCTCACCCGTCCCCTAATCCTAACCCGTACGCTAACACTAACCCGCGCCCTCACACGCACGCTCCCCCTAAAGCGTTGCCGTACCCTCACCTGGACCCTAAAGCGTCCCCGTCCCCTAACCCTAACCCTAGCCCGAACCCTAACCCTAACCCTTCCCCGAAGCCTGACCCTCACCCGTCCCCTAATCCTAACCCGTACGCTAACACTAACCCGCGCCCTCACACGCACGCTCCCCCTAAAACGTTGCCGTACCCTCACCTGGACCCTAAACCGTCCCCGTCCCCTAAGCCTAACCCTAGCCCGAACCCTAACCCTAACCCTTCCCCGAAACCTGACCCTCACCCGTCCCCTAATCCTAACCCGTACGCTAACACTAACAAACGCCCTCACACGCACGCTCCCCCTAAAGCGTTGCCGTTCCCTCACCTGGACCCTAAACTGTCCCCGTACCCTAACCCTAACCCTAGCCCGAACCCTAACCCTAACCCTTCCCCGAAGCCTGACCCTCACCCGTCCCCTAATCCTAACCCGTACGCTAACACTAACGCGCGCCCTCACAAGCACGCTCCCCCTAAAGCGTTGCCGTACCCTCTCCTGGACCCTAAACCGTCCCCGTACCCTAACCCTAACCCTAGCCCGAACCCTAACCCTAACCCTTCCCCGAAGCCTGACCCTCACCCGTCCCCTAATCCTAACCCATACGCTAACACTAACGCGCGGCTTCACACGCACGCTCCCCCTAAAGCGTTGCCGTACCCTCACCTGGACCCGAAACCGTCCCCGTACCCTAACCCTAACCCTAGCCCGAACCCTAACCCTAACCCTTCCCCGAAGCCTGACCCTCACCCGTCCCCTAATCCTAACCCGTACGCTAACACTAACCCGCGCCCTCACACGCACGCTCCCCCTAAAGCGTTGCCGTACCCTCACCTGGACCCTAAACCTTCCCCGTCCCCTATCCCTAACCGTAGCCCGAACCCTAACCCTAACCCTTCCCCGAAGCCTGACCCTCACCCGTCCCCTAATCCTAAGCCGTACGCTAACACTAACCCACGCTCTCACACGCACGCTACCCCTAAAGCATTGCCGTACCCTCACCTGAACCCTAAACCGTCCCCGTCCCCTAACCCTAACCCTAGCCCGAACCCTAACCCTAACCCTTCCCCGAAGCCTGACCCTCACCCGTCCCCTAATCCTAACCCGTACGCTAACACTAACCCGCGCCATCACACGCACGCTCCCCCTAAAGCGTTGCCTTACCCTCACCTGGACCCGAAACCGTCCCCGTCCCCTAACCCTAACCCTAGCCCGAACCCTAACCCTAACCCTTCCCAGAAGCCTGACCCTCACCCGTCCCCTAATCCTAACCCGTACGCTAACACTAACCCGCGCCCTCACATGCACGCTCCCCCTAAAGCGTTGCCGTACCCTCACCTGGACCCGAAACCGTCCCCGTCCTCTAACCCTAACCCTAGCCCGAACCCTAACCCTAACCCTTCCCCGAAGCCTGACCCTCACCCGTCCCCTAATCCTAACCCGTACGCTAACACTAACCCGCGCCCTCACACGCACGCTCCCCCTAAAGCGTTGCCGTACCCTCACCTGGACCCGAAACCGTCCCCGTCCCCTAACCCTAACCCTAGCCCGAACCCTAACCCTAACCCTTCCCCGAAGCGTGACCCTCACCCGTCCCCAATCTTAACCCGTACGCTAACACTAACCCGCGCCCTCACACGCACGCTCCCCCTAAAGCGATGCCGTACCCTCACCTTGACCCTAAACCGTCCCCGTCCCCTAACCCTAACCCTAGCCCGAACCCTAACCCTAACCCATCCCCGAAGCCTGACCCTCACCCGTCCCCTAATCCTAACCCATACGCTAACACTAACCCGCGCCCTCACACGCAAGCTCCCCCTAAAGCGTTGCCGTACCCTCACCTGGACCCTAAACCGTCCCCGTCCCCTAACCCTAACCCTAGCCCGAACCCTAACCCTAACCCTTCCCCGAAGCCGGACCCTCACCCGTCCCCTAATCCTAAGCCGTACGCTAACACTAACCCGCGCCCTGACACGCACGCTCCCCCTAAAGCGTTGCCGTACCCTCACCTGGACCCTAAACCGTCCCCGTCCCCTAACCCTAACCCTAGCCCGAACCCTAACCCTAAACCTTCCCCGAAGCCTGACCCTCACACGTCCCCTAATCCTAACCCGTACGCTAACACTAACCCGTGCCCTCACACGCACGCTCCCCCTAAAGCGTTGCCGTACCCTCACCTGGACCCTAAACCGTCCCCGTACCCTAACCCTAACCCTAGCCCGAACCCTAACCCTAACCCTTCCCAGAAGCCTGACCCTCACCCGTCCCATAATTCTAACCCGTACGCTAACACTAACCCGCGCCCTCACACGCACGCTCCCCCTAAAGCGTTGCCGTACCCTCACCTGGACCCTAAACCGTCCCCGTCCCCTAACGCTAACCCTAGCCCGAACCCTAACCCTAACCCTTCCCCGAAGCCTGACCCTCACCCGTCCCCTAATCCTAACCCATACGCTAACACTAACCCGCGCCCTCACACGCACGCTCCCCCTAAAGCGTTGCCGTACCCTCACCTGGACCCTAAACCGTCCCCGTCCCCTAACCCTAACCCTAGCCCGAACCCTAACCCTAACCCTTCCCCGAAGCCTGACCCTCACCCGTCCCCTAATCCTAAGCCGTATGCTAACACTAACCCGCGCCCTCACACGCACGCTCCCCCTAAAGCGTTGCCGTACCCTCACCTGGACCCGAAACCGTCCCCGTCCTCTAACCCTAACCCTAGCCCGAACCCTAACCCTAACCCTTCCCCGAAGCCTGACCCTCACCCGTCCCCTAATCCTAACCCGTACGCTAACACTAACCCGCGCCCTCACACGCACGCTCCCCCTAAAGCGTTGCCGTACCCTCACCTGGACCCGAAACCGTCCCCGTCCCCTAACCCTAACCCTAGCCCGAACCCTAACCCTAACCCTTCCCCGAAGCGTGACCCTCACCCGTCCCCAATCTTAACCCGTACGCTAACACTAACCCGCGCCCTCACACGCACGCTCCCCCTAAAGCGATGCCGTACCCTCACCTTGACCCTAAACCGTCCCCGTCCCCTAACCCTAACCCTAGCCCGAACCCTAACCCTAACCCATCCCCGAAGCCTGACCCTCACCCGTCCCCTAATCCTAACCCATACGCTAACACTAACCCGCGCCCTCACACGCAAGCTCCCCCTAAAGCGTTGCCGTACCCTCACCTGGACCCTAAACCGTCCCCGTCCCCTAACCCTAACCCTAGCCCGAACCCTAACCCTAACCCTTCCCCGAAGCCGGACCCTCACCCGTCCCCTAATCCTAAGCCGTACGCTAACACTAACCCGCGCCCTGACACGCACGCTCCCCCTAAAGCGTTGCCGTACCCTCACCTGGACCCTAAACCGTCCCCGTCCCCTAACCCTAACCCTAGCCCGAACCCTAACCCTAAACCTTCCCCGAAGCCTGACCCTCACACGTCCCCTAATCCTAACCCGTACGCTAACACTAACCCGTGCCCTCACACGCACGCTCCCCCTAAAGCGTTGCCGTACCCTCACCTGGACCCTAAACCGTCCCCGTACCCTAACCCTAACCCTAGCCCGAACCCTAACCCTAACCCTTCCCAGAAGCCTGACCCTCACCCGTCCCATAATTCTAACCCGTACGCTAACACTAACCCGCGCCCTCACACGCACGCTCCCCCTAAAGCGTTGCCGTACCCTCACCTGGACCCTAAACCGTCCCCGTCCCCTAACCCTAACCCTAGCCCGAACCCTAACCCTAACCCTTCCCCGAAGCCTGACCCTCACCCGTCCCCTAATCCTAACCCATACGCTAACACTAACCCGCGCCCTCACACGCACGCTCCCCCTAAAGCGTTGCCGTACCCTCACCTGGACCCTAAACCGTCCCCGTCCCCTAACCCTAACCCTAGCCCGAACCCTAACCCTAACCCTTCCCCGAAGCCTGACCCTCACCCGTCCCCTAATCCTAAGCCGTATGCTAACACTAACCCGCGCCCTCACACGCACGCTCCCCCTAAAGCGTTGCCGTACCCTCACCTGGACCCGAAACCGTCCCCGTCCCCTAACCCTAACCCTAGCCCGAACACTAACCCTAACCCTTCCCCGAAGCCTGACCCTCACCCGTCCCCTAATCCTAACCCGTACGCTAACACTAACCCGCGCCCTCACACGCACGCTCCCCCTAAATCGTTTCCGTTCCCTCACCTGGACCCTAAACCTTCCCCATCCCCTAACCCTAACCCTAGCCCGAACCCTAACCCTAACCCTTCCCCGAAGCCTGACCCTCACCTGTCCCCTAATCCTAACCCGTACGCTAACACTAACCCGCGCCCTCACACGCACGCTCCCCCTAAAGCGTTGCCGTACCCTCACCTGGACCCTAAACCGTCCCCGTCCCCTAACCCTAACCCTAGCCCGAACCCTAACCCTAACCCTTCCCCGAAGCCTGACCCTCACCCGTCCCCTAATCCTAACCCGTACGCTAACACTAACACGCGCCCTCACACGCACGCTCCCCCTAAAGCGTTGCCGTACCCTCACCTGGACCCGAAACCGTCCCCGTCCCCTAACCCTAACCCTAGCCCGAACCCTAACCCTAACCCTTCCCCGAATCCTGACCCTCACCCGTCCCCTAATCCTAAGCCGTACGCTACCACTAACCCGCGCCCTCACACGCACGCTCCCCCTAAAGCGTTGCCGTACCCTCACCTGGACCCTAAACCTTCCCCGTCCCCTAACCCTAACCCTAGCCCGAACCCTAACCCTAACCCTTCCCCGAAGCCTGACCCTCACCCGTCCCCTAATCCTAAGCCGTACGCTAACACTAACCCACGCTCTCACACGCACGCTACCCCTAAAGCATTGCCGTACCCTCACCTGAACCCTAAACCGTCCCCGTCCCCTAACCCTAACCCTAGCCCGAACCCTAACCCTAACCCTTCCCCGAAGCCTGACCCTCACCCGTCCCCTAATCCTAACCCGTACGCTAACACTAACCCGCGCCATCACACGCACGCTCCCCCTAAAGCGTTGCCTTACCCTCACCTGGACCCGAAACCGTCCCCGTCCCCTAACCCTAACCCTAGCCCGAACCCTAACCCTAACCCTTCCCAGAAGCCTGACCCTCACCCGTCCCCTAATCCTAACCCGTACGCTAACACTAACCCGCGCCCTCACATGCACGCTCCCCCTAAAGCGTTGCCGTACCCTCACCTGGACCCGAAACCGTCCCCGTCCTCTAACCCTAACCCTAGCCCGAACCCTAACCCTAACCCTTCCCCGAAGCCTGACCCTCACCCGTCCCCTAATCCTAACCCGTACGCTAACACTAACCCGCGCCCTCACACGCACGCTCCCCCTAAAGCGTTGCCGTACCCTCACCTGGACCCGAAACCGTCCCCGTCCCCTAACCCTAACCCTAGCCCGAACCCTAACCCTAACCCTTCCCCGAAGCCTGACCCTCACCCGTCCCCAATCTTAACCCGTACGCTAACACTAACCCGCGCCCTCACACGCACGCTCCCCCTAAAGCGATGCCGTACCCTCACCTTGACCCTAAACCGTCCCCGTCCCCTAACCCTAACCCTAGCCCGAACCCTAACCCTAACCCATCCCCGAAGCCTGACCCTCACCCGTCCCCTAATCCTAACCCATACGCTAACACTAACCCGCGCCCTCACACGCAAGCTCCCCCTAAAGCGTTGCCGTACCCTCACCTGGACCCTAAACCGTCCCCGTGCCCTAACCCTAACCCTAGCCCGAACCCTAACCCTAACCCTTCCCCGAAGCCGGACCCTCACCCGTCCCCTAATCCTAAGCCGTACGCTAACACTAACCCGCGCCCTGACACGCACGCTCCCCCTAAAGCGTTGCCGTACCCTCACCTGGACCCTAAACCGTCCCCGTCCCCTAACCCTAACCCTAGCCCGAACCCTAACCCTAAACCTTCCCCGAAGCCTGACCCTCACACGTCCCCTAATCCTAACCCGTACGCTAACACTAACCCGTGCCCTCACACGCACGCTCCCCCTAAAGCGTTGCCGTACCCTCACCTGGACCCTAAACCGTCCCCGTACCCTAACCCTAACCCTAGCCCGAACCCTAACCCTAACCCTTCCCAGAAGCCTGACCCTCACCCGTCCCATAATTCTAACCCGTACGCTAACACTAACCCGCGCCCTCACACGCACGCTCCCCCTAAAGCGTTGCCGTACCCTCACCTGGACCCTAAACCGTCCCCGTCCCCTAACCCTAACCCTAGCCCGAACCCTAACCCTAACCCTTCCCCGAAGCCTGACCCTCACCCGTCCCCTAATCCTAACCCATACGCTAACACTAACCCGCGCCCTCACACGCACGCTCCCCCTAAAGCGTTGCCGTACCCTCACCTGGACCCTAAACCGTCTCCGTCCCCTAACCCTAACCCTAGCCCGAACCCTAACCCTAACCCTTCCCCGAAGCCTGACCCTCACCCGTCCCCTAATCCTAAGCCGTATGCTAACACTAACCCGCGCCCTCACACGCACGCTCCCCCTAAAGCGTTGCCGTACCCTCACCTGGACCCGAAACCGTCCCCGTCCCCTAACCCTAACCCTAGCCCGAACCCTAACCCTAACCCTTCCCCGAAGCCTGACCCTCACCCGTCCCCTAATCCTAACCCGTACGCTAACACTAACCCGCGCCCTCACACGCACGCTCCCCCTAAATCGTTTCCGTTCCCTCACCTGGACCCTAAACCTTCCCCATCCCCTAACCCTAACCCTAGCCCGAACCCTAACCCTAACCCTTCCCCGAAGCCTGACCCTCACCCGTCCCCTAATCCTAACCCGTACGCTAACACTAACCCGCGCCCTCACACGCACGCTCCCCCTAAAGCGTTGCCGTACCCTCACCTGGACCCTAAACCGTCCCCGTCCCCTAACCCTAACCCTAGCCCGAACCCTAACCCTAACCCTTCCCCGAAGCCTGACCCTCACCCGTCCCCTAATCCTAACCCGTACGCTAACACTAACACGCGCCCTCACACGCACGCTCCCCCTAAAGCGTTGCCGTACCCTCACCTGGACCCGAAACCGTCCCCGTCCCCTAACCCTAACCCTAGCCCGAACCCTAACCCTAACCCTTCCCCGAATCCTGACCCTCACCCGTCCCCTAATCCTAAGCCGTACGCTACCACTAACCCGCGCCCTCACACGCACGCTCCCCCTAAAGCGTTGCCGTACCCTCACCTGGACCCTAAACCGTCCCCGTCCCCTAACCCTAACCCTAGCCCGAACCCTAACCCTAACCCTTTCCCGAAGCCTGACCCTCACCCGTCCCCTAATCCTAAGCCGTACGCTAACACTAACCCGCGCCCTCACACGCACGCTCCCCCTAAAGAGTTGCCGTACCCTCACCTGGACCCTAAACCGTCCCCGTCCCCTAACCCTAACCCTAGCCCGAACCCTAACCCTAACCCTTCCCCGAAGCCTGACCCTGACCCGTCCCCTAATCCTAACCCGTACGCTAACACTAACCCGTGCCCTCACACGCACGCTCCCCCTAAAGCGTTGCCGTACCCTCACCTGGACCCTAAACCATCCCCGTCCCCTAACCCTAACCCTAGCCCGAACCCTAACCCTAACCCTTCCCCGAAGCCTGACCCTCACCCGTCCCCTAATCCTAACCCGTACGCTAACACTAACCCGCGCCCTCACACGCACGCTCCCCCTAAAGCGTTGCCGTACCCTCACCTGGACCCTAAACCATCCCCGTCCCCTAACCCTAACCCTAGGCCGAACCCTAACCCTAACCCTTCCCCGAAGCCTGACCCTCACCCGTCCCCTAATCCTAACCCGTACGCTAACACTAACCCGCGCCCTCACACGCACGCTCCCCCTAAAGCGTTGCCGTACCCTCACCTGGACCCGAAACCGTCCCCGTCCCCTAACCCTAACCCTAGCCCGAACCCTAACCCTAACCCATCCCCGAAGCCTGACCCTCACCCGTCCCCTAATCCTAAGCCGTACGCTAACACTAACACGCACCCTCACACGCACGCTCCCCCTAAAGCGTTGCCGTACCCTCACCTGGACCCGAAACCGTCCCCGTCCCCTAACCCTAACCCTAGACCGAACCCTAACCCTAACCCTTCCCCGAAGCCTGACCCTCACCCGTCCCCTAATCCTAACCCGTACGCTAACACTAACCCGCGCCCTCACACGTACGCTCCCCCTAAAGCGTTGCCGTACCCTCACCTGGACCCTAAACCGTCCCCGTCCCCTAACCCTAACCCTAGCCCGAACCCTAACGCTAACCCTTCCCCGATGCCTGACCCTCACCCGTCCCCTAATCCTAACCCGTACGCTAACACTAACCCGCGTCCTCACACGCACGCTCCCCCTAAAGCGTTGCCGTACCCTCACCTGGACCCTAAACCGTCCCCGTCCCTTAACCCTTACCCTAGCCCGAACCCTAACCCTAACCCTTCCCCGAAGCCTGACCCTCACCCGTCCCCTAATCCTAACCCGTACGCTAACATTAACCCGCGCCCTCACACGCACGCTCCCCCTAAAGCGTTGCCGTACCCTCACCTGGACCCGAAACCGTCCCCGTCCCCTAACCCTAACCCTAGCCCGAACCCTAACCCTAACCCTTCCCAGAAGCCTGACCCTCACCCGTCCCCTAATCCTAATCCGTACGCTAACACTAAACCGCGCCCTCACACGCACGCTCCCCCTAAAGCGTTGCCGTACCCTCACCTGGACCCTAAACCGTCCCCGTCCCCTAACCCTAACTCTAGCCCGAACCCTAACCCTAACCCTTCCCCGAAGCCTGACCCTCACCCGTCCCCTAATCCTAACCCGTACGCTATCACTAACCCGCGCCCTCACACGCACGCTCCCCCTAAAACGTTGCCGTACCCTCACCTGGACCCGAAACCGTCCCCGTCCCCTAACCCTAACCCTAGCCCGAACCCTAACCCTAACCCTTCCCCGAAGCCTGACCCTCACCCGTCCCCTAATCCTAAGCCGTTCGCTAACACTAACCCGCACCCTCACACGCACGCTCCCCCTAAAGCGTTGCCGTACCCTCACCTGGACCCTAAACCGTCCCCGTCCCCTAACCCTAACCCTAGCCCGAACCCTAACCCTAACCCTTCCCCGAAGCCTGACCCTAACCCGTCCCCTAATCCTAACCCGTACGCTAACACTAACTTGCGCCCTCACATGCACGCTCCCCCTAAAGCGTTGCCGTACCCTCACCTGGACCCTAAACCGTCCCTGTCCCCTAACCCTAACCCTAGCCCGAACCCTAACCCTAACCCTTTCCCGAAGCCTGACCCTCACCCGTCCCCTAATACTAAGCCGTACGCTAACACTAACCCGCGCCCTCACACGCACGCTCCCCCTAAAGCGTTGCCGTACCCTCACCTGGACCCTAAACCGTCCCCGTCCCCTACCCCTAACCCTAGCCCGAACCCTAACCCTAACCCTTCCCCGAAGCCTGACCCTCACCCGTCCCCTAATCCTAACCCGTACGCTAACACTAACCCGCGCCCTCACACGCAAGCTCCCCCTAAAGCGTTGCCGTACCCTCACCTGGACCCTAAACCATCCCCGTCCCCTAACCCTAACCCTAGCCCGAACCCTAACCCTAACCCTTCCCCGAAGCCTGACCCTCACCCGTCCCCTAATCCTAACCCGTACGCTAACACTAACCAGCGCCCTCACACGCACGCTCCCCCTAAAGCGTTGCCGTACCCTCACCTGGACCCGAAACCGTCCCCGTCCCCTAACCCTAACCCTAGCCCGAACCCTAACCCTAACCCTTCCCCGAAGCCTGACCCTCACCTGTGCCCTAATCCTAACCCGTACGCTAACACTAACCCGCGCCCTCACACGCACGCTCCCCCTAAAGCGTTGCTGTACCCTCACCTGGACCCTAAACCATCCCCGTCCCCTAACCCTAACCCTAGCCCGAACCCTAACCCTAACCCTTCCTCGAAGCCTGACCCTCACCCGTCCCCTAATCCTAACCCGTACGCTAACACTAACCCGCGCCCTCACAGGCACGCTCCCCCTAAAGCGTTGCCGTACCCTCACCTGGACCCGAAACCGTCCCCGTCCCCTAACCCTAACCCTAGCCCGAACCCTAACCCTAACCCTTCCCCGAAGCCTAACCCTCACCCGTCCCCTAATCCTAAGCCGTACGCTAACACTAACCCGCACCCTCACACGCACGCTCCCCCTAAAGCGTTGCCGTACCCTCACCTGGACCCGAAACCGTCCCCGTCCCCTAACCCTAACCCTAGCCCGAACCCTAACCCTAACCCTTCCCCGAAGCCTGACCCTCACCCGTCCCCTAATCCTAACCCGTACGCTAACACTAACCCGCGCCCTCACACGTACGCTCCCCCTAAAGCGTTGCCGTACCCTCACCTGGACCCTAAACCGTCCCCGTCCCCTAACCCTAACCCTAGCCCGAACCCTAACCCTAACCCTTCCCCGATGCCTGACCCTCACCCGTCCCCTAATCCTAACCCGTACGCTAACACTAACCCGCGTCCTCACACGCACGCTCCCCCTAAAGCGTTGCCGTACCCTCACCTGGACCCTAAACCGTCCCCGTCCCTGAACCCTAACCCTAGCCCGAACACTAACCCTAACCCTTCCCCGAAGCCTGACCCTCACCCGTACACTAATCCTAACCCGTACGCTAACACTAACCCGCGCCCTCACACGCACGCTCCCCCTAAAGCGTTGCCATACCCTCACCTGGACCCTAAACCTTCCCCATCCCCTAACCCTAACCCTAGCCCGAACCCTAACCCTAACCCTTCCCCGAAGCCTGACCCTCACCCGTCCCCTAATCCTAACCCGTACGCTAACACTAACCCGCGCCCTCACACGCACGCTCCCCCTAAAGCGTTGCCGTACCCTCACCTGGACCCTAAACCGTCCCCGTCCCCTAACCCTAACCCTAGCCCGAACCCTAACCCTAACCCTTCCCCGAAGCCTGACCCTCACCCGTCCCCTAATCCTAACCCGTACGCTAACACTAACACGCGCCCTCACAAGCACGCTCCCCCTAAAGCGTTGCCGTTCCCTCACCTGGACCCTAAACCGTCCCCGTACCCTAAAACTAACCCTAGCCCGAACCCTAACCCTAACCCTTCCCCGAAGCCTGACCCTCACCCGTCCCCTAATCCTAACCCGTACGCTAACACTAACCCGCGCCCTCACACGCACGCTCCCCCTAAAACGTTGCCGTACCCTCACCTGGACCCTAAACCGTCCCCGTCCCCTAACCCTAACCCTAGCCCGAACCCTAACCCTAACCCTTCCCCGAAACCTGACCCTCACCCGTCCCCTAATCCTAACCCGTACGCTAACACTAACACGCGCCCTCACACGCACGCTCCCCCTAAAGCGTTGCCGTTCCCTCACCTGGACCCTAAACTGTCCCCGTACCCTAACCCTAACCCTAGCCCGAACCCTAACCCTAACCCTTCCCCGAAGCCTGACCCTCACCCGTCCCCTAATCCTAACCCGTACGCTAACACTAACGCGCGCCCTCACACGCACGGTCCCCCTAAAGCGTTGCCGTACCCTCTCCTGGACCCTAAACCGTCCCCGTACCCTAACCCTAACCCTAGCCCGAACCCTAACCCTAACCCTTCCCCGAAACCTGACCCTCACCCGTCCCCTAATCCTAACCCGTACGCTAACACTAACACGCGCCCTCACACGCACGCTCCCCCTAAAGCGTTGCCGTTCCCTCACCTGGACCCTAAACCGTCCCCGTCCCCTAACCCTAACCCTAGCCCGAACCCTAACCCTAACCCTTCCCCGAAGCCTGACCCTCACCCGTCCCCTAATCCTAACCCGTACGCTAACACTAACTCGCGCCCTCACACGCATGCTCCCCCTAAAGCGTTGCCGTACCCTCACATGGACCCTAAACCGTCCCCGTCCCCTAACCCTAACCCTAGCCCGAACCCTAACCCTAACCCTTCCCCGAAGCCTGACCCTCACCCGTCCCCTAATCCTAAGCCGTACGCTAACACTAACCCGCGCCCTCACACGCACGCTCCCCCTAAAGCGTTGCCGTACCCTCACCTGAACCCTAAACCGTAACCGTCCCCTAACCCTAACCCTAGCCCGAACCCTAACCCTAACCCTTCCCCGAAGCCTGACCCTCACCCGTCCCCTAATCCTAAGCCGTACGCTAACACTAACCCGCGCCCTCACACGCACGCTCCCCCTAAAGCGTTGCCGTACCCTCACCTGGAACCTAAACCTTCCCCGTCCCCTAACCCTAACCGTAGGCCGAACCCTAACCCTAACCCTTCCCCGAAGCCTGACCCTCACACGTCCCCTAATCCTAAGCCGTACGCTAACACTAACCCGCGCTCTCACACGCACGCTACCCCTAAAGCATTGCCGTACCCTCACCTGAACCCTAAACCGTCCCCGTCCCCTAACCCTAACCCTAGCCGGAACCCTAACCCTAACCCTTCTCCGAAGCCTGACACTCACCCGTCCCCTAATCCTAACCCGTACGCTAACACTAACCCGCGCCCTCACACGCACGCTCCCCCTAAAGCGTTGCCGTACCCTCACCTGGACCCGAAACCGTCCCCGTCCCCTAACCCTAACCCTAGCCCGAACCCTAACCCTAACCCTTCCCCGAAGCCTGACCCTCACCCGTCCCCAATCTTAACCCGTACGCTAACACTCTCCCGCGCCCTCACACGCACGCTCCCCCTAAAGCGATGCCGTACCCTCACCTGGACCCTAAACCGTCCCCGTCCCCTAACCCTAACCCTAGCCCGAACCCTAACCCTAACCCATCCCCGAAGCCTGACCCTCACCCGTCCCCTAATCCTAACCCGTACGCTAACACTAACCCGCGCCCTCACACGCAAGCTCCCCCTAAAGCGTTGCCGTACCCTCACCTGGACCCTAAACCGTCCCCGTCCCCTAACCCTAACCCTAGCCCGAACCCTAACCCTAACCCTTCCCCGAAGCCTGACCCTCACCCGTCCCCTAATCCTAACCCGTACGCTAACACTAACCCGGGCCCTCACACGCACGCTCCCCCTAAAGCGTTGCCGTACCCTCACCTGGACCCTAAAGCGTCCCCGTCCACTAATCCTAACCCTAGCCCGAACCCTAACCCTAACCCTTCCCCGAAGCCTGACCCTCACCCGTCCCCTAATCCTAACCCGTACGCTAACACTAACCCGTGCCCTCACACGCACGCTCCCCCTAAAGCGTTGCCATACCCTCACCTGGACCCTAAACCGTCCCCGTACCCTAACCCTAACCCTAGCCCGAACCCTAACCCTAACCCTTCCCCGAAGCCTGACCCTCACCCGTCCCCTAATCCTAAGCCGTACGCTAACACAAACCCGCGCCCTCACACGCACGCTCCCCCTAAAGCGTTGCCGTACCCTCACCTGAACCCTAAACCGTAACCGTCCCCTAACCCTAACCCTAGCCCGAACCCTAACCCTAACCCTTCCCCGAAGCCTGACCCTCACCCGTCCCCTAATCCTAACCCATACGCTAACACTAACCCGCGCCTTCACACGCACGCTCCCCCTAAAGCGTTGCCGTACCCTCACCTGGACCCGAAACCGTCCCCGTCCCCTAACCCTAGCCCGAACCCTAACCCTAACCCTTCCCCGAAGCCTGACCCTCACCCGTCCCCTAATCCTAACCCGTACGCTAACACTAACCCGCGCCCTCACACGCACGCTCCCCCTAAAGCGTTGCCGTACCCTCACCTGGACCCTAAACCTTCCCCGTCCCCTAACCGTAACCGTAGCCCGAACCCTAACCCTAACCCTTCCCCGAAGCCTGACCCTCACCCGTCCCCTAATCCTAAGCCGTACGCTAACACTAACCCGCGCTCTCACACGCACGCTACCCCTAAAGCATTGCCGTACCCTCACCTGAACCCTAAACCGTCCCCGTCCCCTAACCCTAACCCTAGCCCGAACCCTAACCCTAACCCTTCCCCGAAGCCTGACCCTCACCCGTCCCCTAATCCTAACCCGTACGCTAACACTAACCCGCGCCATCACACGCACGCTCCCCCTAAAGCGTTGCCTTACCCTCACCTGGACCCGAAACCGTCCCCGTCCCCTAACCCTAACCCTAGCCCGAACCCTAACCCTAACCCTTCCCAGAAGCCTGACCCTCACCCGTCCCCTAATCCTAACCCGTACGCTAACACTAACCCGCGCCCTCACATGCACGCTCCCCCTAAAGCGTTGCCGTACCCTCACCTGGACCCGAAACCGTCCCCGTCCTCTAACCCTAACCCTAGCCCGAACCCTAACCCTAACCCTTCCCCGAAGCCTGACCCTCACCCGTCCCCTAATCCTAACCCGTACGCTAACACTAACCCGCGCCCTCACACGCACGCTCCCCCTAAAGCGTTGCCGTACCCTCACCTGGACCCGAAACCGTCCCCGTCCCCTAACCCTAACCCTAGCCCGAACCCTAACCCTAACCCTTCCCCGAAGCCTGACCCTCACCCGTCCACAATCTTAACCCGTACGCTAACACTAACCCGCGCCCTCACACGCACGCTCCCCCTAAAGCGATGCCGTACCCTCACCTTGACCCTAAACCGTCCCCGTCCCCTAACCCTAACCCTAGCCCGAACCCTAACCCTAACCCATCCCCGAAGCCTGACCCTCACCCGTCCCCTAATCCTAACCCGTACGCTAACACTAACCCGCGCCCTCACACGCAAGCTCCCCCTAAAGCGTTGCCGTACCCTCACCTGGAACCTAAACCGTCCCCGTCCCCTAACCCTAACCCTAGCCCGAACCCTAACCCTAACCCTTCCCCGAAGCCGGACCCTCACCCGTCCCCTAATCCTAACCCGTACGCTAACACTAACCCGCGCCCTCACACGCACGCTCCCCCTAAAGCGTTGCCGTACCCTCACCTGGACCCTAAACCGTCCCCGTCCCCTAACCCTAACCCTAGCCCGAACCCTAAACCTAACCCTTCCCCGAAGCCTGACCCTCACCCGTCCCCTAATCCTAAGCCGTATGCTAACACTAACCCGCGCCCTCACATGCACGCTCCCCCTAAAGCGTTGCCGTACCCTCACCTGGACCCGAAACCGTCCCCGTTCCCTAACCCTAACCCTAGCCCGAACCCTAACCCTAACCCTTCCCCGAAGCCTGACCCTCACCCGTCCCCTAATCCTAACCCGTACGCTAACAGTAACCCGCGCCCTCACACGCACGCTCCCCCTAAAGCGTTGCCGTACCCTCACCTGGATCCGAAACTGTCCCCGTCCCCTAACCCTAACCCTAGCCCGAACCCTAACCCTAACCCTTCCCCGAAGCCTGACCCTCACCCGTCCCCTAATCCTAAGCCGTACGCTAACACTAACCCGCGCCCTCACACGCACGCTCCCCCTAAAGAGTTGCCGTACCCTCACCTGGACCCTAAACCGTCCCCGTCCCCTAACCCTAACCCTAGCCCGAACCCTAACCCTAACCCTTCCCCGAAGCCTGACCCTCACCCGTCCCCTAATCCTAAGCCGTACGCTAACACTAACCCGCGCCCTCACACGCACGCTCCCCCTAAAGCGTTGCCGTACCCTCACCTGGACCCTAAACCGTCCCCGTCCCCTAACCCTACCCCTAGCCCGAACCCTAACCCTAACCCTTCCCCGAAGCCTGACCCTCACCCGTCCCCTAATCCTAACCCGTACGCTAACACTAACCCGCGTCCTCACACGCACGCTCCCCCTAAAGCGTTGCCGTACCCTCACCTGGACCCTAAACCGTCCCCGTCCCCTAACCCTAACCCTAGCCCGAACCCTAACCCTAACCCTTCCCCGAAGCCTGACCCTCACCCGTCCCCTAATCCTAACCCGTACGCTAACACTAACCCGCGCCCTCACACGCACGCTCCCCCTAAAGCGTTGCCGTACCCTCACCTGGACCCGAAACCGTCCCCGTCCCCTAACCCTAACCGTAGCCCGAAACCTAACCCTAACCCTTCCCCGAAGCCTGACCCTCACCCGTCCCCTAATCCTAAGCCGTACGCTAACACTAACGCGCGCCCTCACACGCACGCTCCCCCTAAAGCGTTGCCGTACCCTCACCTGGACCCTAAACCGTCCCCGTCCCCTAACCCTAACCCTAGCCCGAACCCTAACCCTAAACCTTCCCCGAAGCCTGACCCTCACCCGTCCCCTAATCCTAAGCCGTACGCTAACACTAACGCGCGCCCTCACACGCACGCTCCCCCTAAATCGTTGCCGTACCCTCACCTGGACCCTAAACCGTCCCCGTCCCCTAACCCTAACCCTAGCCCGAACCCTAACCCTAAACCTTCCCCGAAGCCTGACCCTCACCCGTCCCCTAAACCTAACCCGTACGCTAACACTAACCCACGCCCTCACACGCACGCTTACCCTAAAGCGTTGCCGTACCCTCACCTGGACCCTAAACCGTCCCCGTCCCCTAACCCTAACCCTAGCCCGAACCCTAACCCTAACCCTTCCCCGAAGCCTGAACCTCACCCGTCCCCTAATTCTAACCCGTACGCTAACACTAACCCACGCCCTCACACGCACGCTCCCCCTAAAGCGTTGCCGTACCCTCACCTGGACCCTAAACCGTCCCCGTCCCCTAACCCTAACCCTAGCCCGAACCCTAACCCTAACCCTTCCCCGAAGCCTGACACTCACCCGTCCCCTAATCCTAAGCCGTACGCTAACACTAACCCGCACCCTCACATGCACGCTCCCCCTAAAGCGTTGCCGTACCCTCACCTGGACCCTAAACCGTCCCCGTCCCCTAACCCTAACCCTAGCCCGAACCCTAACCCTAACCCTTCCCCGAAGCCTGACCCTCACCCGTCCCCTAATCCTAACCCGTACGCTAACACTAACCCGCGCCCTCACACGTACGCTCCCCCTAAAGCATTGCCGTACCCCCACCTGGACCCTAAACCGTCCCTGTCCCCTAACCCTAACCCTAGCCCGAACCCTAACCCTAACCCTTCCCCGAAGCCTGACCCTCACCCGTCCCCTAATCCTAAGCCGTACGCTAACACTAACCCGCGCCCTCACACGCACGCTCCCCCTAAAGCGTTGCCGTACCCTCACCTGGACCCTAAACCGTCCCCGTCCCCTAACCCTAACCCTAGCCCGAACCCTAACCCTAACCCTTCCCCGAAGCCTGACCCTCACCCGTCCCCTAATCCTAACCCGTACGCTAACACTAACCCGCGCCCTCACACGCACGCTCCCCCTAAAGCGTTGCCGTACCCTCACCTGGACCCTAAACCGTCCCCGTCCCCTAACCCTAACCCTAGCCCGAACCCTAACCCTAACCCTTCCCCGAAGCCTGACCCTCACCCGTCCCCTAATCCTAACCCGTACGCTAACACTAACCCGCGCCCTCACACGCACGCTCCCCCTAAAGCGTTGCCGTACCCTCACCTGGACCCTAAACCGTCCCCGTCCCCTAACCCTAACCCTAGCCCGAACCCTAACCCTAACCCTTCCCCGAAGCCTGACCCTCACCCGTCCCCTAATCCTAAGCCGTATGCTAACACTAACCCGCGCCCTCACACGCACGCTCCCCCTAAAGCGTTGCCGTACCCTCACCTGGACCCGAAACCGTCCCCGTCCCCTAACCCTAACCCTAGCCCGAACCCTAACCCTAACCCTTCCCCGAAGCCTGACCCTCACCCGTCCCCTAATCCTAACCCGTACGCTAACACTAACACGCGCCCTCACACGCACGCTCCCCCTAAAGCTTTGCCGTACCCTCACCTGGACCCGAAACCGTCCCCATCCCCTAACCCTAACCCTAGCCTGAACCCTAACCCTAACCCTTCCCCGAAGCCTGACCCTCACCCGTCCCCTAATCCTAACCCGTACGCTAACACTAACCTGCGCCCTCACACGCACGCTCCCCCTAAAGCGTTGCCGTACCCTCACCTGGACCCTAAACCGTCCCCGTCCCCTAACCCTAACCCTAGCCCGAACCCTAACCCTAACCCTTCCCCGAAGCCTGACCCTCACCCGTCCCCTAATCCTAAGCCGTACGCTACCACTAACCCGCGCCCTCACACGCACGCTCCCCCTAAAGCGTTGCCGTACCCTCACCTGGACCCTAAACCGTCCCCGTCCCCTAACCCTAACCCTAGCCCGAACCCTAACCCTAACCCTTCCCCGAAGCCTGACCCTCACCCGTCTCCTAATCCTAACCCGTACGCTAACACTAACCCGCGCCCTCACACGCACGCTCCCCCTAAAGCGTTGCCGTACCCTCACCTGGACCCTAAACCGTCCCCGTCCCCTAACCATAACCCTAGCCCGAACCCTAACCCTAACCCTTCCCAGAAGCCTGACCCTCACCCGTCCCCTAATCCTAACCCGTACGCTAACACTAACCCACGCCCTCACACGCACGCTCCCCCTAAAGCGTTGCCGTACCCTCACCTGGACCCGAAACCGTCCCCGTCCCCTAACCCTAACCCTAGCCCGAACCCTAACCCTAACCCTTCCCAGAAGCCTGACCCTCACCCGTCCCCTAATCCTAACCCGTACGCTAACACTAACCCACGCCCTCACACGCACGCTCCCCCTAAAGCGTTGCCGTACCCTCACCTGGACCCGAAACCGTCCCCGTCCCCTAACCCTAACCCTAGCCCGAACCCTAACCCTAACCCTTCCCCGAAGCCTGACCCTCACCTGTCCCCTAATCCTAAGCCGTACGCTAACACTAACCCGCGCCCTCACACGCACGCTCCCCCTAAAGCGTTGCCGTACCCTCACCTGGACCCTAAACCGTCCCCGTCCCCTAACGCTAACCCTAGCCCGAACCCTAACCCTAACCCTTCCCCGAAGCCTGACCCTCACCCGTCCCCTAATCCTAAGCCGTACGCTAACACTAACCCGCACCCTCACACGCACGCTCCCCCTAAAGCGTTGCCGTACCCTCACCTAGACCCTAAACCGTCCCCGTCCCCTAACCCTAACCCTAGCCCGAACCCTAACCCTAACCCTTCCCCGAAGCCTGACCCTCACCCGTCCCCTAATCCTAACCCGTACGCTAACACTAACCCGCGCCCTCACACCCACGCTCCCCCTAAAGCGTTGCCGTACCCTCACCTGGACCCTAAAACGTCCCTGTCCCCTAACCCTAACCCTAGCCCGAACCCTAACCCTAACCCTTCCCCGAAGCCTGACCCTCACCCGTCCCCTAATCCTAAGCCGTACGCTAACACTAACCCGCGCCCTCACACGCACGCTCCCCCTAAAGCGTTGCCGTACCCTCACCTGGACCCTAAACCGTCCCCGTCCCCTAACCCTAACCCTAGCCCGAACCCTAACCCTAACCCTTCCCCGAAGCCTGACCCTCACCCGTCCCCTAATCCTAACCCGTACGCTAACACTAACCCGCGCCCTCACACGCACGCTCCCCCTAAAGCGTTGCCGTACCCTCACCTGGACCCTAAACCGTCCCCGTCCCCTAACCCTAACCCTAGCCCGAACCCTAACCCTAACCCTTCCCCGAAGCCTGACCCTCACCCGTCCCCTAATCCTAACCCGTACGCTAACACTAACCCGCGCCCTCACACGCACGCTCCCCCTAAAGCGTTGCCGTACCCTCACCTGGACCCGAAACCGTCCCCGTCCCCTAACCCTAACTGTAGCCCGAAACCTAACCCTAACCCTTCCCCGAAGCCTGACCCTCACCCGTCCCCTAATCCTAACCCGTACGCTAACACTAACCCGCGCCCTCACACGCACGCTCCCCCTAAAGCGTTGCCGTACCCTCACCTGGACCCTAAACCGTCCCCGTCCCCTAACCCTAACCCTAGCCCGAAACCTAACCCTAACCCTTCCCCGAAGCCTGACCCTCACCCGTCCCCTAATCCTAAGCCGTACGCTAACACTAACGCGCGCCCTCACACGCACGCTCCCCCTAAAGCGTTGCCGTACCCTCACCTGGACCCTAAACCGTCCCCGTCCCCTAACCCTAACCCTAGCCCGAACCCTAACCCTAACCCTTCCCCGAAGCCTGACCCTCACCCGTCCCCTAATCCTAAGCCGTACGCTAACACTAACGCGCGCCCTCACACGCACGCTCCCCCTAAAGCGTTGCCGTACCCTCACCTGGACCCTAAACCGTCCCCGTCCCCTAACCCTAACCCTAGCCCGAACCCTAACCCTAAACCTTCCCCGAAGCCTGACCCTCACCCGTCCCCTAAACCTAACCCGTACGCTAACACTAACCCGCACCCTCACACGCACGCTCCCCCTAAAGCGTTGCCGTACCCTCACCTGGACCCTAAACCGTCCCCGTCCCCTAACCCTAACCCTAGCCCGAACCCTAACCCTAACCCTTCCCCGAAGCCTGACCCTGACCCGTCCCCTAATCCTAACCCGTACGCTAACACTAACCCGCGCCCTCACACGCACGCTCCCCCTAAAGCGTTGCCGTACCCTCACCTGGACCCTAAACCGTCCCCGTCCCCTAACCCTAACCCTAGCCTGAACCCTAACCCTAACCCTTCCCCGAAGCCTGACCCTCACCCATCCCCTAATCCTAAGCCGTACGCTACCACTAACCCGCGCCCTCACACGCACGCTCCCCCTAAAGCGTTGCCGTACCCTCACCTGGACCCTAAACCTTCCCCGTCCCCTAACCCTAACCCTAGCCCGAACCCTAACCCTAACCCTTCCCCGAAGCCTGACCCTCACCCGTCCCCTAATCCTAACCCGTACGCTAACACTAACCCGCGCCCTCACACGCACGCTCCCCCTAAAGCGTTGCCGTACCCTCACCTGGACCCTAAACCGTCCCTGTCCCCTAACCCTAACCCTAGCCCGAACCCTAACCCTAACCCTTCCCCGAAGCCTGACACTCAACCGTCCCCTAATCCTAACGCGTACGCTAACACTAACCCGCGCCCTCACACGCACGCTCCCCCTAAAGCGTTGCCGTAGCCTCACCTGGACCCTAAACCGTCCCCGTCCCCTAACCCTAACCCTAGCCCGAACCCTAACCCTAACCCTTCCCCGAAGCCTGACCCTCACCCGTCCCCTAATCCTAACCCGTACGCTAACACTAACCCGCGCCCTCACACGCACGCTCCCCCTAAAGCGTTGCCGTACCCTCACCTGGACCCTAAACCGTCCCCGTCCCCTAACCCTAACCCTAGCCCGAACCCTAACCCTAACCCTTCCCCGAAGCCTGACCCTCAACCGTCTCCTAATCCTAACCCGTACGCTAACACTAACCCACGCCCTCACACGCACGCTCCCCCTAAAGCGTTGCCGTACCCTCACCTGGACCCTAAACAGTCCCCGTCCCCTAACCCTAACCCTATCCCGAACCCTAACCGTAACACTTCCCTGAAGCCTGACCCTCACCCGTCCCCTAATCCTAACCCGTACGCTAACACTAACCCTAGCCCTCACACGCACGCTCCCCCTAAAGCGTTGCCGTACCCTCACCTGGACCCTAAACCGTCCCCGTCCCCTAACCCTAACCCTAGCCCGAACCCTAACCCTAACCCTTCCCCGAAGCCTGACCCTCACCCGTCCCCTAATCCTAACCCGTACGCTAACACTAACCCGCGCCCTCACACGCACGCTCCACCGAAAGCGTTGCCGTACCCTCACCTGGACCCTAAACCGTCCCCGTCCCCTAACCCTAACCCTAGCCCGAACCCTAACCCTAACCCTTCTCCGAAGCCTGACCCTCACCCGTCCCCTAATCCTAAGCCGTACGCTAACACTAACGCGCGCCCTCACACGCACGCTCCCCCTAAAGCGTTGCCGTACCCTCACCTGGACCCTAAACCGTCCCCGTCCCCTAATCCTAACCCTAGCCCGAACCCTAACCCTAACCCTTCCCCGAAGCCTGACCCTCACCCGTCCCCTAATCCTAACCCGTACGCTAACAGTAACCCACGCCCTCACACGCACGCTCCCCCTAAAGCGTTGCCGTACCCTCACCTGGACCCTAAACCGTCCCCGTCCCCTAACCCTAACCCTAGCCCGAACCCTAACCCTAACCCTTCCCCGAAGCCTGACCCTCACCCGTCCCCTAATCCTAACCCGTACGCTAACACTAACCCGCGCCCTCACACGCACGCTCCCCCTAAAGCGTTGCCGTACCCTCACCTGGACCCTAAACCGTCCCCGTCCCCTAACCCTAACCCTAGCCCGAACCCTAACCCTAACCCTTCCCCGAAGCCTGACCCTCAACCGTCTCCTAATCCTAACCCGTACGCTAACACTAACCCACGCCCTCACACGCACGGACCCCCTAAAGCGTTGCCGTACCCTCACCTGGACCCTAAACCGTCCCCGTCCCCTAACCCTAACCCTATCCCGAACCCTAACCCTAACACTTCCCCGAAGCCTGACCCTCACCCGTCCCCTAATCCTAACCCGTACGCTAACACTAACCCTCGCCCTCACACGCACGCTCCCCCTAAAGCGTTGCCGTACCCTCACCTGGACCCTAAACCATCCCCGTCCCCTAACCCTAACCCTAGCCCGAACCCTAACCCTAACCCTTCCCCGAAGCCTGACCCGCACCTGTCCCCTAATCCTAACCCGTACGCTAACACTAACCCGCGCCCTCACACGCACGCTCCACCGAAAGCGTTGCCGTACCCTCACCTGGACTCTAAACCGTCCCCGTCCCCTAACCCTAACCCTAGCCCGAACCCTAACCCTAACCCTTCCCCGAAGCCTGACCCTCACCCGTCCCCTAATCCTAAGCCGTACGCTAACACTAACGCGCGCCCTCACACGCACGCTCCCCCTAAAGCGTTGCCGTACCCTCACCTGGACCCTAAACCGTCCCCGTCCCCTAACCCTAACCCTAGCCCGAACCCTAACCCTAACCCTTCCCCGAAGCCTGACCCTCACCCGTCCCCTAATCCTAACCCGTACGCTAACAGTAACCAACGCCCTCACACGCACGCTCCCCCTAAAGCGTTGCCGTACCCTCACCTGGACCCTAAACCGTCCCCGTCCCCTAACCCTAACCCTAGCCCGAACCCTAACCCTAACCCTTCCCCGAAGCCTGACCCTCACCCGTCCCCTAATCCTAACCGTACTCTAACTCTACCCAGCGCCCTCAAACGCACGCTCCCCCTAAAACATTGCCGTACCCTCACCTGGACTCTAAACCGTCCCTGTCCCCTAACCCTAACCCTAGCCCGAACCCTAACCCTAATCCTTCCCCGAAGCCTGACCCTCACCCATCCCTTAATACTAACCGTACGCTAACACTAACCCGCGCCATCACACGCACGCTCCCCCTAAAGCGTTGCCGTACCCTCACCTGGACCCTAAACCGTCCCCGTCCCCTAACCCTAACCCTAGCCCGAACCCTAACCCTAACCCTTCCCCGAAGCCTGACCCTCACCCGTCTCCTAATCCTAACCCGTACGCTAACACTAACCCGCGCCCTCACACGCACGCTCCCCTTAAAGCGTTGCCGTACCCTCACCTGGACCCTAAACCGTCCCCGTCCCCTAACCCTAACCCTAGCCCGAACCCTAACCCTAACCCTTCCCCGAAGCCTGACCCTCACCCGTCCCCTAATCCTAACCCGTACGCTAACACTAACCCGCGCCCTCACATGCACGCTCCCCCTAAAGCGTTGCCGTACCCTCACCTGGACCCGAAACCGTCCCCGTCCCCTAACCCTAACCCTAGCCCGAACCCTAACCCTAACCCTTCCCCGAAGCCTGACCCTCACCCGTCCCCTAATCCTAAGCCGTACGCTAACACTAACCCGCGCCCTCACACGCACGCTCCCCCTAAAGCGTTGCCGTACCCTCACCTGGACCCTAAATCGTCCCCGTCCCCTAACCCTAACCCTAGCCCGAACCCTAACCCTAACCCTTCCCCGAAGCCTGACCCTCACCTGTCCCCTAATCCTAAGCCGTACGCTAACACTAACCGGCGCCCTCACACGCACGCTCCCCCTAAAGCGTTGCCGTACCCTCACCTGGACCCTAAACCGTCCCCGTCCCCTAACCCTAACCCTAGCCCGAACCCTAACCCTAACCCTTCCCCGAAGCCTGACCCTCACCCGTCCCCTAATCCTAACCCGTACGCTAACACTAACCCGCGCCCTCACACGCACGCTCCCCCTAAAGCATTGCCGTACCATCACCTGGACCCTAAACCGTCCCTGTCCCCTAACCCTAACCCTAGCCCGAACCCTAACCCTAACCCTTCCCCGAAGCCTGACCCTCACCCGTCCCCTAATCCTAACCCGTACGCTAACACTAACCCGCGCCCTCACACGCACGCTCCCCCTAAAGCGTTGCCGTACCCTCACCTGGACCCGAAACCGTCCCCGTCCCCTAACCCTAACCCTAGCCCGAACCCTAACCCTAACCCTTCCCCGAAGCCTGACCCTCACCCGTCCCCTAATCCTAACCCGTACGCTAACACTAACCCGCGCCCTCACACGCACGCTCCCCCTAAAGCGTTGCCGTACCCTCACCTGGACCCGAAACCGTCCCCGTCCCCTAACCCTAACCGTAGCCCGAAACCTAACCCTAACCCTTCCCCGAAGCCTGACCCTCACCCGTCCCCTAATCCTAAGCCGTACGCTAACACTAACCCACACCCTCACACGCACGCTCCCCCTAAAGCGTTGCCGTACCCTCACCTGGACCCTAAACCGTCCCCGTCCCCTAACCCTAACCCTAGCCCGAAACCTAACCCTAACCCTTCCCCGAAGCCTGACCCTCACCCGTCCCCTAATCCTAAGCCGTACGCTAACACTAACGCGCGCCCTCACACGCACGCTCCCCCTAAAGCGTTGCCGTACCCTCACCTGGACCCTAAACCGTCCCCGTCCCCTAACCCTAACCCTAGCCCGAACCCTAACCCTAACCCTTCCCCGAAGCCTGAACCTCTCCCGTCCCCTAATCCTAAGCCGTACGCTAACACTAACGCGCGCCCTCACACGCACGCTCCCCCTAAAGCGTTGCCGTACCCTCACCTGGACCCTAAACCGTCCCCGTCCCCTAACCCTAGCCCGAACCCTAACCCTAAACCTTCCCCGAAGCCTGACCCTCACCCGTCCCCTAAACCTAACCCGTACGCTAACACTAACCCACGCCCTCACACGCACGCTCACCCTAAAGCGTTGCCGTACCCTCACCTGGACCCTAAACCGTCCCCGTCCCCTAACCCTAGCCCGAACCCTAACCCTAAACCTTCCCCGAAGCCTGACCCTCACCCGTCCCCTAAACCTAACCCGTACGCTAACACTAACCCACGCCCTCACACGCACGCTCACCCTAAAGCGTTGCCGTACCCTCACCTGGACCCTAAACCGTCCCCGTCCCCTAACCCTAACCCTAGCCCGAACCCTAACCCTAACCCTTCCCCGAAGCCTGACCCTCACCCGTCCCCTAATCCTAACCCGTACGCTAACACTAACCCGCGCCCTCACACGCACGCTCCCCCTAAAGCGTTGCCGTACCCTCACCTGGACCCGAAACCGTCCCCGTCCCCTAACCCTAACCCTAGCCCGAACCCTAACCCTAACCCTTCCCCGAAGCCTGACCCTCACCCATCCCCTAATCCTAAGCCGTACGCTACCACTAACCCGCGCCCTCACACGCACGCTCCCCCTAAAGCGTTGCCGTACCCTCACCTGGACCCTAAACCGTCCCCGTCCCCTAACCCTAACCCTAGCCCGAACCCTAACCCTAACCCTTCCCCGAAGCCTGACCCTCACCCGTCCCATAATCCTAACCCGTACGCTAACACTAACCCGCGCCCTCACACGCACGCTCCCCGTAAAGCGTTGCCGTACTCTCACCTGGAACCTAAACAGTCCCCGTCCCCTAACCCTAACCCTAGCCCGAACCCTAACCCTAACCCTTCCCTAAGCCTGACCCTCACCCATCCCCTAATCCTAACCCGTACGCTAACACTACGCCGCGCCCTCACACGCACGCTCCCCCTAAAGCGTTGCCGTACCCTCACCTGGACCCTAAACCGTCCCAGTCACCTAACCCTAACCCTAGCCCGAACCCTAACCATAACCCTTCCCCGAAGCATGACCCTCACCCGTCCCCTAATCCTAACACGTACGTTAACACTAACCCACGCCCTCACACGCACGCTCCCCCTAAAGCGTTGCCGTACCCTCACCTGGACCCTAAACCGTCCCCGTCCCCTAACCCTAACCCTAGCCCGAACCCTAACCCTAACCCTTCCCCGAAGCCTGACCCTCACCCGTCCCCTAACCCTAAACCGTACGCTAACACTAACCCGCGCCCTCACACGCACGCTCCCCCTAAAACGTTGCCGTACCCTCACCTGTACCCTAAACCGTCCCCGTCCCCTAACCCTAACCCTAGCCCGAACCCTAACCCTAACCCTTCCCCGAAGCCTGACCCTCACCCGTCCCCTAATCCTAACCCGTACGCTAACACTAACCCTCGCCCTCACACGCACGCTCCCCCTAAAGTGTTTCCGTACCCTCACCTGGACCCTAAACCGTCCCCGTCCCCTAACCCTAACCCTAGCCCGAACCCTAACCCTAACCCTTCCCCGAAGCCTGACCCTCAACCGTCCCCTACTCCTAACCCGTACGCTAACACTAACCCGCGCCCTCACACGCACGTTCCCCCTAAAGCGTTGCCGTACCCTCACCTGGACCCTAAACCGTCCCCGTCCCGTAACCCTAACCCTAGCCCGAAACCTAACCCTAACACTTCCCCGAAGCCTGACCCTCACACGTCCCCTAATCCTAACCCGTACGCTAACACTAACTCACGCCCTCACACGCACGCTCACCCTAAAGCGTTGCCGTACCCTCACCTGGACCCTAAACCGTCCCTGTCCCCTAACCCTAACCCTAGCCCGAACCCTAACCCTAACCCTTCCCCGAAGCCTGACACTCAACCGTCCCCTAATCCTAACGCGTACGCTAACACTAACCCGCGCCCTCACACGCACGCTCCCCCTAAAGCGTTGCCGTACCCTCACCTGGACCCTAAACCGTCCCCGTCCCCTAACCCTAACCCTAGCCCGAACCCTAACCCTAACCCTTCCCCGAAGCCTGACCCTCACCCGTCCCCTAATCCTAACCCGTACGCTAACACTAACCCGCGCCCTCACACGCACGCTCCCCCTAAAGCGTTGCCGTACCCTCACCTGGACCCTAAACCGTCCCCGTCCCCTAACCCTAACCCTAGCCCGAACCCTAACCCTAACCCTTCCCCGAAGCCTGACCCTCAACCGTCTCCTAATCCTAACCCGTACGCTAACACTAACCCACGCCCTCACACGCACGCTCCCCCTAAAGCGTTGCCGTACCCTCACCTGGACCCTAAACCGTCCCCGTCCCCTAACCCTAACCCTATCCCGAACCCTAACCCTAACACTTCCCTGAAGCCTGACCCTCACCCGTCCCCTAATCCTAACCCGTACGCTAACACTAACCCTCGCCCTCACACGCACGCTCCCCCTAAAGCGTTGCCGTACCCTCACCTGGACCCTAAACCGTCCCCGTCCCCTAACCCTAACCCTAGCCCGAACCCTAACCCTAACCCTTCCCCGAAGCCTGACCCTCACCCGTCCCCTAATCCTAACCCGTACGCTAACACTAACCCGCGCCCTCACACGCACGCTCCACCGAAAGCGTTGCCGTACCCTCACCTGGACCCTAAACCGTCCCCGTCCCCTAACCCTAACCCTAGCCCGAACCCTAACCCTAACCCTTCCCCGAAGCCTGACCCTCACCCGTCCCCTAATCCTAAGCCGTACGCTAACACTAACCCGCGCCCTCACACGCACGCTCCCCCTAAAGCGTTGCCGTACCCTCACCTGGACCCTAAATCGTCCCCGTCCCCTAACCCTAACCCTAGCCCGAACCCTAACCCTAACCCTTCCCCGAAGCCTGACCCTCACCTGTCCCCTAATCCTAAGCCGTACGCTAACACTAACCGGCGCCCTCACACGCACGCTCCCCCTAAAGCGTTGCCGTACCCTCACCTGGACCCTAAACCGTCCCCGTCCCCTAACCCTAACCCTAGCCCGAACCCTAACCCTAACCCTTCCCCGAAGCCTGACCCTCACCCGTCCCCTAATCCTAACCCGTACGCTAACACTAACCCGCACCCTCACACGCACGCTCCCCCTAAAGCGTTGCAGTACCCTCACCTGGACCCTAAACCGTCCCCGTCCCCTAACCCTAACCCTAGCCCGAACCCTAACCCTAACCCTTCCCCGAAGCCTGACCCTCACCCGTCCCCTAATCCTAACCCGTACGCTAACACTAACCCGCGCCCTCACACGCACGCTCCCCCTAAAGCATTGCCGTACCATCACCTGGACCCTAAACCGTCCCTGTCCCCTAACCCTAACCCTAGCCCGAACCCTAACCCTAACCCTTCCCCGAAGCCTGACCCTCACCCGTCCCCTAATCCTAACCCGTACGCTAACACTAACCCGCGCCCTCACACGCACGCTCCCCCTAAAGCGTTGCCGTACCCTCACCTGGACCCGAAACCGTCCCCGTCCCCTAACCCTAACCCTAGCCCGAACCCTAACCCTAACCCTTCCCCGAAGCCTGACCCTCACCCGTCCCATAATCCTAACCCGTACGCTAACACTAACCCGCGCCCTCACACGCACGCTCCCCCTAAAGCGTTGCCGTACCCTCACCTGGACCCGAAACCGTCCCCGTCCCCTAACCCTAACCGTAGCCCGAAACCTAACCCTAACCCTTCCCCGAAGCCTGACCCTCACCCGTCCCCTAATCCTAAGCCGTACGCTAACACTAACCCACACCCTCACACGCACGCTCCCCCTAAAGCGTTGCCGTACCCTCACCTGGACCCTAAACCGTCCCCGTCCCCTAACCCTAACCCTAGCCCGAAACCTAACCCTAACCCTTCCCCGAAGCCTGACCCTCACCCGTCCCCTAATCCTAAGCCGTACGCTAACACTAACGCGCGCCCTCACACGCACGCTCCCCCTAAAGCGTTGCCGTACCCTCACCTGGACCCTAAACCGTCCCCGTCCCCTAACCCTAACTCTAGCCCGAACCCTAACCCTAACCCTTCCCCGAAGCCTGAACCTCTCCCGTCCCCTAATCCTAAGCCGTACGCTAACACTAACGCGCGCCCTCACACGCACGCTCCCCCTAAAGCGTTGCCGTACCCTCACCTGGACCCTAAACCGTCCCCGTCCCCTAACCCTAGCCCGAACCCTAACCCTAAACCTTCCCCGAAGCCTGACCCTCACCCGTCCCCTAAACCTAACCCGTACGCTAACACTAACCCACGCCCTCACACGCACGCTCACCCTAAAGCGTTGCCGTACCCTCACCTGGACCCTAAACCGTCCCCGTCCCCTAACCCTAACCCTAGCCCGAACCCTAACCCTAACCCTTCCCCGAAGCCTGACCCTCACCCGTCCCCTAATCCTAACCCGTACGCTAACACTAACCCGCGCCCTCACACGCACGCTCCCCCTAAAGCGTTGCCGTACCCTCACCTGGACCCGAAACCGTCCCCGTCCCCTAACCCTAACCCTAGCCCGAACCCTAACCCTAACCCTTCCCCGAAGCCTGACCCTCACCCATCCCCTAATCCTAAGCCGTACGCTACCACTAACCCGCGCCCTCACACGCACGCTCCCCCTAAAGCGTTGCCGTACCCTCACCTGGACCCTAAACCGTCCCCGTCCCCTAACCCTAACCCTAGCCCGAACCCTAACCCTAACCCTTCCCCGAAGCCTGACCCTCACCCGTCCCATAATCCTAACCCGTACGCTAACACTAACCCGCGCCCTCACACGCACGCTCCCCGTAAAGCGTTGCCGTACTCTCACCTGGAACCTAAACAGTCCCCGTCCCCTAACCCTAACCCTAGCCCGAACCCTAACCCTAACCCTTCCCTAAGCCTGACCCTCACCCATCCCCTAATCCTAACCCGTACGCTAACACTACGCCGCGCCCTCACACGCACGCTCCCCCTAAAGCGTTGCCGTACCCTCACCTGGACCCTAAACCGTCCCAGTCACCTAACCCTAACCCTAGCCCGAACCCTAACCATAACCCTTCCCCGAAGCATGACCCTCACCCGTCCCCTAATCCTAACACGTACGTTAACACTAACCCAGGCCCTCACACGCACGCTCCCCCTAAAGCGTTGCCGTACCCTCACCTGGACACTAAACCGTCCCCGTCCCCTAACCCTAACCCTAGCCCGAACCCTAACCCTAACCCTTCCCCGAAGCCTGACCCTCACCCGTCCCCTAACCCTAAACCGTACGCTAACACTAACCCGCGCCCTCACACGCACGCTCCCCCTAAAACGTTGCCGTACCCTCACCTGTACCCTAAACCGTCCCCGTCCCCTAACCCTAACCCTAGCCCGAACCCTAACCCTAACCCTTCCCCGAAGCCTGACCCTCACCCGTCCCCTAATCCTAACCCGTACGCTAACACTAACCCTCGCCCTCACACGCACGCTCCCCCTAAAGTGTTTCCGTACCCTCACCTGGACCCTAAACCGTCCCCGTCCCCTAACCCTAACCCTAGCCCGAACCCTAACCCTAACCCTTCCACGAAGCCTGACCCTAAACCGTCCCCTACTCCTAACCCGTACGCTAACACTAACCCGCGCCCTCACACGCACGTTCCCCCTAAAGCGTTGCCGTACCCTCACCTGGACCCTAAACCGTCCCCGTCCCGTAACCCTAACCCTAGCCCGAAACCTAACCCTAACACTTCCCCGAAGCCTGACCCTCACACGTCCCCTAATCCTAACCCGTACGCTAACACTAACCCACGCCCTCACACGCACGCTCACCCTAAAGCGTTGCCGTACCCTCACCTGGACCCTAAACCGTCCCTGTCCCCTAACCCTAACCCTAGCCCGAACCCTAACCCTAACCCTTCCCCGAAGCCTGACACTCAACCGTCCCCTAATCCTAACGCGTACGCTAACACTAACCCGCGCCCTCACACGCACGCTCCCCCTAAAGCGTTGCCGTACCCTCACCTGGACCCTAAACCGTCCCCGTCCCCTAACCCTAACCCTAGCCCGAACCCTAACCCTAACCCTTCCCCGAAGCCTGACCCTCACCCGTCCCCTAATCCTAACCCGTACGCTAACACTAACCCGCGCCCTCACACGCACGCTCCCCCTAAAGCGTTGCCGTACCCTCACCTGGACCCTAAACCGTCCCCGTCCCCTAACCCTAACCCTAGCCCGAACCCTAACCCTAACCCTTCCCCGAAGCCTGACCCTCAACCGTCTCCTAATCCTAACCCGTACGCTAACACTAACCCACGCCCTCACACGCACGCTCCCCCTAAAGCGTTGCCGTACCCTCACCTGGACCCTAAACCGTCCCCGTCCCCTAACCCTAACCCTATCCCGAACCCTAACCCTAACACTTCCCTGAAGCCTGACCCTCACCCGTCCCCTAATCCTAACCCGTACGCTAACACTAACCCTCGCCCTCACACGCACGCTCCCCCTAAAGCGTTGCCGTACCCTCACCTGGACCCTAAACCGTCCCCGTCCCCTAACCCTAACCCTAGCCCGAACCCTAACCCTAACCCTTCCCCGAAGCCTGACCCTCACCCGTCCCCTAATCCTAACCCGTACGCTAACACTAACCCGCGCCCTCACACGCACGCTCCACCGAAAGCGTTGCCGTACCCTCACCTGGACCCTAAACCATCCCCGTCCCCTAACCCTAACCCTAGCCCGAACCCTAACCCTAACCCTTCCCCGAAGCCTGACCCTCACCCGTCCCCTAATCCTAAGCCGTACGCTAACACTAACCCGCGCCCTCACACGCACGCTCCCCCTAAAGCGTTGCCGTACCCTCACCTGGACCCTAAATCGTCCCCGTCCCCTAACCCTAACCCTAGCCCGAACCCTAACCCTAACCCTTCCCCGAAGCCTGACCCTCACCTGTCCCCTAATCCTAAGCCGTACGCTAACACTAACCGGCGCCCTCACACGCCCGCTCCCCCTAAAGCGTTGCCGTACCCTCACCTGGACCCTAAACCGTCCCCGTCCCCTAACCCTAACCCTAGCCCGAACCCTAACCCTAACCCTTCCCCGAAACCTGACCCTCACCCGTCCCCTAATCCTAACCCGTACGCTAACACTAACCCGCACCCTCACACGCACGCTCCCCCTAAAGCGTTGCAGTACCCTCACCTGGACCCTAAACCGTCCCCGTCCCCTAACCCTAACCCTAGCCCGAACCCTAACCCTAACCCTTCCCCGAAGCCTGACCCTCACCCGTCCCCTAATCCTAACCCGTACGCTAACACTAACCCGCGCCCTCACACGCACGCTCCCCCTAAAGCATTGCCGTACCATCACCTGGACCCTAAACCGTCCCTGTCCCCTAACCCTAACCCTAGCCCGAACCCTAACCCTAACCCTTCCCCGAAGCCTGACCCTCACCCGTCCCCTAATCCTAACCCGTACGCTAACACGAACCCGCGCCCTCACACGCACGCTCCCCCTAAAGCGTTGCCGTACCCTCACCTGGACCCGAAACCGTCCCCGTCCCCTAACCCTAACCCTAGCCCGAACCCTAACCCTAACCCTTCCCCGAAGCCTGACCCTCACCCGTCCCCTAATCCTAACCCGTACGCTAACACTAACCCGCGCCCTCACACGCACGCTCCCCCTAAAGCGTTGCCGTACCCTCACCTGGACCCGAAACCGTCCCCGTCCCCTAACCCTAACCGTAGCCCGAAACCTAACCCTAACCCTTCCCCGAAGCCTGACCCTCACCCGTCCCCTAATCCTAAGCCGTACGCTAACACTAACCCACACCCTCACACGCACGCTCCCCCTAAAGCGTTGCCGTACCCTCACCTGGACCCTAAACCGTCCCCGTCCCCTAACCCTAACCCTAGCCCGAAACCTAACCCTAACCCTTCCCCGAAGCCTGACCCTCACCCGTCCCCTAATCCTAAGCCGTACGCTAACACTAACGCGCGCCCTCACACGCACGCTCCCCCTAAAGCGTTGCCGTACCCTCACCTGGACCCTAAACCGTCCCCGTCCCCTAACCCTAACCCTAGCCCGAACCCTAACCCTAACCCTTCCCCGAAGCCTGAACCTCTCCCGTCCCCTAATCCTAAGCCGTACGCTAACACTAACGCGCGCCCTCACACGCACGCTCCCCCTAAAGCGTTGCCGTACCCTCACCTGGACCCTAAACCGTCCCCGTCCCCTAACCCTAGCCCGAACCCTAACCCTAAACCTTCCCCGAAGCCTGACCCTCACCCGTCCCCTAAACCTAACCCGTACGCTAACACTAACCCACGCCCTAACACGCACGCTCACCCTAAAGCGTTGCCGTACCCTCACCTGGACCCTAAACCGTCCCCGTCCCCTAACCCTAACCCTAGCCCGAACCCTAACCCTAACCCTTCCCCGAAGCCTGACCCTCACCCGTCCCCTAATCCTAACCCGTACGCTAACACTAACCCGCGCCCTCACACGCACGCTCCCCCTAAAGCGTTGCCGTACCCTCACCTGGACCCGAAACCGTCCCCGTCCCCTAACCCTAACCCTAGCCCGAACCCTAACCCTAACCCTTCCCCGAAGCCTGACCCTCACCCATCCCCTAATCCTAAGCCGTACGCTACCACTAACCCGCGCCCTCACACGCACGCTCCCCCTAAAGCGTTGCCGTACCCTCACCTGGACCCTAAACCGTCCCCGTCCCCTAACCCTAACCCTAGCCCGAACCCTAACCCTAACCCTTCCCCGAAGCCTGACCCTCACCCGTCCCATAATCCTAACCCGTACGCTAACACTAACCCGCGCCCTCACACGCACGCTCCCCGTAAAGCGTTGCCGTACTCTCACCTGGAACCTAAACAGTCCCCGTCCCCTAACCCTAACCCTAGCCCGAACCCTAACCCTAACCCTTCCCTAAGCCTGACCCTCACCCATCCCCTAATCCTAACCCGTACGCTAACACTACGCCGCGCCCTCACACGCACGCTCCCCCTAAAGCGTTGCCGTACCCTCACCTGGACCCTAAACCGTCCCAGTCACCTAACCCTAACCCTAGCCCGAACCCTAACCATAACCCTTCCCCGAAGCATGACCCTCACCCGTCCCCTAATCCTAACACGTACGTTAACACTAACCCAGGCCCTCACACGCACGCTCCCCCTAAAGCGTTGCCGTACCCTCACCTGGACCCTAAACCGTCCCCGTCCCCTAACCCTAACCCTAGCCCGAACCCTAACCCTAACCCTTCCCCGAAGCCTGACCCTCACCCGTCCCCTAACCCTAAACCGTACGCTAACACTAACCCGCGCCCTCACACGCACGCTCCCCCTAAAACGTTGCCGTACCCTCACCTGTACCCTAAACCGTCCCCGTCCCCTAACCCTAACCCTAGCCCGAACCCTAACCCTAACCCTTCCCCGAAGCCTGACCCTCACCCTTCCCCTAATCCTAACCCGTACGCTAACACTAACCCTCGCCCTCACACGCACGCTCCCCCTAAAGTGTTTCCGTACCCTCACCTGGACCCTAAACCGTCCCCGTCCCCTAACCCTAACCCTAGCCCGAACCCTAACCCTAACCCTTCCCCGAAGCCTGACCCTCAACCGTCCCCTACTCCTAACCCGTACGCTAACACTAACCCGCGCCCTCACACGCACGTTCCCCCTAAAGCGTTGCCGTACCCTCACCTGGACCCTAAACCGTCCCCGTCCCGTAACCCTAACCCTAGCCCGAAACCTAACCCTAACACTTCCCCGAAGCCTGACCCTCACACGTCCCCTAATCCTAACCCGTACGCTAACACTAACCCACGCCCTCACACGCACGCTCACCCTAAAGCGTTGCCGTACCCTCACCTGGACCCTAAACCGTCCCTGTCCCCTAACCCTAACCCTAGCCCGAACCCTAACCCTAACCCTTCCCCGAAGCCTGACACTCAACCGTCCCCTAATCCTAACGCGTACGCTAACACTAACCCGCGCCCTCACACGCACGCTCCCCCTAAAGCGTTGCCGTACCCTCACCTGGACCCTAAACCGTCCCCGTCCCCTAACCCTAACCCTAGCCCGAACCCTAACCCTAACCCTTCCCCGAAGCCTGACCCTCACCCGTCCCCTAATCCTAACCCGTACGCTAACACTAACCCGCGCCCTCACACGCACGCTCCCCCTAAAGCGTTGCCGTACCCTCACCTGGACCCTAAACCGTCCCCGTCCCCTAACCCTAACCCTAGCCCGAACCCTAACCCTAACCCTTCCCCGAAGCCTGACCCTCAACCGTCTCCTAATCCTAACCCGTACGCTAACACTAACCCACGCCCTCACACGCACGCTCCCCCTAAAGCGTTGCCGTACCCTCACCTGGACCCTAAACCGTCCCCGTCCCCTAACCCTAACCCTATCCCGAACCCTAACCCTAACACTTCCCTGAAGCCTGACCCTCACCCGTCCCCTAATCCTAACCCGTACGCTAACACTAACCCTCGCCCTCACACGCACGCTCCCCCTAAAGCGTTGCCGTACCCTCACCTGGACCCTAAACCGTCCCCGTCCCCTAACCCTAACCCTAGCCCGAACCCTAACCCTAACCCTTCCCCGAAGCCTGACCCTCACCCGTCCCCTAATCCTAACCCGTACGCTAACACTAACCCGCGCCCTCACACGCACGCTCCACCGAAAGCGTTGCCGTACCCTCACCTGGACCCTAAACCGTCCCCGTCCCCTAACCCTAACCCTAGCCCGAACCCTAACCCTAACCCTTCCCCGAAGCCTGACCCTCACCCGTCCCCTAATCCTAAGCCGTACGCTAACACTAACCCGCACCCTCACACGCACGCTCCCCCTAAAGCGTTGCAGTACCCTCACCTGGACCCTAAACCGTCCCCGTCCCCTAACCCTAACCCTAGCCCGAACCCTAACCCTAACCCTTCCCCGAAGCCTGACCCTCACCCGTCCCCTAATCCTAACCCGTACGCTAACACTAACCCGCGCCCTCACACGCACGCTCCCCCTAAAGCATTGCCGTACCATCACCTGGACCCTAAACCGTCCCTGTCCCCTAACCCTAACCCTAGCCCGAACCCTAACCCTAACCCTTCCCCGAAGCCTGACCCTCACCCGTCCCCTAATCCTAACCCGTACGCTAACACGAACCCGCGCCCTCACACGCACGCTCCCCCTAAAGCGTTGCCGTACCCTCACCTGGACCCGAAACCGTCCCCGTCCCCTAACCCTAACCCTAGCCCGAACCCTAACCCTAACCCTTCCCCGAAGCCTGACCCTCACCCGTCCCCTAATCCTAACCCGTACGCTAACACTAACCCGCGCCCTCACACGCACGCTCCCCCTAAAGCGTTGCCGTACCCTCACCTGGACCCGAAACCGTCCCCGTCCCCTAACCCTAACCGTAGCCCGAAACCTAACCCTAACCCTTCCCCGAAGCCTGACCCTCACCCGTCCCCTAATCCTAAGCCGTACGCTAACACTAACCCACACCCTCACACGCACGCTCCCCCTAAAGCGTTGCCGTACCCTCACCTGGACCCTAAACCGTCCCCGTCCCCTAACCCTAACCCTAGCCCGAAACCTAACCCTAACCCTTCCCCGAAGCCTGACCCTCACCCGTCCCCTAATCCTAAGCCGTACGCTAACACTAACGCGCGCCCTCACACGCACGCTCCCCCTAAAGCGTTGCCGTACCCTCACCTGGACCCTAAACCGTCCCCGTCCCCTAACCCTAACCCTAGCCCGAACCCTAACCCTAACCCTTCCCCGAAGCCTGAACCTCTCCCGTCCCCTAATCCTAAGCCGTACGCTAACACTAACGCGCGCCCTCACACGCACGCTCCCCCTAAAGCGTTGCCGTACCCTCACCTGGACCCTAAACCGTCCCCGTCCCCTAACCCTAGCCCGAACCCTAACCCTAAACCTTCCCCGAAGCCTGACCCTCACCCGTCCCCTAAACCTAACCCGTACGCTAACACTAACCCACGCCCTAACACGCACGCTCACCCTAAAGCGTTGCCGTACCCTCACCTGGACCCTAAACCGTCCCCGTCCCCTAACCCTAACCCTAGCCCGAACCCTAACCCTAACCCTTCCCCGAAGCCTGACCCTCACCCGTCCCCTAATCCTAACCCGTACGCTAACACTAACCCGCGCCCTCACACGCACGCTCCCCCTAAAGCGTTGCCGTACCCTCACCTGGACCCGAAACCGTCCCCGTCCCCTAACCCTAACCCTAGCCCGAACCCTAACCCTAACCCTTCCCCGAAGCCTGACCCTCACCCATCCCCTAATCCTAAGCCGTACGCTACCACTAACCCGCGCCCTCACACGCACGCTCCCCCTAAAGCGTTGCCGTACCCTCACCTGGACCCTAAACCGTCCCCGTCCCCTAACCCTAACCCTAGCCCGAACCCTAACCCTAACCCTTCCCCGAAGCCTGACCCTCACCCGTCCCATAATCCTAACCCGTACGCTAACACTAACCCGCGCCCTCACACGCACGCTCCCCGTAAAGCGTTGCCGTACTCTCACCTGGAACCTAAACAGTCCCCGTCCCCTAACCCTAACCCTAGCCCGAACCCTAACCCTAACCCTTCCCTAAGCCTGACCCTCACCCATCCCCTAATCCTAACCCGTACGCTAACACTACGCCGCGCCCTCACACGCACGCTCCCCCTAAAGCGTTGCCGTACCCTCACCTGGACCCTAAACCGTCCCAGTCACCTAACCCTAACCCTAGCCCGAACCCTAACCATAACCCTTCCCCGAAGCATGACCCTCACCCGTCCCCTAATCCTAACACGTACGTTAACACTAACCCAGGCCCTCACACGCACGCTCCCCCTAAAGCGTTGCCGTACCCTCACCTGGACCCTAAACCGTCCCCGTCCCCTAACCCTAACCCTAGCCCGAACCCTAACCCTAACCCTTCCCCGAAGCCTGACCCTCACCCGTCCCCTAACCCTAAACCGTACGCTAACACTAACCCGCGCCCTCACACGCACGCTCCCCCTAAAACGTTGCCGTACCCTCACCTGTACCCTAAACCGTCCCCGTCCCCTAACCCTAACCCTAGCCCGAACCCTAACCCTAACCCTTCCCCGAAGCCTGACCCTCACCCGTCCCCTAATCCTAACCCGTACGCTAACACTAACCCTCGCCCTCACACGCACGCTCCCCCTAAAGTGTTTCCGTACCCTCACCTGGACCCTAAACCGTCCCCGTCCCCTAACCCTAACCCTAGCCCGAACCCTAACCCTAACCCTTCCCCGAAGCCTGACCCTCAACCGTCCCCTACTCCTAACCCGTACGCTAACACTAACCCGCGCCCTCACACGCACGTTCCCCCTAAAGCGTTGCCGTACCCTCACCTGGACCCTAAACCGTCCCCGTCCCGTAACCCTAACCCTAGCCCGAAACCTAACCCTAACACTTCCCCGAAGCCTGACCCTCACACGTCCCCTAATCCTAACCCGTACGCTAACACTAACCCACGCCCTCACACGCACGCTCACCCTAAAGCGTTGCCGTACCCTCACCTGGACCCTAAACCGTCCCTGTCCCCTAACCCTAACCCTAGCCCGAACCCTAACCCTAACCCTTCCCCGAAGCCTGACACTCAACCGTCCCCTAATCCTAACGCGTACGCTAACACTAACCCGCGCCCTCACACGCACGCTCCCCCTAAAGCGTTGCCGTACCCTCACCTGGACCCTAAACCGTCCCCGTCCCCTAACCCTAACCCTAGCCCGAACCCTAACCCTAACCCTTCCCCGAAGCCTGACCCTCACCCGTCCCCTAATCCTAACCCGTACGCTAACACTAACACGCGCCCTCACACGCACGCTCCCCCTAAAGCGTTGCCGTACCCTCACCTGGACCCTAAACCGTCCCCGTCCCCTAACCCTAACCCTAGCCCGAACCCTAACCCTAACCCTTCCCCGAAGCCTGACCCTCAACCGTCTCCTAATCCTAACCCGTACGCTAACACTAACCCACGCCCTCACACGCACGCTCCCCCTAAAGCGTTGCCGTACCCTCACCTGGACCCTAAACCGTCCCCGTCCCCTAACCCTAACCCTATCCCGAACCCTAACCCTAACACTTCCCTGAAGCCTGACCCTCACCCGTCCCCTAATCCTAACCCGTACGCTAACACTAACCCTCGCCCTCACACGCACGCTCCCCCTAAAGCGTTGCCGTACCCTCACCTGGACCCTAAACCGTCCCCGTCCCCTAACCCTAACCCTAGCCCGAACCCTAACCCTAACCCTTCCCCGAAGCCTGACCCTCACCCGTCCCCTAATCCTAACCCGTACGCTAACACTAACCCGCGCCCTCACACGCACGCTCCACCGAAAGCGTTGCCGTACCCTCACCTGGACCCTAAACCGTCCCCGTCCCCTAACCCTAACCCTAGCCCGAACCCTAACCCTAACCCTTCCCCGAAGCCTGACCCTCACCCGTCCCCTAATCCTAAGCCGTACGCTAACACTAACCCGCGCCCTCACACGCACGCTCCCCCTAAAGCGTTGCCGTACCCTCACCTGGACCCTAAATCGTCCCCGTCCCCTAACCCTAACCCTAGCCCGAACCCTAACCCTAACCCTTCCCCGAAGCCTGACCCTCACCTGTCCCCTAATCCTAAGCCGTACGCTAACACTAACCGGCGCCCTCACACGCACGCTCCCCCTAAAGCGTTGCCGTACCCTCACCTGGACCCTAAACCGTCCCCGTCCCCTAACCCTAACCCTAGCCCGAACCCTAACCCTAACCCTTCCCCGAAACCTGACCCTCACCCGTCCCCTAATCCTAACCCGTACGCTAACACTAACCCGCACCCTCACACGCACGCTCCCCCTAAAGCGTTGCAGTACCCTCACCTGGACCCTAAACCGTCCCCGTCCCCTAACCCTAACCCTAGCCCGAACCCTAACCCTAACCCTTCCCCGAAGCCTGACCCTCACCCGTCCCCTAATCCTAACCCGTACGCTAACACTAACCCGCGCCCTCACACGCACGCTCCCCCTAAAGCATTGCCGTACCATCACCTGGACCCTAAACCGTCCCTGTCCCCTAACCCTAACCCTAGCCCGAACCCTAACCCTAACCCTTCCCCGAAGCCTGACCCTCACCCGTCCCCTAATCCTAACCCGTACGCTAACACTAACCCGCGCCCTCACACGCACGCTCCCCCTAAAGCGTTGCCGTACCCTCACCTGGACCCGAAACCGTCCCCGTCCCCTAACCCTAACCCTAGCCCGAACCCTAACCCTAACCCTTCCCCGAAGCCTGACCCTCACCCGTCCCCTAATCCTAACCCGTACGCTAACACTAACCCGCGCCCTCACACGCACGCTCCCCCTAAAGCGTTGCCGTACCCTCACCTGGACCCGAAACCGTCCCCGTCCCCTAACCCTAACCGTAGCCCGAAACCTAATCCTAACCCTTCCCCGAAGCCTGACCCTCACCCGTCCCCTAATCCTAAGCCGTACGCTAACACTAACCCACACCCTCACACGCACGCTCCCCCTAAAGCGTTGCCGTACCCTCACCTGGACCCTAAACCGTCCCCGTCCCCTAACCCTAACCCTAGCCCGAAACCTAACCCTAACCCTTCCCCGAAGCCTGACCCTCACCCGTCCCCTAATCCTAAGCCGTACGCTAACACTAACGCGCGCCCTCACACGCACGCTCCCCCTAAAGCGTTGCCGTACCCTCACCTGGACCCTAAACCGTCCCCGTCCCCTAACCCTAACCCTAGCCCGAACCCTAACCCTAACCCTTCCCCGAAGCCTGAACCTCTCCCGTCCCCTAATCCTAAGCCGTACGCTAACACTAACGCGCGCCCTCACACGCACGCTCCCCCTAAAGCGTTGCCGTACCCTCACCTGGACCCTAAACCGTCCCCGTCCCCTAACCCTAGCCCGAACCCTAACCCTAAACCTTCCCCGAAGCCTGACCCTCACCCGTCCCCTAAACCTAACCCGTACGCTAACACTAACCCACGCCCTAACACGCACGCTCACCCTAAAGCGTTGCCGTACCCTCACCTGGACCCTAAACCGTCCCCGTCCCCTAACCCTAACCCTAGCCCGAACCCTAACCCTAACCCTTCCCCGAAGCCTGACCCTCACCCGTCCCCTAATCCTAACCCGTACGCTAACACTAACCCGCGCCCTCACACGCACGCTCCCCGTAAAGCGTTGCCGTACTCTCACCTGGAACCTAAACAGTCCCCGTCCCCTAACCCTAACCCTAGCCCGAACCCTAACCCTAACCCTTCCCTAAGCCTGACCCTCACCCATCCCCTAATCCTAACCCGTACGCTAACACTACGCCGCGCCCTCACACGCACGCTCCCCCTAAAGCGTTGCCGTACCCTCACCTGGACCCTAAACCGTCCCAGTCACCTAACCCTAACCCTAGCCCGAACCCTAACCATAACCCTTCCCCGAAGCATGACCCTCACCCGTCCCCTAATCCTAACACGTACGTTAACACTAACCCAGGCCCTCACACGCACGCTCCCCCTAAAGCGTTGCCGTACCCTCACCTGGACCCTAAACCGTCCCCGTCCCCTAACCCTAACCCTAGCCCGAACCCTAACCCTAACCCTTCCCCGAAGCCTGACCCTCACCCGTCCCCTAACCCTAAACCGTACGCTAACACTAACCCGCGCCCTCACACGCACGCTCCCCCTAAAACGTTGCCGTACCCTCACCTGTACCCTAAACCGTCCCCGTCCCCTAACCCTAACCCTAGCCCGAACCCTAACCCTAACCCTTCCCCGAAGCCTGACCCTCACCCGTCCCCTAATCCTAACCCGTACGCTAACACTAACCCTCGCCCTCACACGCACGCTCCCCCTAAAGTGTTTCCGTACCCTCACCTGGACCCTAAACCGTCCCCGTCCCCTAACCCTAACCCTAGCCCGAACCCTAACCCTAACCCTTCCCCGAAGCCTGACCCTCAACCGTCCCCTACTCCTAACCCGTACGCTAACACTAACCCGCGCCCTCACACGCACGTTCCCCCTAAAGCGTTGCCGTACCCTCACCTGGACCCTAAACCGTCCCCGTCCCGTAACCCTAACCCTAGCCCGAAACCTAACCCTAACACTTCCCCGAAGCCTGACCCTCACACGTCCCCTAATCCTAACCCGTACGCTAACACTAACCCACGCCCTCACACGCACGCTCACCCTAAAGCGTTGCCGTACCCTCACCTGGACCCTAAACCGTCCCTGTCCCCTAACCCTAACCCTAGCCCGAACCCTAACCCTAACCCTTCCCCGAAGCCTGACACTCAACCGTCCCCTAATCCTAACGCGTACGCTAACACTAACCCGCGCCCTCACACGCACGCTCCCCCTAAAGCGTTGCCGTACCCTCACCTGGACCCTAAACCGTCCCCGTCCCCTAACCCTAACCCTAGCCCGAACCCTAACCCTAACCCTTCCCCGAAGCCTGACCCTCACCCGTCCCCTAATCCTAACCCGTACGCTAACACTAACCCGCGCCCTCACACGCACGCTCCCCCTAAAGCGTTGCCGTACCCTCACCTGGACCCTAAACCGTCCCCGTCCCCTAACCCTAACCCTAGCCCGAACCCTAACCCTAACCCTTCCCCGAAGCCTGACCCTCAACCGTCTCCTAATCCTAACCCGTACGCTAACACTAACCCACGCCCTCACACGCACGCTCCCCCTAAAGCGTTGCCGTACCCTCACCTGGACCCTAAACCGTCCCCGTCCCCTAACCCTAACCCTATCCCGAACCCTAACCCTAACACTTCCCTGAAGCCTGACCCTCACCCGTCCCCTAATCCTAACCCGTACGCTAACACTTACCCTCGCCCTCACACGCACGCTCCCCCTAAAGCGTTGCCGTACCCTCACCTGGACCCTAAACCGTCCCCGTCCCCTAACCCTAACCCTAGCCCGAACCCTAACCCTAACCCTTCCCCGAAGCCTGACCCTCACCCGTCCCCTAATCCTAACCCGTACGCTAACACTAACCCGCGCCCTCACACGCACGCTCCACCGAAAGCGTTGCCGTACCCTCACCTGGACCCTAAACCGTCCCCGTCCCCTAACCCTAACCCTAGCCCGAACCCTAACCCTAACCCTTCCCCGAAGCCTGACCCTCACCCGTCCCCTAATCCTAAGCCGTACGCTAACACTAACCCGCGCCCTCACACGCACGCTCCCCCTAAAGCGTTGCCGTACCCTCACCTGGACCCTAAATCGTCCCCGTCCCCTAACCCTAACCCTAGCCCGAACCCTAACCCTAACCCTTCCCCGAAGCCTGACCCTCACCTGTCCCCTAATCCTAAGCCGTACGCTAACACTAACCGGCGCCCTCACACGCACGCTCCCCCTAAAGCGTTGCCGTACCCTCACCTGGACCCTAAACCGTCCCCGTCCCCTAACCCTAACCCTAGCCCGAACCCTAACCCTAACCCTTCCCCGAAGCCTGACCCTCAACCGTCTCCTAATCCTAACCCGTACGCTAACACTAACCCACGCCCTCACACGCACGCTCCCCCTAAAGCGTTGCCGTACCCTCACCTGGACCCTAAACCGTCCCCGTCCCCTAACCCTAACCCTATCCCGAACCCTAACCCTAACACTTCCCCGAAGCCTGACCCTCACCCGTCCCCTAATCCTAACCCGTACGCTAACACTAACCCTCGCCCTCACACGCACGCTCCCCCTAAAGCGTTGCCGTACCCTCACCTGGACCCTAAACCGTCCCTGTCCCCTAACCCTAACCCTAGCCCGAACCCTAACCCTAACCCTTCCCCGAAGCCTGACCCTCACCTGTCCCCTAATCCTAACCCGTACGCTAACACTAAACCGCGCCCTCACACGCACGCTCCACCGAAAGCGTTGCCGTACCCTCACCTGGACCCTAAACCGTCCCCGTCCCCTAACCCTAACCCTAGCCCGAACCCTAACCCTAACCCTTCCCCGAAGCCTGACCCTCACCCGTCCCCTAATCCTAAGCCGTACGCTAACACTAACGCGCGCCCTCACACGCACGCTCCCCCTAAAGCGTTGCCGTACCCTCACCTGGACCCTAAACCGTCCCCGTCCCCTAACCCTAACCCTAGCCCGAACCCTAACCCTAACCCTTCCCCGAAGCCTGACCCTCACCCGTCCCCTAATCCTAACCCGTACGCTAACAGTAACCCACGCCCTCACACGCACGCTCCCCCTAAAGTGTTGCCGTACCCTCACCTGGACCCTAAACCGTCCCCGTCCCCTAACCCTAACCCTAGCCCGAACCCTAACCCTAACCCTTCCCCGAAGCCTGACCCTCGCCCGTCGCCTAATCCTAACCCGTACGCTAACACTAACCCGGGCCCTCACATGCACGCTCCCCCTAAAGCGTTGCCGTACCCTCACCTGGTCCCTAAACCGGCCCCGTCCCCTAACCCTAACCCTAGCCCGAACCCTAACCCTAACCCTTTCCCGAAGCCTGACCCTCACCCGTCCCCTAATCCTAAGCCGTACGCTAACAATAACGCGCGCCCTCACGCGCACGCTCCCCCTAAAGCGTTGCCGTACCCTCACCTGGACCCTAAACCGTCCCCGTCCCCTAACCCTAACACTAGCCCGAACCCTAACACTAACCCTTCCCCGAAGCCTGACCCTCACCCGGTCCCTAATCCTAACCCGTACGCTAACACTAACCCGCGCCCTCACACGCACGCTCCCCCTAAAGCGTTGCCGTACCCTCACCTGGACCCGAAACCGTCCCCGTCCCCTAACCCTAACCCTAGCCCGAACCCTAACCCTAACCCTTCCCCGAAGCCTGACCCTCACCCTTCCCCTAATTCTAACCCGTACGCTAACACTAACCCACGCCCTCACACGCACGCTCCCCCTAAAGCGTTGCCGTACCCTCACCTGGACCCTAAACCGTCCCCGTCCCCTAACCCTAACCCTAGCCCGAACCCTAACCCTAACACTTCCCCGAAGCCTGACCCTCACCCGTCACCTAATCCTAACCCGTACGCTAACACTAACCCGCGCCCTCACACGCACGCTCCCCCTAAAGCGTTGCCGTACGCTCACCTGGACCCTAAACCGTCCCCGTCCCCTAAACCTAACCCTAGCCCGAACCCTAACCCTAACCCTTCCCCGAAGCCTGACCCACACCCGTCCCCTAATCCTAACCCGTACGCTAACACTAACCCGCGCCCTCACACGCACGATCCCCCTAAAGCGTTGCCGTACCCTCACCTGGACCCTAAACAGTCCCCGTCCCCTAACCCTAACCCTAGCCCGAACCCTAACCCTAACACTTCCCCGAAGCCTGACCCTCACCCGTCCCCTAATCCTAACCCGTACGCTAACGCTAACCCACGCCCTCACACGCACGCTCCCCCTAAAGCGTTGCCGTACCCTCACCTGGACCCTAAACCGTCCCCGTCCCCTAACCCTAACCCTAGCCCGAACCCTAACCCTAACCCTTCTCCGAAGCCTGACCATCACCCGTCGCCTAATCCTAACCCGTACGCTAACACTAACCCGCGCCCTCACACGCACGCTCCCCCTAAAGCGTTGCCGTACACTCACCTGGACACTAAACCGTCCCCGTCCCCTAACCCTAACCCTAGCCCGAACCCTAACCCTAACCCTTCCCCGAAGCCTGACCCTCACCCGTCCCCTAATCCTAACCCGTACGCTAACACTAACCCGCGCCCTCACACGCACGCTCCCTCTAAAGCGTTGCCGTACCCTCACGTGGACCCTAAACCGTTCCCGTCCCCTAACCCTAACCCTAGCCCGAACCCTAACCCTAACCCTTCCCCGAAGCCTGACCCTCACCCGTCCCCTAATCCTAACCCGTACGCTAACACTAACCCGCGCCCTCACACGCACGCTCCCCCTAAAACGTTGCCGTACCCTCACCTGGACCCTAAACCGTCCCCGTCCCCTAACCCTAACCCTAGCCCGAACCCTAACCCTAACCCTTCCCCGAAGCCTGACCCTCACCCGTCCCCTAATCCTAACCCGTACGCTAACACTAACCCGCGCCCTCACACGCACGCTCCCCCTAAAGCGTTGCCGTACCCTCACCTGGACCCTAAACCGTCCCCGTCCCCTAACCCTAACCCTAGCCCGAACCCTAACCCTAACCCTTCCCCGAAGCCTGACCCTCACCCGTCGCCTAATCCTAACCCGTACGCTAACACTAACCCGGGCCCTCACATGCACGTTCCCCCTAAAGCGTTTTCCGTACCCTCACCTGGTCCCTAAACCGGCCCCATCCCCTAACCCTAACCCTAGCCCGAACCCTAACCCTAACCCTTTCCCGAAGCCTGACCCTCACCCGTCCCCTAATCCTAAGCCGTACGCTAACAATAACGCGCGCCCTCACACGCACGCTCCCCCTAAAGCGTTGCCGTACCCTCACCTGGACCCTAAACCGTCCCCGTCCCCTAACCCTAACCCTAGCCCGAACCCTAACCCTAACCCTTCCCCTAAGCCTGACCCTCACCCGTCCCCTAATCCTAACCCGTACGCTAACACTAACCCGCGCCCTCACACGCACGCTCCCCCTAAAGCGTTGCCGTACCCTCACCTGGACCCGAAACCGTCCCCGTCCCCTAACCCTAACCCTAGCCCGAACCCTAACCCTAACCCTTCCCCGAAGCCTGACCCTCACCCGTCCCCTAATTCTAACCCGTACGCTAACACTAACCCACGCCCTCACACGCACGCTCCCCCTAAAGCGTTGCCGTTCCCTCACCTGGACCCTAAACCGTCCCCGTCCCCTAACCCTAACCCTAGCCCGAACCCTAACCCTAACCCTTCCCCGAAACCTGACCCTCACCCGTCACCTAATCCTAACCCGTACGCTAACACTAACCCGCGCCCTCACACGCACGCTCCACCGAAAGCGTTGCCGTACGCTCACCTGGACCCTAAACCGTACCCGTCCCCTAACCCTAACCCTAGCCCGAACCCTAACCCTAACCCTTCCCCGAAGCCTGACCCACACCCGTCCCCTAATCCTAACCCGTACGCTAACACTAACCCGTGCCCTCACACGCACGCTCCCCCTAAAACGTTGCCGTACCCTCACCTGGACCCTAAACAGTCCCCGTCCCCTAACCCTAACCCTAGCCCGAACCCTAACCCTAACACTTCCCCGAAGCCTGACCCTCACCCGTCCCATAATCCTAACCCGTACGCTAACGCTAACCCACGCCCTCACACGCACGCTCCCCCTAAAGCGTTGCCGTACCCTCACCTGGACCCTAAACCGTCCCCGTCCCCTAACCCTAACCCTAGCCCGAACCCTAACCCTAACCCTTCCCCGAAGCCTGACCATCACACGTCGCCTAATCCTAACCCGTACGCTAACACTAACCCGCGCCCTCACACGCACGCTCCCCCTAAAGCGTTGCCATACCCTCACCTGGACCCTAAACCGTCCCCGTCCCCTAACACTAACCCTAGCCCGAACCCTAACCCTAACCTTGCCCCGAAGCCTGACCCTCACCCGTCGCCTAATCCTAACCCGTACGCTAACACTAACCCGGGCCCTCACATGCACGCTCCCCCTAAAGCGTTGCCGTACCCTCACCTGGTCCCTAAACCGGCCCCGTCCCCTAACCCTAACCCTAGCCCGAACCCTAACCCTAACCCTTTCCCGAAGCCTGACCCTCACCCGTCCCCTAATCCTAACCCGTACGCTAACAATAACGCGCGCCCTCACACGCACGCTCCCCCTAAAGCGTTGCCGTACCCTCACCTGGACCCTAAACCGTCCCCGTCCCCTAACCCTAACCCTAGCCCGAACCCTAACCCTAACCCTTCCCCTAAGCCTGACCCTCACCCGTCCCCTAATCCTAACCCGTACGCTAACACTAACCCGCGCCCTCACACGCACGCTCCCCCTAAAGTGTTGCCGTACCCTCACCTGGACCCGAAACCGTCCCCGTCCCCTAACCCTAACCCTAGCCCGAACCCTAACCCTAACCCTTCCCCGAAGCCTGACCCTCACCCGTCCCCTAATTCTAACCCGTGCGCTAACACTAACCCACGCCCTCACACGCACACTCCCCCTAAAGCGTTGCCGTACCCTCACCTGGACCCTAAACCGTCCCCGTCCCCTAACCCTAACCCTAGCCCGAACCCTAACCCTAACCCTTCCCCGAAGCCTGACCATCACCCGTCGCCTAATCCTAACCCGTACGCTAACACTAACCCGCGCCCTCACACGCACGCTCCCCCTAAAGCGTTGCCGTACACTCACCTGGACCCTAAACCGTCCCCGTCCCCTAACCCTAACCCTAGCCCGAACCCTAACCCTAACCCTTCCCCGAAGCCTGACCCTCACCCGTCCCCTAATCCTAACCCGTACGCTAACACTAACCCGCGCCCTCACACGCACGCTCCCCCTAAAGCGTTGCCGTACCCTCACCTGGACCCTAAACCGTTCCCGTCCCCTAACCCTAACCCTAGCCCGAACCCTAACACTAACCCTTCCCCGAAGCCTGACCCTCACCCGTCCCCTAATCCTAACCCGTACGCTAACACTAACCCGCGCCCTCACACGCACGCTCCCCCTAAAACGTTGCCGTACCCTCACCTGGACCCTAAACCGTCCCCGTCCCCTAACCCTAACCCTAGCCCGAACCCTAACCCTAACCCTTCCCCGAAGCCTGACCCTCACCCGTCCCCTAATCCTAACCCGTATGCTAACACTAACCCGCGCCCTCACATGCACGCTCCCCCTAAAGCGTTGCCGTACCCTCACCTGGACCCTAAACCGTCCCCGTCCCCTAACCCTAGCCCGAACCCTAACCCTAACCCTTCCCCGAAGCCTGACCCTCACCCGTCGCCTAATCCTAACCCGTACGCTAACACTAACCCGGGCCCTCACATGCACGCTCCCCCTAAAGCGTTGCCGTACCCTCACCTGGTCCCTAAACCGGCCCCGTCCCCTAACCCTAACCCTAGCCCGAACCCTAACCCTAACCCTTCCCCGAAGCCTGACCCTCACCCATCCCCTAATCCTAACACGTACGCTAAAACTAACCCGCGCCCTCACACGCACGCTCCCCCTAAAGCGTTGCCGTACCCTCACCTGGACCCTAAACAGTCCCCATCCCCTAACCCTAACCCTAGCCCGAACCCTAACCCTAACCCTTTCCCGAAGCCTGACCCTCACCCGTCCCCTAATCCTAAGCCGTACGCTAACAATAACGCGCGCCCTCACACGCACGCTCCCCCTAAAGCGTTGCCGTACCCTCACCTGGACACTAAACCGTCCCCGTCCCCGTCCCCTAACCCTAGCCCGAACCCTAACCCTAACCCTTCCCCGAAGCCTGACCCTCACCCGTCCCCTAATCCTAACCCGTACGCTAACACTAACCCACGCCCTCACACGCACGCTCCCCCTAAAGCGTTGCCGTACCCTCACCTGGACCCGAAACCGTCCCCGTCCCCTAACCCTAACCCTAGCCCGAACCCTAACCCTAACCCTTCCCCGAAGCCTGACCCTCACCCGTCCCCTAATTCTAACCCGTACGCTAACACTAACCCACGCCCTCACACGCACGCTCCCCCTAAAGCGTTGCCGTACCCTCACCTGGACCCGAAACCGTCCCCGTCCCCTAACCCTAACCCTAGCCCGAACCCTAACCCTAACCCTTCCCCGAAGCCTGACCCTCACCCGTCCCCTAATTCTAACCCGTACGCTAACACTAACCCACGCCCTCACACGCACGCTCCCCCTAAAGCGTTGCCGTACCCTCACCTGGACCCTAAACCGTCCCCGTCCCCTAACCCTAACCCTAGCCCGAACCCTAACCCTAACCCTTCCCCGAAGCCTGACCCTCACCCGTCACCTAATCCTAACCCGTCCGCTAACACTAACCCGCGCCCTCACACGCACGCTCCCCCTAAAGCGTTGCTGTACGCTCACCTGGACCCTAAACCGTCCCCGTCCCCTAAACCTAACCCTAGCCCGAACCCTAACCCTAACCCTTCCCCGAAGCCTGACCCACACCCGTCCCCTAATCCTAACCCGTACGCTAACACTAACCCGCGCCCTCACACGCACGCTCCCCCTAAAGCGTTGCCGTACCCTCACCTGGACCCTAAACAGTCCCCGTCCCCTAACCCTAACCCTAGCCCGAACCCTAACCCTAACCCTTCCCCGAAGCCTGACCCTCACCCGTCCCCTAATCCTAACCCGTACGCTAACACTAACCCGCGCCCTCACACGCACGCTCCCCCTAAAGCGTTGCCGTACCCTCACGTGGACCCTAAACCGTTCCCGTCCCCTAACCCTAACCCTAGCCCGAACCCTAACCCTAACCCTTCCCCGAAGCCTGACCCTCACCCGTCCCCTAATCCTAACCCGTACGCTAACACTAACCCGCGCCCTCACACGCACGCTCCCCCTAAAACGTTGCCGTACCCTCACCTGGACCCTAAACCGTCCCCGTCCCCTAACCCTAACCCTAGCCCGAACCCTAACCCTAACCCTTCCCCGAAGCCTGACCCTCACCCGTCCCCTAATCCTAACCCGTACGCTAACACTAACCCACGCCCTCACATGCACGCTCCCCCTAAAGCGTTGCCGTACCCTCACCTGGACCCTAAACCGTCCCCGTCCCCTAACCCTAACCCTAGCCCGAACCCTAACCCTAACCCTTCCCCGAAGCCTGACCCTCACCCGTCGCCTAATCCTAACCCGTACGCTAACACTAACCCGGGCCCTCACATGCACGCTCCCCCTAAAGCGTTGCCGTACCCTCACCTGGTCCCTAAACCGGCCCCGTCCCCTAACCCTAACCCTAGCCCGAACCCTAACCCTAACCCTTTCCCGAAGCCTGACCCTCACCCGTCCCCTAATCCTAAGCCGTACGCTAACAATAACGCGCGCCCTCACACGCACGCTCCCCCTAAAGCGTTGCCGTACCCTCACCTGGACCCTAAACCGTCCCCGTCCCCTAACCCTAACCCTAGCCCGAACCCTAACCCTAACCCTTCCCCTAAGCCTGACCCTCACCCGTCCCCTAATCCTAACCCGTACGCTAACACTAACCCGCGCCCTCACACGCACGCTCCCCCTAAAGCGTTGTCGTACCCTCACCTGGACCCGAAACCGTCCACGTCCCCTAACCCTAAGCCTAGCCCGAACCCTAAGCCTAACCCTTCCCCGAAGCCTGACCCTCACCCGTCCCCTAATTCTAACCCGTACGCTAACACTAACCCACGCCCTCACACGCACGCTCCCCCTAAAGCGTTGCCGTACCCTCACCTGGACCCTAAACAGTCCCCGTCCCCTAACCCTAACCCTAGCCCGAACCCTAACCCTAACCCTTCCCCGAAGCCTGACCCTCACCCGTCCCCTAATCCTAACCCGTACGCTAACACTAACCCGCGCCCTCACACGCACGCTCCCCCTAAAGCGTTGCAGTACGCTCACCTGGACCCTAAACCGTCCCCGTCCCCTAACCCTAACCCTAGCCCGAACCCTAACCCTAACCCTTCCCCGAAGCCTGACCCACACCCGTCCCCTAATCCTAACCCGTACGCTAACACTAACCCGCGCCCTCACACGCACGCTCCCCCTAAAGCGTTGCCGTACCCTCACGTGGACCCTAAACCGTCCCCGTCCCCTAACCCTAACCCTAGCCCGAACCCTAACCCTAACCCTTCCCCGAAACCTGACCCTCACACGTCCCCTAATCCTAACCCGTACGCTAACACTAACCCGCGCCCTCACACGCACGCTCCCGCTAAAGCGTTGCCGTACCCTCACCTGGACCCTAAACCGTCCCCGTCCCCTAACCCTAACCCTAGCCCGAACCCTAACCCTAACCCTTCCCTGAAGCCTGACCCTAACCCATCCCGTAATCCTAACCCGTACGCTAACACTAACCCGCGCCCTCACACGCACGCTCCCCCTAAAGCGTTGCCGTACCCTCACCTGGACCCTAAACAGTCCCCATCCCCTAACCCTAACCCTAGCCCGAACCCTAACCCTAACCGTTTCCCGAAGCCTGACCCTCACCCGTCCCCTAATCCTAAGCCGTACGCTAACAGTAACGTGCGCCCTCACACGCACACTCCCCCTAAAGCGTTGCCGTACCCTCACCTGGACCCTAAACCGTCCCCGTCCCCTAAACCTAACCCTAGCCCGAACCCTAACCCTAACCCTTCCCCGAAGCCTGACCCACACCCGTCCCCTAATCCTAACCCGTACGCTAACACTAACCCGCGCCCTCACACGCACGCTCCCCCTAAAGCGTTGCCGTACCCTCACCTGGACCCTAAACAGTCCCCGTCCCCTAACCCTAACCCTAGCCCGAACCCTAACCCTAACACTTCCCCGAAGCCTGACCCTCACCCGTCCCCTAATCCTAACCCGTACGCTAACGCTAACCCACGCCCTCACACGCACGCTCCCCCTAAAGCGTTGCCGTACCCTCACCTGGACCCTAAACCGTCCCCGTCCCCTAACCCTAACCCTAGCCCGAACCCTAACCCTAACCCTTCCCCGAAGCCTGACCATCACCCGTCGCCTAATCCTAACCCGTACGCTAACACTAACCCGCGCCCTCACACGCACGCTCCCCCTAAAGCGTTGCCGTACACTCACCTGGACCCTAAACCGTCCCCGTCCCCTAACCCTAACCCTAGCCCGAACCCTAACCCTAACCCTTCCCCGAAGCCTGACCCTCACCCGTCCCCTAATCCTAACCCGTACGCTAACACTAACCCGCGCCCTCACACGCACGCTCCCCCTAAAGCGTTGCCGTACCCTCACCTGGACCCTAAACCGTTCCCGTCCCCTAACCCTAACCCTAGCCCGAACCCTAACCCTAACCCTTCCCCGAAGCCTGACCCTCACCCGTCCCCTAATCCTAACCCGTACGCTAACACTAACCCGCGCCCTCACACGCACGCTCCCCCTAAAACGTTGCCGTACCCTCACCTGGACCCTAAACCGTCCCCGTCCCCTAACCCTAACCCTAGCCCGAACCCTAACCCTAACCCTTCCCCGAAGCCTGACCCTCACCCGTCCCCTAATCCTAACCCGTATGCTAACACTAACCCGCGCCCTCACATGCACGCTCCCCCTAAAGCGTTGCCGTACCCTCACCTGGACCCTAAACCGTCCCCGTCCCCTAACCCTAACCCTAGCCCGAACCCTAACCCTAACCCTTCCCCGAAGCCTGACCCTCACCCGTCGCCTAATCCTAACCCGTACGCTAACACTAACCCGGGCCCTCACATGCACGCTCCCCCTAAAGCGTTGCCGTACCCTCACTTGGTCCCTAAACCGGCCCCGTCCCCTAACCCTAACCCTAGCCCGAACCCTAACCCTAACCCTTCCCCGAAGCCTGACCCTCACCCATCCCCTAATCCTAACACGTACGCTAAAACTAACCCGCGCCCTCACACGCACGCTCCCCCTAAAGCGTTGCCGTACCCTCACCTGGACCCTAAACAGTCCCCATCCCCTAACCCTAACCCTAGCCCGAACCCTAACCCTAACCCTTTCCCGAAGGCTGAACCTCACCCGTCCCCTAATCCTAAGCCGTACGCTAACAATAACGCGCGCCCTCACACGCACGCTCCCCCTAAAGCGTTGCTGTACCCTCACCTGGACCCTAAACCGTCCCCGTCCCCTAACCCTAACCCTAGCCCGAACCCTAACCCTAACCCTTCCCCTAAGCCTGACCCTCACCCGTCCCCAAATCCTAACCCGTACGCTAACACTAACCCGCGCCCTCACATGCACGCTCCCCCTAAAGCATTGCCGTACCCTCACCTGGACCCGAAACCGTCCCCGTCCCCTAACCCTAACCCTAGCCCGAACCCTAACCCTAACCCTTCCCCGAAGCCTGACCCTCACCCGTCCCCTAATTCTAACCCGTATGCTAACACTAACCCACGCCCTCACACGCACGCTCCCCCTAAAGCGTTGCCGTACCCTCACCTGGACCCTAAACCGTCCCCGTCCCCTAACCCTAACCCTAGCCCGAACCCTAACCCTAACCCTTCCCCGAAGCCTGACCCTCACCCGTCCCCTAATCCTAACCCGTACGCTAACACTAACCTGCGCCCTCACACGCACGCTCCCCCTAAAGCGTTGCCGTACGCTCACCTGGACCCTAAACCGTCCCCGTCCCCTAACCCTAACCCTAGCCCGAACCCTAATCCTAACCCTTCCCCGAAGCCTGACTCACACCCGTCCCCTAATCCTAACCCGTACGCTAACACTAACCCGCGCCCTCACACGCACGCTCCCCCTAAAGCGTTGCCGTACCCTCACCTGGACCCTAAACAGTCCCCGTCCCCTAACCCTAACCCTAGCCCGAACCCTAACCCTAACCCTTCCCCGAAGCCTGACCCTCACCCGTCCCCTAATCCTAACCCGTACGCTAACACTAACCCGCGCCCTCACACGCACGCTCCCCCTAAAGTGTTGCCGTACGCTCACCTGGACCCTAAACCGTCCCCGTCCCCTAACCCTAACCCTAGCCCGAACCCTAATCCTAACCCTTCCCCGAAGCCTGACTCACACCCGTCCCCTAATCCTAACCCGTACGCTAACACTAACCCGCGCCCTCACACGCACGCTCCCCCTAAAGCGTTGCCGTACCCTCACCTGGACCCTAAACCGTCCCCGTCCCCTAACCCTAACCCTAGCCCGAACCCTAACCCTAACCCTTCCCCGAAGCCTGACCATCACCCGTCGCCTAATCCTAACCCGTACGCTAACACTAACCCGCGCCCTCACACGCACGCTCCCCCTAAAGCGTTGCCGTACACTCACCTGGACCCTAAACCGTCCCCGTCCCCTAACCCTAACCCTAGCCCAAACACTAACCCTAACCCTTCCCCGAAGCCTGACCCTCACCCGTCCCCTAATCCTAACCCGTACGCTAACACTAACCCGCGCCCTCACACGCACGCTCCCCCTAAAGCGTTGCCGTACCCTCACCTGGACCCTAAACCGTCCCCGTCCCCTAACCCTAACCCTAGCCCGAACCCTAACCCTAACCCTTCCCCGAAGCCTGACCCTCACCCGTCGCCTAATCCTAACCCGTACGCTAACACTAACCCGCGCCCTCACACGCACGCTCCCCCTAAAGCGTTGCCGTACACTCACCTGGACCCTAAACCGTCCCCGTCCCCTAACCATAACCCTAGCCCGAACCCTAACCCTAACCCTTCCCCGAAGCCTGACCCTCACCCGTCGCCTAATCCTAACCCGTACGCTAACACTAACCCACGCCCTCACACGCACGCTCCCCCTAAAGCGTTGCCGTACCCTCACCTGGACCCTAAACCGTCCCCGTCCCCTAACCCTAACCCTAGCCCGAACCCTAACCCTAACTCCTCCCCGAAGCCTGACCCTCACCCGTCCCCTAATCCTAACCCGTACGCTAACACTAACCCGCGCCCTCACACGCACGCTCCCCCTAAAGCGTTGCCGTACCCTCACCTGGACCCTAAACCGTCCCCGTCCCCTAACCCTAACCCTAGCCCGAACCCTAACCCTAACACTTCCCCGAAGCCTGACCCTCACCCGTCCCATAATCCTAACCCGTACGCTAACACTAACCTGCGTCCTCACACGCACGCTCCCCCTAAAGCGTTGCCGTACACTCACCTGGACCCTAAACCGTCCCCGTCCCCTAACCCTAACCCTAGCCCGATCCCTAACCCTCACCCTTCCCCGAAGCCTGACCCTCACCCGTCCCCTAATCCTAAGCCGTACGCTAACACTAACCCGCGCCCTCACACGCACGCTCCCCCTAAAGCGTTGCCGTACCCTCACCTGGACCCGAAACCGTCCCCGTCCCCTAACCCTAACCCTAGCCCGAACCCTAACCCTAACCTTTCCCCGAAGCCTGACCCTCACCCGTCCCCTAATCCTAACCCGTACGCTAACACTAACCCGCGCCTTCACACGCACGCTCCCCCTAAAGCGTTGCCGTACCCTCACCTGGACCCGAAACCGTTCCCGTCCCCTAACCCTAACCCTAGCCCGAACCCTAACCCTAACCCTTCCCCGAAGCCTGACCCACACCCGTCCCCTAATCCTAACCTGTACGCTAACACTAACCCGCGCCCTCACACGCACGCTCCCCCTAAAGCGTTGCCGTACCCTCACCTGGACCCTAAACCGTCCCCGTCCCCTAACCCTAACCCTAGCCCGAACCCTAACCCTAACCCTTCCCCGAAGCCTGACCCTCACCCGTCCCCTAATCCTAACCCATACGCTAACACTAACCCGCGCCCTCACACGCACGCTCCCCTTAAAGCGTTGCCGTACCCTCACCTGGACCCTAAACCGTCCCCGTCCCCTAACCCTAACCCTAGCCCGAACCCTAACCCTAACCCTTCCCCGAAGCCTGACCCTCACCCATCCCCTAATCCTAAGCCGTACGCTAACACTAACCCGCGCCCTCACACGCACGCTCCCCCTAAAGCGTTGCCGTACCCTCACCTGGACGTGAAACCGTCCCCGTCCCCTAACCCTAACCCTAGCCCGAACCCTAACCCTAACCCTTCCCCGAAGCCTGACCCTCACCCGTCCCCTAATCCTAACCCGTACGCTAACACTAACCCGCGCCCTCACACGCACGCTCCCCCTAAAACGTTGCCGTACCCTCACCTGGACCCTAAACCGTCCCCGTCCCCTAACCCTAACCCTAGCCCGAACCCTAACCCTAACACTTCCCCGAAGCCTGACCCTCACCCGTCCCCTAATCCTAACCCGTACGCTAACACTAACCCGCGCCCTCACACGCACGCTCCCCCTAAAGCGTTGCCGTACCCTCACCTGGACCCTAAACCGTCCCCGTCCCCTAACCCTAACCCTAGCCCGAACCCTAACCCTAACACTTCCCCGAAGCCTGACCCTCACCCGTCCCCTAATCCTAACCCGTACGCTAACACAAACCCGCGCCCTCACATGCACGCTCCCCCTAAAGCGTTGCCGTACCCTCACCTGGTCCCTAAACCGGCCCCGTCCCCTAACCCTAACCCTAGCCCGAACCCTAACCCTAACCCTTCCCCGAAGCCTGACCCTCACCCGTCCCCGAATCCTAAGCCGTACGCTAACACTAACCCGCGCCCTCACACGCACGCTCCCCCTAAAGCGTTGCCGTACCCTCACCTGGACCCTAAACAGTCCCCATCCCCTAACCCTAACCCTAGCCCGAACCCTAACCCTAACCCTTTCCCGAAGCCTGACCCTCACCCGTCCCCTAATCCTAAGCCGTACGCTAACCATAACGCGCGCCCTCACACGCACGCTCCCCCTAAAGCGTTGCCGTACCCTCACCTGGACCCTAAACCGTCCCCGTCCCCTAACCCTAACCCTAGCCCGAACCCTAACCCTAACCCTTCCCCGAAGCCTGACCATCACCCGTCGCCTAATCCTAACCCGTACGCTAACACTAACCCGCGCCCTCACACGCACGCTCCCCCTAAAGCGTTGCCGTACACTCACCTGGACCCTAAACCGTCCCCGTCCCCTAACCCTAACCCTAGCCCGAACCCTAACCCTAACCCTTCCCCGAAGCCTGACCCTCACCCGTCCCCTAATCCTAACCCGTACGCTAACACTAACCCGCGCCCTCACACGCACGCTCCCCCTAAAGCGTTGCCGTACCCTCACGTAGACCCTAAACCGTCCCCGTCCCCTAACCCTAACCCTAGCCCGAACCCTAACCCTAACCCTTCCCCGAAACCTGACCCTCACACGTCCCCTAATCCTAACCCGTACGCTAACACTAACCCGCGCCCTCACACGCACGCTCCCCCTAAAGCGTTGCCGTACCCTCACCTGGACCCTAAACCGTCCCCGTCCCCTAACCCTAACCCTAGCCCGAACCCTAACCCTAACCCTTCCCTGAAGCCTGACCCTAACCCATCCCGTAATCCTAACCCGTACGCTAACACTAACCCGCGCCCTCACACGCACGCTCCCCCTAAAGCGTTGCCGTACCCTCACCTGGACCCTAAACCGTCCCCGTCCCCTAACCCTAACCCTAGCCCGAACCCTAACCCTAACCCTTCCCCGAAGCCTGACCCTCACCCGTCGCCTAATCCTAACCCGTACGCTAACACTAACCCACGCCCTCACACGCACGCTCCCCCTAAAGCGTTGCCGTACCCTCACCTGGACCCTAAACCGTCCCCGTCCCCTAACCCTAACCCTAGCCCGAACCCTAACCCTAACTTCTCCCCGAAGCCTGACCCTCACCCGTCCCCTAATCCTAACCCGTACGCTAACACTAACCCGCGCCCTCACACGCACGCTCCCCCTAAAGCGTTGCCGTACCCTCACCTGGACCCTAAACCGTCCCCGTCCCCTAACCCTAACCCTAGCCCGAACCCTAACCCTAACACTTCCCCGAAGCCTGACCCTCACCCGTCCCATAATCCTAACCCGTACGCTAACACTAACCTGCGTCCTCACACGCACGCTCCCCCTAAAGCGTGGCCGTACACTCACCTGGACCCTAAACCGTCCCCGTCCCCTAACCCTAACCCTAGCCCGAACCCTAACCCTCACCCTTCCCCGAAGCCTGACCCTCACCCGTCCCCTAATCCTAAGCCGTACGCTAACACTAACCCGCGCCCTCACACGCACGCTCCCCCTAAAGCGTTGCCGTACCCTCACCTGGACCCGAAACCGTCCCCGTCCCCTAACCCTAACCCTAGCCCGAACCCTAACCCTAACCTTTCCCCGAAGCCTGACCCTCACCCGTCCCCTAATCCTAACCCGTACGCTAACACTAACCCGCGCCTTCACACGCACGCTCCCCCTAAAGCGTTGCCGTACCCTCACCTGGACCCGAAACCGTTCCCGTCCCCTAACCCTAACCCTAGCCCGAACCCTAACCCTAACCCTTCCCCGAAGCCTGACACACACCCGTCCCCTAATCCTAACCTGTACGCTAACACTAACCCGCGCCCTCACACGCACGCTCCCCCTAAAGCGTTGCCGTACCCTCACCTGGACCCTAAACCGTCCCCGTCCCCTAACCCTAACCCTAGCCCGAACCCTAACCCTAACCCTTCCCCGAAGCCTGACCCTCACCCGTCCCCTAATCCTAAGCCGTACGCTAACACTAACCCGCGCCCTCACACGCACGCTCCCCTTAAAGCGTTGCCGTACCCTCACCTGGACCCTAAACCGTCCCCGTCCCCTAACCCTAACCCTAGCCCGAACCCTAACCCTAACCCTTCCCCGAAGCCTGACCCTCACCCATCCCCTAATCCTAAGCCGTACGCTAACACTAACCCGCGCCCTCACACGCACGCTCCCCCTAAAGCGTTGCCGTACCCTCACCTGGACCCTAAACCGTCCCCGTCCCCTAACCCTAACCCTAGCCCGAACCCTAACCCTAACCCTTCCCCGAAGCCTGACCCTCACCCGTCCCCTAATCCTAACCCGTACGCTAACACAAACCCGCGCCCTCACATGCACGCTCCCCCTAAAGCGTTGCCGTACCCTCACCTGGTCCCTAAACCGGCCCCGTCCCCTAACCCTAACCCTAGCCAGAACCCTAACCCTAACCCTTCCCCGAAGCCTGACCCTCACCCGTCCCCGAATCCTAAGCCGTACGCTAACTCTAACCCGCGCCCTCCCACGCACGCTCCCCCTAAAGCGTTGCCGTACCCTCACCTGGACCCTAAACAGTCCCCATCCCCTAACCCTAACCCTAGCCCGAACCCTAACCCTAAACCTTTCCCGAAGCCTGACCCTCACCCGTCCCCTAATCCTAAGCCGTACGCTAACCATAACGCGCGCCCTCACACGCACGCTCCCCCTAAAGCGTTGCCGTACCCTCACCTGGACCCTAAACCGTCCCTGTCCCCTAACCCTAACCCTAGCCCGAACCCTAACCCTAACCCTTCCCCGAAGCCTGACCCTCACACGTCCCCTAATCCTAACCCGTACGCTAACACTAACCCGCGCCCTCACACGCACGCTCCCCCTAAAGCGTTGCCGTACCCTCACCTGGACCCGAAACCGACCCCGTCCCCTAACCCTAACCCTAGCCCGAACCCTAACCCTAACTCTTCCCCGAAGCCTGACCCTCACCCGTCCCCTAATTCTAACCCGTACGCTAACACTAACCCACGCCCTCACACGCACGCTCCCCCTAAAGCGTTGCCGTACCCTCACCTGGACCCTAAACCGTCCCCGTCCCCTAACCCTAACCCTAGCCCGAACCCTAACCCTAACCCTTCCCCGAAGCCTAACCCTCACCCGTCACCTAATCCTAACCCGTACGCTAACACTAACCCGCGCCCTCACACGCACGCTCCCCCTAAAGCGTTGCCGTACGCTCACCTGGACCCTAAACCGTCCCCGTCCCCTAACCCTAACCCTAGCCCGAACCCTAACCCTAACCCTTCCCCGAAGCCTGACCCACACCCGTCCCCTAATCCTAACCCGTACGCTAACACTAACCCGCGCCATCACACGCACGGTCCCCCTAAAGCGTTGCCGTACCCTCACCTGGACCCTAAACAGTCCCCGTCCCCTAACCCTAACCCTAGCCCGAACCCTAACCCTAAAACTTCCCCGAAGCCTGACCCTCACCCGTCCCCTAATCCTAACCCGTACGCTAACGCTAACACACGCCCTCACACGCACGCTCCCCCTAAAGCGTTGCCGTACCCTCACCTGGACCCTAAACCGTCCCCGTCCCCTAACCCTAACCCTAGCCCGAACCCTAACCCTAACCCTTCCCCGAAGCCTGACCCTCACCCGTCCCCTAATCCTAACCCGTACGCTAACACTAACCCGCGCCCTCACACGCACGCTCCCCTTAAAGCGTTGCCGTACCCTCACCTGGACCCTAAACCGTCCCCGTCCCCTAACCCTAACCCTAGCCCGAACCCTAACCCTAACCCTTCCCCGAAGCCTGACCCTCACCCATCCCCTAATCCTAAGCCGTACGCTAACACTAACCCGCGCCCTCACACGCACGCTCCCCCTAAAGCGTTGCCGTACCCTCACCTGGACGCGAAACCGTCACCGTCCCCTAACCCTAACCCTAGCCCGAACCCTAACCCTAACCCTTCCCCTAAGCCTGACCCTCACCCGTCCCCTAATCCTAACCCGTACGCTAACACTAACCCGCGCCCTCACACGCACGCTCCCCCTAAAACGTTGCCGTACCCTCACCTGGACCCTAAACCGTCCCCGTCCCCTAACCCTAACCCTAGCCCGAACCCTAACCCTAACCCTTCCCCGAAGCCTGACCCTCACCCGTCCCCTAATCCTAACCCGTACGCTAACACTAACCCGCGCCCTCACATGCACGCTCCCCCTAAAGCGTTGCCGTACCCTCACCTGGACCCTAAACCGTCCCCGTCCCCTAACCCTAACCCTAGCCCGAACCCTAACCCTAACCCTTCCCCGAAGCCTGACCCTCACCCGTCGCCTAATCCTAACCCGTACGCTAACACTAACCCGCGCCCTCACACGCACGCTCCCCCTAAAGCGTTGCCGTACACTCACCTGTACCCTAAACCGTCCCCGTCCCCTAACCCTAACCCTAGCCCGAACCCTAACCCTAACCCTTCCCCGAAGCCTGACCCTCACCCGTCCCCTAATCCTAACCCGTACGCTAACACTAACCCCCGCCCTCACACGCACGCTCCCCCTAAAGCGTTGCCGTACCCTCACGTGGACCCTAAACCGATCCCGTCCCCTAACCCTAACCCTAGCCCGAACCCTAACCCTAACCCTTCCCCGAAGCCTGACCCTCACCCGTCCCCTAATCCTAACCCGTACGCTAACACTAACCCGCGCCCTCACACGCACGCTCCCCCTAAAGCGTTGCCGTACCCTCACCTGGACCCTAAACCGTCCCCGTCCCCTAACCCTAACCCTAGCCCGAACCCTAACCCTAACCCTTCCCCGAAGCCTGACCCTCACCCGTCCCCTAATCCTAACCCGTACGCTAACACTAAACCGCGCCCTCACATGCACGCTCCCCCTAAAGCGTTGCCGTACCCTCACCTGGACCCTAAACCGTCCCCGTCCCCTAACCCTAACCCTAGCCCGAACCCTAACCCTAACCCTTCCCCGAAGCCTGACCCTCACCCGTCGCCTAATCCTAACCCGTACGCTAACACTAACCCGGGCCCTCACATGCACGCTCCCCCTAAAGCGTTGCCGTACCCTCACCTGGTCCCTAAACCGGCCCCGTCCCCTAACCCTAACCCTAGCCCGAACCCTAACCCTAACCCTTCCCCGAAGCCTGACCCTCACCCATCCCCTAATCCTAACACGTACGCTAAAACTAACCCGCGCCCTCACACGCACGGTCCCACTAAAGCGTTGCCGTACCCTCACCTGGACCCTAAACAGTCCCCATCCCCTAACCCTAACCCTAGCCCGAACCCTAACCCTAACCCTTTCCCGAAGCCTGACCCTCACCCGTCCCCTAATCCTAAGCCGTACGCTAACAATAACGCGCGCCCGCACACGCACGCTCCCCCTACAGCGTTGCCGTACCCTCACCTGGACCCTAAATCGTCCCCGTCCCCTAACCCTAACCCTAGCCCGAACCCTAACCCTAACCCTTCCCCGAAGCCTGACCCTCACCCGTCCCCTAATCCTAACCCGTACGCTAACACAAACCCGCGCCCTCACACGCACGCTCCCCCTAAAGCGTTGCCGTACCCTCACCTGGACCCGAAACCGTCCCCGTCCCCTAACCCTAACCCTAGCCCGAACCCTAACCCTAACTCTTCCCCGAAGCCTGACCCTCACCCGTCCCCTAATTCTAACCGGTACGCTAACACTAACCCACGCCCTCACACGCACGCTCCCCCTAAAGCGTTGCCGTACCCTCACCTGGACCCTAAACCGTCCCCGTCCCCTAACCCTAACCCTAGCCCGAACCCTAACCCTAACCCTTCCCCGAAGCCTGACCCTCACCCGTCACCTAATCCTAACCCGTACGCTAACACTAACCCGCGCCCTCACACGCACGCTCCCCCTAAAGCGTTGCCGTACGCTCACCTGGACCCTAAACCGTCCCCGTCCCCTAAACCTAACCCTAGCCCGAACCCTAACCCTAACCCTTCCCCGAAGCCTGACCCACACCCGTCCCCTAATCCTAACCCGTACGCTAACACTAACCCGCGCCCTCACACGCACGCTCCCCCTAAAGCGTTGCCGTACCCTCACCTGGACCCTAAACAGTCCCCGTCCCCTAACCCTAACCCTAGCCCGAACCCTAACCCTAAAACTTCCCCGAAGCCTGACCCTCACCCGTCCCCTAATCCTAACCCGTACGCTAACGCTAACCCACGCCCTCACACGCACGCTCCCTCTAAAGCGTTGCCGTACCCTCACCTGGACCCTAAACCGTCCCCGTCCCCTAACCCTAACCCTAGCCCGAACCCTAACCCTAACCCTTCCCCGAAGCCTGACCATCACCCGTCGCCTAATCCTAACCCGTACGCTAACACTAACCCGCGCCCTCACACGCACGCTCCCCCTAAAGCGTTGCCGTACACTCACCTGGACCCTAAACCGTCCCCGTCCCCTAACCCTAACCCTAGCCCGAACCCTAACCCTAAACCTTCCCCGAAGCCTGACCCTCACCCGTCCCCTAATCCTAACCCGTACGCTAACACTAACCCCCGCCCTCACACGCACGCTCCCCCTAAAGCGTTGCCGTACCCTCACGTGGACCCTAAACCGTTCCCGTCCCCTAACCCTAACCCTAGCCCGAACCCTAACCCTAACCCTTCCCCGAAGCCTGACCCTCACCCGTCCCCTAATCCTAACCCGTACGCTAACACTAACCCGCGTCCTCACACGCACGCTCCCCCTAAAACGTTGCCGTACCCTCACCTGGACCCTAAACCGTCCCCGTCCCCTAACCCTAACCCTAGCCCGAACCCTAACCCTAACCCTTCCCCGAAGCCTGACCCTCACCCGTCCCCTAATCCTAACCCGTACGCTAACACTAACCCGCGCCCTCACATGCACGCTCCCCCTAAAGCGTTGCCGTACCCTCACCTGGACCCTAAACCGTCCCCGTCCCCTAACCCTAACCCTAGCCCGAACCCTAACCCTAACCCTTCCCCGAAGCCTGACCCTCACCCGTCGCCTAATCCTAACCCGTACGCTAACACTAACCCGGGCCCTCACATGCACGCTCCCCCTAAAGCGTTGCCGTACCCTCACCTGGTCCCTAAACCGGCCCCGTCCCCTAACCCTAACCCTAGCCCGAACCCTAACCCTAACCCTTCCCCGAAGCCTGACCCTCACCCGTCGCCTAATCCTAACCCGTACGCTAACACTAACCCGCGCCCTCACACGCACGGTCCCTCTAAAGCGTTGCCGTACCCTCACCTGGACCCTAAACAGTCCCCATCCCCTAACCCTAACCCTAGCCCGAACCCTAACCCTAACCCTTTCCCGAAGCCTGACCCTCACCCGTCCCCTAATCCTAAGCCGTACGCTAACAATAACGCGCGCCCTCACACGCACGCTCCCCCTACAGCGTTGCCGTACCCTCACCTGGACCCTAAATCGTCCCCGTCCCCTAACCCTAACCCTAGCCCGAACCCTAACCCTAACCCTTCCCCGAAGCCTGACCCTCACCCGTCCCCTAATCCTAACCCGTACGCTAACACAAACCCGCGCCCTCACACGCACGCTCCCCCTAAAGCGTTGCCGTACCCTCACCTGGACCCGAAACCGTCCCCGTCCCCTAACCCTAACCCTAGCCCGAACCCTAACCCTAACCCTTCCCCGAAGCCTGACCCTCACCCGTCCCCTAATCCTAACCCGTACGCTAACACTAACCCCCGCCCTCACACGCACGCGCCCCCTAAAGCGTTGCCGTACCCTCACGTGGACCCTAAACCGTTCCCGTCCCCTAACCCTAACCCTAGCCCGAACCCTAACCCTAACCCTTCCCCGAAGCCTGACCCTCACCCGTCCCCTAATCCTAACCCGTACGCTAACACTAACCCGCGCCCTCACACGCACGCTCCCCCTAAAACGTTGCCGTACCCTCACCTGGACCCTAAACCGTCCCCGTCCCCTAACCCTAACCCTAGCCCGAACCCTAACCCTAACCCTTCCCCGAAGCCTGACCCTCACCCGTCCCCTAATCCTAACCCGTACGCTAACACTAACCCGCGCCCTCACATGCACGCTCCCCCTAAAGCGTTGCCGTACCCTCACCTGGACCCTAAACCGTCCCCGTCCCCTAACCCTAACCCTAGCCCGAACCCTAACCCTAACCCTTCCCCGAAGCCTGACCCTCACCCGTCGCCTAATCCTAACCCGTACGCTAACACTAACCCGGGCCCTCACATGCACGCTCCCCCTAAAGCATTGCCGTACCCTCACCTGGTCCCTAAATCGGCCCCGTCCCCTAACCCTAACCCTAGCCCGAACCCTAACCCTAACCCTTCCCCGAAGCCTGACCCTCACCCATCCCCTAATCCTAACACGTACGCTAAAACTAACCCGCGCCCTCACACGCACGCTCCCCCTAAAGCGTTGCCGTACCCTCACCTGGACCCTAAACAGTCCCCATCCCCTAACCGTAACCCTAGCCCGAACCCTAACCCTAACCCTTTCCCGAAGCCTGACCCTCACCCGTCCCCTAATCCTAAGCCGTACGCTAACAATAACGCGCGCCCTCACACGCACGCTCCCCCTAAAGCGTTGCCGTACCCTCACCTGGACCCTAAACCGTCCCCGTCCCCTTACCCTAACCCTAGCCCGAACCCTAACCCTAACCCTTCCCCTAAGCCTGACCCTCACCCGTCCCCTAATCCTAACCCGTACGCTAACACTAACCCGCGCCCTCACACGCACGCTCCCCCTAAAGCGTTGCCGTACCCTCACCTGGACCCGAAACCGTCCCCGTCCCCTAACCCTAACCCTAGCCCGAACCCTAACCCTAACCCTTCCCCGAAGCCTGACCCTCACCCGTCCCCTAATTCTAACCCGTACGCTAACACTAACCCGCGCCCTCACACGCACGCTCCCCCTAAAGCGTTGCCGTACCCTCACCTGGACCCTAAACCGTCCCCGTCCCCTAACCCTAACCCTAGCCCGAACCCTAACCCTAACCCTTCCCCGAAGCCTGACCCTCACCCGTCACCTAATCCTAACCCGTACGCTAACACTAACCCGCGCCCTCACACGCACGCTCCCCCTAAAGCGTTGCCGTACGCTCACCTGGACCCTAAACCGTCCCCGTCCCCTAACCCTAACCCTAGCCCGAACCCTAACCCTAACCCTTCCCCGAAGCCTGACCCACACCCGTCCCCTAATCCTAACCCGTACGCTAACACTAACCCGCGCCCTCACACGCACGCTCCCCCTAAAGCGTTGCCGTACCCTCACCTGGACCCTAAACAGTCCCCGTCCCCTAACCCTAACCCTAGCCCGAACCCTAACCCTAACACTTCCCCGAAGCCTGACCCTCACCCGTCCCCTAATCCTAACCCGTACGCTAACGCTAACCCACGCCCTCACACGCACGCTCCCCCTAAAGTGTTGCCGTACCCTCACCTGGACCCTAAACAGTCCCCGTCCCCTAACCCTAACCCTAGCCCGAACCCTAACCCTAACCCTTCCCCGAAGCCTGACCATCACCCGTCGCCTAATCCTAACCCGTACGCTAACACTAACCCGCGCCCTCACACGCACGCTCCCCCTAAAGTGTTGCCGTACCCTCACCTGGACCCTAAACCGTCCCCGTCCCGTAACCCTAACCCTAGCCCGAACCCTAACCCTAACCCTTCCCCGAAACCTGACCCTCACCCGTCCCCTAATCCTAAGCCGTACGCTAACACTAACCCGCGCCCTCACACGCACGCTCCCCCTAAAGCGTTGCCGTACCCTCACCTGGACCCTAAACCGTCCCCGTCCCCTAACCCTAACCCTAGCCCGAACCCTAACCCTAACCCTTCCCTGAAGCCTGACCCTAACCCATCCCCTAATCCTAACCCGTACGCTAACACTAACCCACGCCCTCACACGCACGCTCCCCCTAAAGCGTTGCCGTACCCTCACCTGGACCCTAAACAGTCCCCATCCCCTAACCCTAACCCTAGCCCGAACCCTAACCCTAACCCTTTCCCGAAGCCTGACCCTCACCCGTCCCCTAATCCTAAGCCGTACGCTAACAGTAACGTGCGCCCTCACACGCACGCTCCCCCTAAAGCGTTGCCGTACCCTCACCTGGACCCTAAACCGTCCCCGTCCCCTAACCCTAACCCTAGCCCGAACCCTAACCCTAACCCTTCCCCGAAGCCTGACCCTCACCCGTCCCCTAATCCTAACCCGTACGCTAACACTAACCCGCGCCCTCACACGCACGCTCCCCCTAAAGCGTTGCCGTACCCTCACCTGGACCCGAAAGCGTCCCCGTCCCCTAACCCTAACCCTAGCCCGAACCCTAACCCTAACCCTTCCCCGAAGCCTGACCCTCACCCGTCCCCTAATTCTAACCCGTACGCTAACACTAACCCGCGCCCTCACACGCACGCTCCCCCAAAGCGTTGCCGTACCCTCACCTGGACCCTAAACCGTCCCCGTCCCCTAACCCTAACCCTAGCCCGAACCCTAACCCTAACCCTTCCCCGAAGCCTGACACTCACCCGTCACCTAATCCTAACCCGTACGCGAACACTAACCCGCGCCCTCACACGCACGCTCCCCCTAAAGCGTTGCCATACGCTCACCTGGACCCTAAACCGTCCCCGTCCCCTAACCCTAACCCTAGCCCGAACCCTAACCCCAACCCTTCCCCGAAGCCTGACCCACACCGGTCCCCTAATCCTAACCCGTACGCTAACACTAACCCGCGCCCTCACACGCACGCTCCCCCTAAAGCGTTGCCGTACCCTCAACTGGACCCTAAACCGTCCCCGTCCCCTAACCCTAACCCTAGCCCGAACCCTAACCCTAACCCTTCCCCGAAGCCTGACCCTCACCCGTCCCCTAATCCTAACCCGTACGCTAACACTAACCCACGCCCTCACACGCACGCTCCCCCTAAAGCGTTGCCGTACCCTCACCTGGACCCTAAACCGTCCCCGTCCCCTAACCCTAACCCTAGCCCGAACCCTAACCCTAACCCTTCCCCGAAGCCTGACCCTCACCCGTCGCCTAATCCTAACCCGTACGCTAACACTAACCCGCGCCCTCACACGCACGCTCCCCCTAAAGCGTTGCCGTACCCTCACCTGGACCCTAAACCGTCCCCGTCCCCTAACCATAACCCTAGCCCGAACCCTAACCCTAACCCTTCCCCGAAGCCTGACCCTCACCCGTCCCCTAATCCTAACCCGTACGCTAACACTAACCCGCGCCCTCACACGCACGCTCCCCCTAAAGCGTTGCCGTACCCTCACCTGGACCCTAAACCGTCCCCGTCCCCTAACCCTAACCCTAGCCCGAACCCTAACCCTAACTCCTCCCCGAAGCCTGACCCTCACCCGTCCCCTAATCCTAACCCGTACGCTAACACTAACCCGCGCCCTCACACGCACGCTCCCCCTAAAGCGTTGCCGTACCCTCACCTGGACCCTAAACCGTCCCCGTCCCCTAACCCTAACCCTAGCCCGAACCCTAACCCTAACCCTTCCCCGAAGCCTGACCCTCACCCGTCCCCTAATCCTAACCCGTACGCTAACACTAACCCGCGCCCTCACACGCACGCTCCCCCTAAAGCATTGCCGTACCCTCACCTGGACCCGAAACCGTCCCCGTCCCCTAACCCTGACCCTAGCCCGAACCCTAACCCTAAACCTTCCCCGAAGCCTGACCCTCACCCGTCCCCTAATCCTAACCCGTACGCTAACACTAACCCGCGCCCTCACACGCACGCTCCCCCTAAAGCGGTGCAGTACCCTCACCTGGACCCTAAACCGTCCCCATCCCCTAACCCTAACCCTAGCCCGAACCCTAACCCTAACCCTTCCCCGAAGCCTGACCCTCACCCGTCCCCTAATCCTAACCCGTACGCTAACGCTAACCCACGCCCTCACACGCACGCTCCCTCTAAAGCGTTGCCGTACCCTCACCTGGACCCTAAACCGTCCCCGTCCCCGTCCCCTAACCCTAGCCCGAACCCTAACCCTAACCCTTCCCCGAAGCCTGACCATCACCCGTCGCCTAATCCTAACCCGTACGCTAACACTAACCCGCGCCCTCACACGCACGCTCCCCCTAAAGCGTTGCCATACACTCACCTGGACCCTAAACCGTCCCCGTCCCCTAACCCTAACCCTAGCCCGAACCCTAACCCTAACCCTTCCCCGAAGCCTGACCCTCACCCGTCCCCTAATCCTAACCCGTACGCTAACACTAACCCCCGCCCTCACACGCACGCTCCCCCTAAAGCGTTGCCGTACCCTCACGTGGACCCTAAACCGTTCCCGTCCCCTAACCCTAACCCTAGCCCGAACCCTAACCCTAACCCTTCCCCGAAGCCTGACCCTCACCCGTCCCCTAATCCTAACCCGTACGCTAACACTAACCCGCGCCCTCACACGCACGCTCCCCCTAAAACGTTGCCGTACCCTCACCTGGACCCTAAACCGTCCCCGTCCCCTAACCCTAACCCTAGCCCGAACCCTAACCCTAACCCTTCCCCGAAGCCTGACCCTCACCCGTCCCCTAATCCTAACCCGTACGCTAACACTAACCCGCGCCCTCACATGCACGCTCCCCCTAAAGCGTTGCCGTACCCTCACCTGGACCCTAAACCGTCCCCGTCCCCTAACCCTAACCCTAGCCCGAACCCTAACCCTAACCCTTCCCCGAAGCCTGACCCTCACCCGTCGCCTAATCCTAACCCGTACGCTAACACTAACCCGGGCCCTCACATGCACGCTCCCCCTAAAGCGTTGCCGTACCCTCACCTGGTCCCTAAATCGGCCCCGTCCCCTAACCCTAACCCTAGCCCGAACCCTAACCCTAACCCTTCCCCGAAGCCTGACCCTCACCCATCCCCTAATCCTAACACGTACGCTAAAACTAACCCGCGCCCTCACACGCACGCTCCCCCTAAAGCGTTGCCGTACCCTCACCTGGACCCTAAACAGTCCCCATCCCCTAACCGTAACCCTAGCCCGAACCCTAACCCTAACCCTTTCCCGAAGCCTGACCCTCACCCGTCCCCTAATCCTAAGCCGTACGCTAACAATAACGCGCGCCCTCACACGCACGCTCCCCCTAAAGCGTTGCCGTACCCTCACCTGGACCCTAAACCGTCCCCGTCCCCTAACCCTAACCCTAGCCCGAACCCTAACCCTAACCCTTCCCCTAAGCCTGACCCTCACCCGTCCCCTAATCCTAACCCGTACGCTAACACTAACCCGCGCCCTCACACGCACGCTCCCCCTAAAGCGTTGCCGTACCCTCACCTGGACCCGAAACCGTCCCCGTCCCCTAACCCTAACCCTAGCCCGAACCCTAACCCTAACCCTTCCCCGAAGCCTGACCCTCACCCGTCCCCTAATTCTAACCCGTACGCTAACACTAACCCACGCCCTCACACGCACGCTCCCCCTAAAGCGTTGCCGTACCCTCACCTGGACCCTAAACCGTCCCCGTCCCCTAACCCTAACCCTAGCCCGAACCCTAACCCTAACCCTTCCCCGAAGCCTAACCCTCACCCGTCACCTAATCCTAACCCGTACGCTAACACTAACCCGCGCCCTCACACGCACGCTCCCCCTAAAGCGTTGCCGTACGCTCACCTGGACCCTAAACCGTCCCCGTCCCCTAACCCTAACCCTAGCCCGAACCCTAACCCTAACCCTTCCCCGAAGCCTGACCCACACCCGTCCCCTAATCCTAACCCGTACGCTAACACTAACCCGCGCCCTCACACGCACGCTCCCCCTAAAGTGTTGCCGTACCCTCACCTGGACCCTAAACAGTCCCCGTCCCCTAACCCTAACCCTAGCCCGAACCCTAACCCTAACACTTCCCCGAAGCCTGACCCTCACCCGTCCCCTAATCCTAACCCGTACGCTAACGCTAACCCACGCCCTCACACGCACGCTCCCCCTAAAGCGTTGCCGTACCCTCACCTGGACCCTAAACAGTCCCCGTCCCCTAACCCTAACCCTAGCCCGAACCCTAACCCTAACCCTTCCCCGAAGCCTGACCATCACCCGTCGCCTAATCCTAACCCGTACGCTAACACTAACCCGCGCCCTCACACGCACGCTCCCCCTAAAGTGTTGCCGTACCCTCACCTGGACCCTAAACCGTCCCCGTCCCGTAACCCTAACCCTAGCCCGAACCCTCACCCTAACCCTTCCCCGAAACCTGACCCTCACCCGTCCCCTAATCCTAAGCCGTACGCTAACACTAACCCGCGCCCTCACACGCACGCTCCCCCTAAAGCGTTGCCGTACCCTCACCTGGACCCTAAACCGTCCCCGTCCCCTAACCCTAACCCTAGCCCGAACCCTAACCCTAACCCTTCCCTGAAGCCTGACCCTAACCCATCCCCTAATCCTAACCCGTACGCTAACACTAACCCACGCCCTCACACGCACGCTCCCCCTAAAGCGTTGCCGTACCCTCACCTGGACCCTAAACAGTCCCCATTCCCTAACCCTAACCCTAGCCCGAACCCTAACCCTCACCCGTCCCCTAATCCTAAGCCGTACGCTAACAGTAACGTGCGCCCTCACACGCACGCTCCCCCTAAAGCGTTGCCGTACCCTCACCTGGACCCTAAACCGTCCCCGTCCCCTAACCCTAACCCTAGCCCGAACCCTAACCCTAACCCTTCCCCGAAGCCTGACCCTCACCCGTCCCCTAATCCTAACCCGTACGCTAACACTAACCCGCGCCCTCACACGCACGCTCCCCCTAAAGCGTTGCCGTACCCTCACCTGGACCCGAAACCGTCCCCGTCCCCTAACCCTAACCCTAGCCCGAACCCTAACCCTAACCCTTCCCCGAAGCCTGACCCTCACCCGTCCCCTAATTCTAACCCGTACGCTAACACTAACCCGCGCCCTCACACGCACGCTCCCCCAAAGCGTTGCCGTACCCTCACCTGGACCCTAAACCGTCCCCGTCCCCTAACCCTAACCCTAGCCCGAACCCTAACCCTAACCCTTCCCCGAAGCCTGACACTCACCCGTCACCTAATCCTAACCCGTACGCGAACACTAACCCGCGCCCTCACACGCACGCTCCCCCTAAAGCGTTGCCATACGCTCACCTGGACCCTAAACCGTCCCCGTCCCCTAACCCTAACCCTAGCCCGAACCCTAACCCCAACCCTTCCCCGAAGCCTGACCCACACCCGTCCCCTAATCCTAACCCGTACGCTAACACTAACCCGCGCCCTCACACGCACGCTCCCCCTAAAGCGTTGCCGTACCCTCAACTGGACCCTAAACCGTCCCCGTCCCCTAACCCTAACCCTAGCCCGAACCCTAACCCTAACCCTTCCCCGAAGCCTGACCCTCACCCGTCCCCTAATCCTAACCCGTACGCTAACACTAACCCACGCCCTCACACGCACGCTCCCCCTAAAGCGTTGCCGTACCCTCACCTGGACCCTAAACCGTCCCCGTCCCCTAACCCTAACCCTAGCCCGAACCCTAACCCTAACCCTTCCCCGAAGCCTGACCCTCACCCGTCGCCTAATCCTAACCCGTACGCTAACACTAACCCGCGCCCTCACACGCACGCTCCCCCTAAAGCGTTGCCGTACACTCACCTGGACCCTAAACCGTCCCCGTCCCCTAACCATAACCCTAGCCCGAACCCTAACCCTAACCCTTCCCCGAAGCCTGACCCTCACCCGTCCCCTAATCCTAACCCGTACGCTAACACTAACCCGCGCCCTCACACGCACGCTCCCCCTAAAGCGTTGCCGTACCCTCACCTGGACCCTAAACCGTCCCCGTCCCCTAACCCTAACCCTAGCCCGAACCCTAACCCTAACTCCTCCCCGAAGCCTGACCCTCACCCGTCCCCTAATCCTAACCCGTACGCTAACACTAACCCGCGCCCTCACACGCACGCTCCCCCTAAAGCGTTGCCGTACCCTCACCTGGACCCTAAACCGTCCCCGTCCCCTAACCCTAACCCTAGCCCGAACCCTAACCCTAACCCTTCCCCGAAGCCTGACCCTCACCCGTCCCATAATCCTAACCCGTACGCTAACACTAACCTGCGTCCTCACACGCACGCTCCCCCTAAAGCGTTGCCGTACCCTCACCTGGACCCTAAACCGTCCCCGTCCCCTACCCCTAACCCTAGCCCGAACCCTAACCCTAACCCTTCCCCGAAGCCTGACCCTCACCCGTCCCCTAATCCTAAGCCGTACGCTAACACTAACCCGCGCCCTCACACGCACGCTCCCCCTAAAGCATTGCCGTACCCTCACCTGGACCCGAATCCGTCCCCGTCCCCTAACCCTGACCCTAGCCCGAACCCTAACCCTAACCCTTCCCTGAAGCCTGACCCTCACCCGTCCCCTAATCCTAACCCGTACGCTAACACTAACCCGCGCCCTCACACGCACGCTCCCCCTAAAGCGTTGCCGTACCCTCACCTGGACCCTAAACCGTCCCCGTCCCCTTACCCTAACCCTAGCCCGAACCCTAACCCTAACCCTTCCCCGAAGCCTGACCCTCACCCGTCCCCTAATCCTAACCCGTACGCTAACACTAACCCGCGCCCTCACATGCACGCTCCCCCTAAAGCGTTGCCGTACCCTCACCTGGACCCTAAACCGTCCCCGTCCCCTAACCCTAACCCTAGCCCGAACCCTAACCCTAACCCTTCCCCGAAGCCTGACCCTCACCCGTCGCCTAATCCTAACCCGTACGCTAACACTAACCCGGGCCCTCACATGCACGCTCCCCCTAAAGCGTTGCCGTACCCTCACCTGGTCCCTAAATCGGCCCCGTCCCCTAACCCTAACCCTAGCCCGAACCCTAACCCTAACCCTTCCCCGAAGCCTGACCCTCACCCATCCCCTAATCCTAACACGTACGCTAAAACTAACCCGCGCCCTCACACGCACGCTCCCCCTAAAGCGTTGCCGTACCCTCACCTGGACCCTAAACAGTCCCCATCCCCTAACCGTAACCCTAGCCCGAACCCTAACCCTAACCCTTTCCCGAAGCCTGACCCTCACCCGTCCCCTAATCCTAAGCCGTACGCTAACAATAACGCGCGCCCTCACACGCACGCTCCCCCTAAAGCGTTGCCGTACCCTCACCTGGACCCTAAACCGTCCCCGTCCCCTAACCCTAACCCTAGCCCGAACCCTAACCCTAACCCTTCCCCTAAGCCTGACCCTCACCCGTCCCCTAATCCTAACCCGTACGCTAACACTAACCCGCGCCCTCACACGCACGCTCCCCCTAAAGCGTTGCCGTACCCTCACCTGGACCCGAAACCGTCCCCGTCCCCTAACCCTAACCCTAGCCCGAACCCTAACCCTAACCCTTCCCCGAAGCCTGACACTCACCCGTCCCCTAATTCTAACCCGTACGCTAACACTAACCCACGCCCTCACACGCACGCTCCCCCTAAAGCGTTGCCGTACCCTCACCTGGACCCTAAACCGTCCCCGTCCCCTAACCCTAACCCTAGCCCGAACCCTAACCCTAACCCTTCCCCGAAGCCTAACCCTCACCCGTCACCTAATCCTAACCCGTACGCTAACACTAACCCGCGCCCTCACACGCACGCTCCCCCTAAAGTGTTGCCGTACGCTCACCTGGACCCTAAACCGTCCCCGTCCCCTAACCCTAACCCTAGCCCGAACCCTAACCCTAACCCTTCCCCGAAGCCTGACCCACACCCGTCCCCTAATCCTAACCCGTACGCTAACACTAACCCGCGCCCTCACACGCACGCTCCCCCTAAAGCGTTGCCGTACCCTCACCTGGACCCTAAACAGTCCCCGTCCCCTAACCCTAACCCTAGCCCGAACCCTAACCCTAACACTTCCCCGAAGCCTGACCCTCACCCGTCCCCTAATCCTAACCCGTACGCTAACGCTAACCCACGCCCTCACACGCACGCTCCCCCTAAAGCGTTGCCGTACCCTCACCTGGACCCTAAACAGTCCCCGTCCCCTAACCCTAACCCTAGCCCGAACCCTAACCCTAACCCTTCCCCGAAGCCTGACCATCACCCGTCGCCTAATCCTAACCCGTACGCTAACACTAACCCGCGCCCTCACACGCACGCTCCCCCTAAAGTGTTGCCGTACCCTCACCTGGACCCTAAACCGTCCCCGTCCCGTAACCCTAACCCTAGCCCGAACCCTAACCCTAACCCTTCCCCGAAACCTGACCCTCACCCGTCCCCTAATCCTAAGCCGTACGCTAACACTAACCCGCGCCCTCACACGCACGCTCCCCCTAAAGCGTTGCCGTACCCTCACCTGGACCCTAAACCGTCCCCGTCCCCTAACCCTAACCCTAGCCCGAACCCTAACCCTAACCCTTCCCTGAAGCCTGACCCTAACCCATCCCCTAATCCTAACCCGTACGCTAACACTAACCCACGCCCTCACACGCACGCTCCCCCTAAAGCGTTGCCGTACCCTCACCTGGACCCTAAACAGTCCCCATCCCCTAACCCTAACCCTAGCCCGAACCCTAACCCTAACCCTTTCCCGAAGCCTGACCCTCACCCGTCCCCTAATCCTAAGCCGTACGCTAACAGTAACGTGCGCCCTCACACGCACGCTCCCCCTAAAGCGTTGCCGTACCCTCACCTGGACCCTAAACCGTCCCCGTCCCCTAACCCTAACCCTAGCCCGAACCCTAACCCTAACCCTTCCCCGAAGCCTGACCCTCACCCGTCCCCTAATCCTAACCCGTACGCTAACACTAACCCGCGCCCTCACACGCACGCTCCCCCTAAAGCGTTGCCGTACCCTCACCTGGACCCGAAACCGTCCCCGTCCCCTAACCCTAACCCTAGCCCGAACCCTAACCCTAACCCTTCCCCGAAGCCTGACCCTCACCCGTCCCCTAATTCTAACCCGTACGCTAACACTAACCCGCGCCCTCACACGCACGCTCCCCCAAAGCGTTGCCGTACCCTCACCTGGACCCTAAACCGTCCCCGTCCCCTAACCCTAACCCTAGCCCGAACCCTAACCCTAACCCTTCCCCGAAGCCTGACACTCACCCGTCACCTAATCCTAACCCGTACGCGAACACTAACCCGCGCCCTCACACGCACGCTCCCCCTAAAGCGTTGCCATACGCTCACCTGGACCCTAAACCGTCCCCGTCCCCTAACCCTAACCCTAGCCCGAACCCTAACCCCAACCCTTCCCCGAAGCCTGACCCACACCCGTCCCCTAATCCTAACCCGTACGCTAACACTAACCCGCGCCCTCACACGCACGCTCCCCCTAAAGCGTTGCCGTACCCTCACCTGGACCCTAAACAGTCCCCGTCCCCTAACCCTAACCCTAGCCCGAACCCTCACCCTAACCCTTCCCCGAAACCTGACCCTCACCCGTCCCCTAATCCTAAGCCGTACGCTAACACTAACCCGCGCCCTCACACGCACGCTCCCCCTAAAGCGTTGCCGTACCCTCACCTGGACCCTAAACCGTCCCCGTCCCCTAACCCTAACCCTAGCCCGAACCCTAACCCTAACCCTTCCCTGAAGCCTGACCCTAACCCATCCCCTAATCCTAACCCGTACGCTAACACTAACCCACGCCCTCACACGCACGCTCCCCCTAAAGCGTTGCCGTACCCTCACCTGGACCCTAAACAGTCCCCATCCCCTAACCCTAACCCTAGCCCGAACCCTAACCCTCACCCGTCCCCTAATCCTAAGCCGTACGCTAACAGTAACGTGCGCCCTCACACGCACGCTCCCCCTAAAGCGTTGCCGTACCCTCACCTGGACCCTAAACCGTCCCCGTCCCCTAACCCTAACCCTAGCCCGAACCCTAACCCTAACCCTTCCCCGAAGCCTGACCCTCACCCGTCCCCTAATCCTAACCCGTACGCTAACACTAACCCGCGCCCTCACACGCACGCTCCCCCTAAAGCGTTGCCGTACCCTCACCTGGACCCGAAACCGTCCCCGTCCCCTAACCCTAACCCTAGCCCGAACCCTAACCCTAACCCTTCCCCGAAGCCTGACCCTCACCCGTCCCCTAATTCTAACCCGTACGCTAACACTAACCCGCGCCCTCACACGCACGCTCCCCCAAAGCGTTGCCGTACCCTCACCTGGACCCTAAACCGTCCCCGTCCCCTAACCCTAACCCTAGCCCGAACCCTAACCCTAACCCTTCCCCGAAGCCTGACACTCACCCGTCACCTAATCCTAACCCGTACGCGAACACTAACCCGCGCCCTCACACGCACGCTCCCCCTAAAGCGTTGCCATACGCTCACCTGGACCCTAAACCGTCCCCGTCCCCTAACCCTAACCCTAGCCCGAACCCTAACCCCAACCCTTCCCCGAAGCCTGACCCACACCCGTCCCCTAATCCTAACCCGTACGCTAACACTAACCCTCGCCCTCACACGCACGCTCCCCCTAAAGCGTTGCCGTACCCTCACCTGGACCCTAAACCGTCCCCGTCCCCTAACCCTAACCCTAGCCCGAACCCTAACCCTAACCCTTCCCCGAAGCCTGACCCTCACCCGTCCCCTAATCCTAACCCGTACGCTAACACTAACCCACGCCCTCACACGCACGCTCCCCCTAAAGCGTTGCCGTACCCTCACCTGGACCCTAAACCGTCCCCGTCCCCTAACCCTAACCCTAGCCCGAACCCTAACCCTAACCCTTCCCCGAAGCCTGACCCTCACCCGTCGCCTAATCCTAACCCGTACGCTAACACTAACCCGCGCCCTCACACGCACGCTCCCCCTAAAGCGTTGCCGTACACTCACCTGGACCCTAAACCGTCCCCGTCCCCTAACCATAACCCTAGCCCGAACCCTAACCCTAACCCTTCCCCGAAGCCTGACCCTCACCCGTCCCCTAATCCTAACCCGTACGCTAACACTAACCCGCGCCCTCACACGCACGCTCCCCCTAAAGCGTTGCCGTACCCTCACCTGGACCCTAAACCGTCCCCGTCCCCTAACCCTAACCCTAGCCCGAACCCTAACCCTAACTCCTCCCCGAAGCCTGACCCTCACCCGTCCCCTAATCCTAACCCGTACGCTAACACTAACCCGCGCCCTCACACGCACGCTCCCCCTAAAGCGTTGCCGTACCCTCACCTGGACCCTAAACCGTCCCCGTCCCCTAACCCTAACCCTAGCCCGAACCCTAACCCTAACCCTTCCCCGAAGCCTGACCCTCACCCGTCCCATAATCCTAACCCGTACGCTAACACTAACCTGCGTCCTCACACGCACGCTCCCCCTAAAGCGTTGCCGTACCCTCACCTGGACCCTAAACCGTCCCCGTCCCCTACCCCTAACCCTAGCCCGAACCCTAACCCTAACCCTTCCCCGAAGCCTGACCCTCACCCGTCCCCTAATCCTAAGCCGTACGCTAACACTAACCCGCGCCCTCACACGCACGCTCCCCCTAAAGCATTGCCGTACCCTCACCTGGACCCGAATCCGTCCCCGTCCCCTAACCCTGACCCTAGCCCGAACCCTAACCCTAACCCTTCCCTGAAGCCTGACCCTCACCCGTCCCCTAATCCTAACCCGTACGCTAACACTAACCCGCGCCCTCACACGCACGCTCCCCCTAAAGCGTTGCCGTACCCTCACCTGGACCCTAAACCGTCCCCGTCCCCTTACCCTAACCCTAGCCCGAACCCTAACCCTAACCCTTCCCCGAAGCCTGACCCTCACCCGTCCCCTAATCCTAACCCGTACGCTAACACTAACCCGCGCCCTCACATGCACACTCCCCCTAAAGCGTTGCCGTACCCTCACCTGGACCCTAAACCGTCCCCGTCCCCTAACCCTAACCCTAGCCCGAACCCTAACCCTAACCCTTCCCCGAAGCCTGACCCTCACCCGTCGCCTAATCCTAACCCGTACGCTAACACTAACCCGGGCCCTCACATGCACGCTCCCCCTAAAGCGTTGCCGTACCCTCACCTGGTCCCTAAATCGGCCCCGTCCCCTAACCCTAACCCTAGCCCGAACCCTAACCCTAACCCTTCCCCGAAGCCTGACCCTCACCCATCCCCTAATCCTAACACGTACGCTAAAACTAACCCGCGCCCTCACACGCACGCTCCCCCTAAAGCGTTGCCGTACCCTCACCTGGACCCTAAACAGTCCCCATCCCCTAACCGTAACCCTAGCCCGAACCCTAACCCTAACCCTTTCCCGAAGCCTGACCCTCACCCGTCCCCTAATCCTAAGCCGTACGCTAACAATAACGCGCGCCCTCACACGCACGCTCCCCCTAAAGCGTTGCCGTACCCTCACCTGGACCCTAAACCGTCCCCGTCCACTAACCCTAACCCTAGCCCGAACCCTAACCCTAACCCTTCCCCGAAGCCTGACCCTCACCCGTCCCCTAATCCTAACCCGTACGCTAACACTAACCCGCGCCCTCACACGCACGCTCCCCCTAAAGCGTTGCCGTACCCTCACCTGGACCCGAAACCGTCCCCGTCCCCTAACCCTAACCCTAGCCCGAACCCTAACCCTAACCCTTCCCCGAAGCCTGACACTCACCCGTCCCCTAATTCTAACCCGTACGCTAACACTAACCCACGCCCTCACACGCACGCTCCCCCTAAAGCGTTGCCGTACCCTCACCTGGACCCTAAACCGTCCCCGTCCCCTAACCCTAACCCTAGCCCGAACCCTAACCCTAACCCTTCCCCGAAGCCTAACCCTCACCCGTCACCTAATCCTAACCCGTACGCTAACACTAACCCGCGCCCTCACACGCACGCTCCCCCTAAAGCGTTGCCGTACGCTCACCTGGACCCTAAACCGTCCCCGTCCCCTAACCCTAACCCTAGCCCGAACCCTAACCCTAACCCTTCCCCGAAGCCTGACCCACACCCGTCCCCTAATCCTAACCCGTACGCTAACACTAACCCGCGCCCTCACACGCACGCTCCCCCTAAAGCGTTGCCGTACCCTCACCTGGACCCTAAACAGTCCCCGTCCCCTAACCCTAACCCTAGCCCGAACCCTAACCCTAACACTTCCCCGAAGCCTGACCCTCACCCGTCCCCTAATCCTAACCCGTACGCTAACGCTAACCCACGCCCTCACACGCACGCTCCCCCTAAAGCGTTGCCGTACCCTCACCTGGACCCTAAACAGTCCCCGTCCCCTAACCCTAACCCTAGCCCGAACCCTAACCCTAACCCTTCCCCGAAGCCTGACCATCACCCGTCGCCTAATCCTAACCCGTACGCTAACACTAACCCGCGCCCTCACACGCACGCTCCCCCTAAAGTGTTGCCGTACCCTCACCTGGACCCTAAACCGTCCCCGTCCCGTAACCCTAACCCTAGCCCGAACCCTAACCCTAACCCTTCCCCGAAACCTGACCCTCACCCGTCCCCTAATCCTAAGCCGTACGCTAACACTAACCCGCGCCCTCACACGCACGCTCCCCCTAAAGCGTTGCCGTACCCTCACCTGGACCCTAAACCGTCCCCGTCCCCTAACCCTAACCCTAGCCCGAACCCTAACCCTAACCCTTCCCTGAAGCCTGACCCTAACCCATCCCCTAATCCTAACCCGTACGCTAACACTAACCCACGCCCTCACACGCACGCTCCCCCTAAAGCGTTGCCGTACCCTCACCTGGACCCTAAACAGTCCCCATCCCCTAACCCTAACCCTAGCCCGAACCCTAACCCTAACCCTTTCCCGAAGCCTGACCCTCACCCGTCCCCTAATCCTAAGCCGTACGCTAACAGTAACGTGCGCCCTCACACGCACGCTCCCCCTAAAGCGTTGCCGTACCCTCACCTGGACCCTAAACCGTCCCCGTCCCCTAACCCTAACCCTAGCCCGAACCCTAACCCTAACCCTTCCCCGAAGCCTGACCCTCACCCGTCCCCTAATCCTAACCCGTACGCTAACACTAACCCGCGCCCTCACACGCACGCTCCCCCTAAAGCGTTGCCGTACCCTCACCTGGACCCGAAACCGTCCCCGTCCCCTAACCCTAACCCTAGCCCGAACCCTAACCCTAACCCTTCCCCGAAGCCTGACCCTCACCCGTCCCCTAATTCTAACCCGTACGCTAACACTAACCCGCGCCCTCACACGCACGCTCCCCCAAAGCGTTGCCGTACCCTCACCTGGACCCTAAACCGTCCCCGTCCCCTAACCCTAACCCTAGCCCGAACCCTAACCCTAACCCTTCCCCGAAGCCTGACACTCACCCGTCACCTAATCCTAACCCGTACGCGAATACTAACCCGCGCCCTCACACGCACGCTCCCCCTAAAGCGTTGCCATACGCTCACCTGGACCCTAAACCGTCCCCGTCCCCTAACCCTAACCCTAGCCCGAACCCTAACCCCAACCCTTCCCCGAAGCCTGACCCACACCCGTCCCCTAATCCTAACCCGTACGCTAACACTAACCCGCGCCCTCACACGCACGCTCCCCCTAAAGCGTTGCCGTACCCTCAACTGGACCCTAAACCGTCCCCGTCCCCTAACCCTAACCCTAGCCCGAACCCTAACCCTAACCCTTCCCCGAAGCCTGACCCTCACCCGTCCCCTAATCCTAACCCGTACGCTAACACTAACCCACGCCCTCACACGCACGCTCCCCCTAAAGCGTTGCCGTACCCTCACCTGGACCCTAAACCGTCCCCGTCCCCTAACCCTAACCCTAGCCCGAACCCTAACCCTAACCCTTCCCCGAAGCCTGACCCTCACCCGTCGCCTAATCCTAACCCGTACGCTAACACTAACCCGCGCCCTCACACGCACGCTCCCCCTAAAGCGTTGCCGTACACTCACCTGGACCCTAAACCGTCCCCGTCCCCTAACCATAACCCTAGCCCGAACCCTAACCCTAACCCTTCCCCGAAGCCTGACCCTCACCCGTCCCCTAATCCTAACCCGTACGCTAACACTAACCCGCGCCCTCACACGCACGCTCCCCCTAAAGCGTTGCCGTACCCTCACCTGGACCCTAAACCGTCCCCGTCCCCTAACCCTAACCCTAGCCCGAACCCTAACCCTAACTCCTCCCCGAAGCCTGACCCTCACCCGTCCCCTAATCCTAACCCGTACGCTAACACTAACCCGCGCCCTCACACGCACGCTCCCCCTAAAGCGTTGCCGTACCCTCACCTGGACCCTAAACCGTCCCCGTCCCCTAACCCTAACCCTAGCCCGAACCCTAACCCTAACCCTTCCCCGAAGCCTGACCCTCACCCGTCCCATAATCCTAACCCGTACGCTAACACTAACCTGCGTCCTCACACGCACGCTCCCCCTAAAGCGTTGCCGTACCCTCACCTGGACCCTAAACCGTCCCCGTCCCCTAACCCTAACCCTAGCCCGAACCCTAACCCTAACCCTTCCCCGAAGCCTGACCCTCACCCGTCCCCTAATCCTAAGCCGTACGCTAACACTAACCCGCGCCCTCACACGCACGCTCCCCCTAAAGCATTGCCGTACCCTCACCTGGACCCGAAACCGTCCCCGTCCCCTAACCCTGACCCTAGCCCGAACCCTAACCCTAAACCTTCCCCGAAGCCTGACCCTCACCCGTCCCCTAATCCTAACCCGTACGCTAACACTAACCCGCGCCCTCACACGCACGCTCCCCCTAAAGCGGTGCAGTACCCTCACCTGGACCCTAAACCGTCCCCATCCCCTAACCCTAACCCTAGCCCGAACCCTAACCCTAACCCTTCCCCGAAGCCTGACCCTCACCCGTCCCCTAATCCTAACCCGTACGCTAAAACTAACCCGCGCCCTCACACGCACGCTCCCCCTAAAGCGTTGCCGTACCCTCACCTGGACCCTAAACCGTCCCCGTCCCCTAACCCTAACCCTAGCCCGAACCCTAACCCTAACCCTTCCCCGAAGCCTAACCCTCACCCGTCACCTAATCCTAACCCGTACGCTAACACTAACCCGCGCCCTCACACGCACGCTCCCCCTAAAGCGTTGCCGTACGCTCACCTGGACCCTAAACCGTCCCCGTCCCCTAACCCTAACCCTAGCCCGAACCCTAACCCTAACCCTTCCCCGAAGCCTGACCCACACCCGTCCCCTAATCCTAACCCGTACGCTAACACTAACCCGCGCCCTCACACGCACGCTCCCCCTAAAGCGTTGCCGTACCCTCACCTGGACCCTAAACCGTCCCCGTCCCCTAACCCTAACCCTAGCCCGAACCCTAACCCTAACACTTCCCCGAAGCCTGACCCTCACCCGTCCCCTAATCCTAACCCGTACGCTAACGCTAACCCACGCCCTCACACGCACGCTCCCCCTAAAGCGTTGCCGTACCCTCACCTGGACCCTAAACAGTCCCCGTCCCCTGACCCTAACCCTAGCCCGAACCCTAACCCTAACCCTTCCCCGAAGCCTGACCATCACCCGTCGCCTAATCCTAACCCGTACGCTAACACTAACCCGCGCCCTCACACGCACGCTCCCCCTAAAGTGTTGCTGTACACTCACCTGGACCCTAAACCGTCCCCGTCCCCTAACCCTAACCCTAGCCCAAACCCTAACCCTAACCCTCCCCCGAAGCCTGACCCTCACCCGTCCCCTAATCCTAACCCGTACGCTAACACTAACCCACGCCCTCACACGCACGCTCCCCCTAAAGCATTGCCGTACCCTCACCTGGACCCTAAACAGTCCCCATCCCCTAACCCTAACCCTAGCCCGAACCCTAACCCTAACCCTTTCCCGAAGCCTGACCCTCACCCGTCCCCTAATCCTAAGCCGTACGCTAACAGTAACGTGCGCCCTCACACGCACGCTCCCCCTAAAGCGTTGCCGTACCCTCACCTGGACCCTAAACCGTCCCCGTCCCCTAACCCTAGACCGAACCCTAACCCTAACCCTTCCCCGAAGCCTGACCCTCACCCGTCCCCTAATCCTAAGCCGTACGCTAACACTAACCCGCGCCCTCACACGCACGCTCCCCCTAAAGCGTTGCCGTACCCTCACCTGGACCCGAAACCGTCCCCGTCCCCTAACCCTAACCCTAGCCCGAACCCTAACCCTAACCCTTCCCCGAAGCCTGACCCTCACCCGTCCCCTAATTCTAACCCGTACGCTAACACTAACCCGCGCCCTCACACGCACGCTCCCCCAAAGCGTTGCCGTACCCTCACCTGGACCCTAAACCGTCCCCGTCCCCTAACCCTAACCCTAGCCCGAACCCTAACCCTAACCCTTCCCCGAAGCCTGACACTCACCCGTCACCTAATCCTAACCCGTACGCGAACACTAACCCGCGCCCTCACACGCACGCTCCCCCTAAAGCGTTGCCATACGCTCACCTGGACCCTAAACCGTCCCCGTCCCCTAACCCTAACCCTAGCCCGAACCGTAACCCCAACCCTTCCCCGAAGCCTGACCCACACCCGTCCCCTAATCCTAACCCGTACGCTAACACTAACCCGCGCCCTCACACGCACGCTCCCCCTAAAGCGTTGCCGTACCCTCAACTGGACCCTAAACCGTCCCCGTCCCCTAACCCTAACCCTAGCCCGAACCCTAACCCTAACCCTTCCCCGAAGCCTGACCCTCACCCGTCCCCTAATCCTAACCCGTACGCTAACACTAACCCACGCCCTCACACGCACGCTCCCCCTAAAGCGTTGCCGTACCCTCACCTGGACCCTAAACCGTCCCCGTCCCCTAACCCTAACCCTAGCCCGAACCCTAACCCTAACCCTTCCCCGAAGCCTGACCCTCACCCGTCGCCTAATCCTAACCCGTACGCTAACACTAACCCGCGCCCTCACACGCACGCTCCCCCTAAAGCGTTGCCGTACACTCACCTGGACCCTAAACCGTCCCCGTCCCCTAACCATAACCCTAGCCCGAACCCTAACCCTAACCCTTCCCCGAAGCCTGACCCTCACCCGTCCCCTAATCCTAACCCGTACGCTAACACTAACCCGCGCCCTCACACGCACGCTCCCCCTAAAGCGTTGCCGTACCCTCACCTGGACCCTAAACCGTCCCCGTCCCCTAACCCTAACCCTAGCCCGAACCCTAACCCTAACTCCTCCCCGAAGCCTGACCCTCACCCGTCCCCTAATCCTAACCCGTACGCTAACACTAACCCGCGCCCTCACACGCATGCTCCCCCTAAAGCGTTGCCGTACCCTCACCTGGACCCTAAACCGTCCCCGTCCCCTAACCCTAACCCTAGCCCGAACCCTAACCCTAACCCTTCCCCGAAGCCTGACCCTCACCCGTCCCATAATCCTAACCCGTACGCTAACACTAACCTGCGTCCTCACACGCACGCTCCCCCTAAAGCGTTGCCGTACCCTCACCTGGACCCTAAACCGTCCCCGTCCCCTAACCCTAACCCTAGCCCGAACCCTAACCCTAACCCTTCCCCGAAGCCTGACCCTCACCCGTCCCCTAATCCTAAGCCGTACGCTAACACTAACCCGCGCCCTCACACGCACGCTCCCCCTAAAGCATTGCCGTACCCTCACCTGGACCCGAAACCGTCCCCGTCCCCTAACCCTGACCCTAGCCCGAACCCTAACCCTAAACCTTCCCCGAAGCCTGACCCTCACCCGTCCCCTAATCCTAACCCGTACGCTAACACTAACCCGCGCCCTCACACGCACGCTCCCCCTAAAGCGGTGCCGTACCCTCACCTGGACCCTAAACCGTCCCCATCCCCTAACCCTAACCCTAGCCCGAACCCTAACCCTAACCCTTCCCCGAAGCCTGACCCTCACCCGTCCCCTAATCCTAACCCGTACGCTAAAACTAACCCGCGCCCTCACACGCACGCTCCCCCTAAAGCGTTGCCGTACCCTCACCTGGACCCTAAACCGTCCCCGTCCCCTAACCCTAACCCTAGCCCGAACCCTAACCCTAAACCTTCCCCGAAGTCTGACCCTCACCCGTCCCCTAATCCTAACCCGTACGCTAACACTAACCCGCGCCCTCACACGCACGCTCCCCCTAAAGCGTTGCCGTACCCTCACCTGGACGCAAAACCGTCCCCGTCCCCTAAACCTAACCTTAGCCCGAACCCTATCCCTAACACTTCCCCGAAGCCTGACCCTCACCCGTCCCCTAATTCTAACCCATACGCTAACACTAACCCACGCCCTCACACGCACGCTCCCCCTAAAGCGTTGCCGTACCCTCACCTGGACCCTAAACCGTCCCCGTCCCCTAACCCTAACCCTAGCCCGAACCCTAACCCTAACACTTCCCCGAAGCCTGACCCTCACCCGTCCCATAATCCTAACCCGTACGCTAACACTAACCTGCATCCTCACACGCACGCTCCCCCTAAAGCGTTGCCGTACCCTCACCTGGACCCTAAACCGTCCCCGTCCCCTAACCCTAACCCTAGCCCGAACCCTAACCCTAACCCTTCCCCGAAGCCTGACCCTCACCCGTCCCCTAATCCTAAGCCGTACGCTAACACTAACCCACGCACTCACACGCACGCTCCCCCTAAAGCGTTGCCGTACCCTCACCTGGACCCGAAACCGTCCCCGTCCCCTAACCCTAACCCTAGCCCGAACCCTAACCCTAACCCTTCCCCGAAGCTTGACCCTCACCCGTCCCCTAATCCTAACCCGTACGCTAACACTAACCCGCGCCCTCACACGCACGCTCCCCCTAAAGCGTTGCCGTACCCTCACCTGGACCCTAAACCGTCCCCGTCCCCTAACCCTAACCCTAGCCCAAACCCTAAGCCTAAACCTTCCCCGAAGCCTGACCCTCACCCGTCCCCTAATCCTAACCCGTACGCTAACACTAACCCGCGCCCTCACACGCACGCTCCCCCTAAAGCGGTGCCGTACCCTCACCTGGACCCTAAACCGTCCCCGTCTCCTAACCCTAACCCTAGCCCGAACCCTAACCCAAACCCTTCCCCGAAGCCTGACCCTCACCCGTCCCCTAATCCTAACCCGTACGCTAAAACTAACCCGCGCCCTCACACGCACGCTCCCCCTAAAGCGTTGCCGTACCCTCACCTGGACCCTAAACCGTCCCCGTCCCCAAACCCTAACCCTAGACCGAAACCTAACCCTAACCCTTCCCCGAAGCCTGACCCTCACCCGTCCCCTAATCCTAACCCGTACGCTAACACTAACCCGCGCCCTCACACGCACGCTCCCCCTAAAGCGTTGCCGTACCCTCACCTGGACCCTAAACCGTCCCCGTCCCCTAACCCTAACCCTAGCCTGAACCCTAACCCTAACCCTTCCCCGAAGTGTGACCCTCACCCGTCCCCTAATCCTAACCCGTACGCTAACACTAACCCGCGCCCTCACACGCACGCTCCCCCTAAAGCGTTGCAGTACCCTCACCTGGACCCTAAACCGTCCCCGTCCCCAACCCTAGCCCGAACCCTAACCCTAATCCTTCCCCGAAGCCTGACCCTCAACCGTCCCCTAATCCTAACCCGTACGCTAACACTAACCCGCGCCCTCACACGCACGCTCCCCCTAAAGCGATGCCGTACCCTCACCTGGACCCTAAACCGTCCCCGTCCCCTAACCCTAACCCTAGCCCGAACCCTAACCCTAACCCTTCCCCGAAGCCTGACCCTCACCCGTCACCTAATCCTAACCCGTACGCTAACACTAACCTGCCCCCTCACACCCACGCTCCCCCTAAAGCGTTGCCGTACCCTCACCTGGACCCTAAACCGTCCCCGTCCCCTAACCCTAACCCTAGCCCGAACCCTAACCCTAACCCTTCCCCGAAGCCTGACCCTCACCCGTCCCCTAATCCTAACCCGTACGCTAACACTAACCCGCGCCCTCACACACACGCTCCCCCTAAAGCGTTGCCGTTCCCTCACCTGGACCCTAAACCGTCCCCGTCCCCTAACCCTAACCCTAGCCCGAACCCTAACCCTAACCCTTCCCCGAAGCCTGACCCTCACCCGTCCCATAATCCTAACCCGTACGCTAACACTAACTCACGCCCTCACACCCACGCTCCCCCTAAAGCGTTGCCGTACCCTCACCTGGACCCTAAACCGTCCCCGTCCCCTAATCCTAACCCTAGCCCGAACCCTAACCCTAACCCTTCCCCGAAGCCTGACCCTCACCCGTCCCCTAATCCTAACCCGTACGCTAACACTAACCTGCGCCCTCACACGCACGCTCCCCCTAAAGCGTTGCCGTACCCTCACCTGGACCCTAAACCGTCCCCGTCCCCTAACCCTAACCCTAGCCCGAACCCTAACCCTAAACCTTCCCCGAAGTCTGACCCTCACCCGTCCCCTAATCCTAACCCGTACGCTAACACTAACCCGCGCCCTCACACGCACGCTCCCCCTAAAGCGTTGCCGTACCCTCACCTGGATGCAAAACCGTCCCCGTCCCCTAAACCTAACCTTAGCCCGAACCCTAACCCTAACACTTCCCCGAAGCCTGACCCTCACCCGTCCCCTAATTCTAACCCGTACGCTAACACTAACCCACGCCCTCACACGCACTCTCCCCCTAAAGCGTTGCCGTACCCTCACCTGGACCCTAAACCGTCCCCGTCCCCTAACCCTAACCCTAGCCCGAACCCTAACCCTAACACTTCCCCGAAGCCTGACCCTCACCCGTCCCATAATCCTAACCCGTACGCTAACACTAACCTGCGTCCTCACACGCACGCTCCCCCTAAAGCGTTGCCGTACCCTCACCTGGACCCTAAACCGTCCCCGTCCCCTAACCCTAACCCTAGCCCGAACCCTAACCCTAACCCTTCCCCGAAGCCTGACCCTCACCCGTCCCCTAATCCTAAGCCGTACGCTAACACTAACCCACGCCCTCACACGCACGCTCCCCCTAAAGCGTTGCCGTACCCTCACCTGGACCCGAAACCGTCCCCGTCCCCTAACCCTAACCCTAGCCCGAACCCTAACCCTAACCCTTCCCCGAAGCTTGACCCTCACCCGTCCCCTAATCCTAACCCGTACGCTAACACTAACCCGCGCCCTCACACGCACGCTCCCCCTAAAGCGTTGCCGTACCCTCACCTGGACCCTAAACCGTCCCCGTCCCCTAACCCTAACCCTAGCCCAAACCCTAAGCCTAAACCTTCCCCGAAGCCTGACCCTCACCCGTCCCCTAATCCTAACCCGTACGCTAACACTAACCCGCGCCCTCACACGCACGCTCCCCCTAAAGCGGTGCCGTACCCTCACCTGGACCCTAAACCGTCCCCGTCCCCTAACCCTAACCCTAGCCCGAACCCTAACCCAAACCCTTCCCCGAAGCCTGACCCTCACCCGTCCCCTAATCCTAACCCGTACGCTAAAACTAACCCGCGCCCTCACACGCACGCTCCCCCTAAAGCGTTGCCGTACCCTCACCTGGACCCTAAACCGTCCCCGTCCCCAAACCCTAACCCTAGCCCGAAACCTAACCCTAACCCTTCCCCGAAGCCTGACCCTCACCCGTCCCCTAATCCTAACCCGTACGCTAACACTAACCCGCGCCCTCACACGCACGCTCCCCCTAAAGCGTTGCCGTACCCTCACCTGGACCCTAAACCGTCCCCGTCCCCTAACCCTAACCCTAGCCTGAACCCTAACCCTAACCCTTCCCCGAAGTGTGACCCTCACCCGTCCCCTAATCCTAACCCGTACGCTAACACTAACCCGCGCCCTCACACGCACGCTCCCCCTAAAGCGTTGCAGTACCCTCACCTGGACCCTAAACCGTCCCCGTCCCCAACCCTAGCCCGAACCCTAACCCTAATCCTTCCCCGAAGCCTGACCCTCAACCGTCCCCTAATCCTAACCCGTACGCTAACACTAACCCGCGCCCTCACACGCACGCTCCCCCTAAAGCGATGCCGTACCCTCACCTGGACCCTAAACCGTCCCCGTCCCCTAACCCTAACCCTAGCCCGAACCCTAACCCTAACCCTTCCCCGAAGCCTGACCCTCACCCGTCACCTAATCCTAACCCGTACGCTAACACTAACCTGCCCCCTCACACCCACGCTCCCCCTAAAGCGTTGCCGTACCCTCACCTGGACCCTAAACCGTCCCCGTCCCCTAACCCTAACCCTAGCCCGAACCCTAACCCTAACCCTTCCCCGAAGCCTGACCCTCACCCGTCCCCTAATCCTAACCCGTACGCTAACACTAACCCGCGCCCTCACACGCACGCTCCCCCTAAAGCGTTGCCGTTCCCTCACCTGGACCCTAAACCGTCCCCGTCCCCTAACCCTAACCCTAGCCCGAACCCTAACCCTAACCCTTCCCCGAAGCCTGACCCTCACCCGTCCCATAATCCTAACCCGTACGCTAACACTAACTCACGCCCTCACACCCACGCTCCCCCTAAAGCGTTGCCGTACCCTCACCTGGACCCTAAACCGTCCCCGTCCCCTAATCCTAACCCTAGCCCGAACCCTAACCCTAACCCTTCCCCGAAGCCTGACCCTCACCCGTCCCCTAATCCTAACCCGTACGCTAACACTAACCTGCGCCCTCACACGCACGCTCCCCCTAAAGCGTTGCCGTACCCTCACCTGGACCCTAAACCGTCCCCGTCCCCTAACCCTAACCCTAGCCCGAACCCTAACCCTAACCCTTCCCCGAAGCCTGACCCTCACCCGTCCCCTAATCCTAACCCGTACGCTAACACTAACCCGCGCCCTCACACGCACGCTCCCCCTAAAGCGTTGCCGTACCCTCACCTGGACCCTAAACCGTCCCCGTCCCCTAACCCTAACCCTAGCCCGAACCCTAACCCTAACCCTTCCCCGAAGCCTGACCCTCACCCGTCCCCTAATCCTAACCCGTACGCTAACACTAACCCGCGCCCTCACACCCACGCACCCCCTAAACCGTTGCCGTACCCTCACCTGGACCCTAAACCGTCCCCGTCCCCTAACCCTAACCCTAGCCCGAACCCTAACACTAACACTTCCCCGAAGCCTGACCCTCACCCGTCCCCTAATCCTACCCCGTACGCTAACACTAACCCGTGCCCTCACACGCACGCTCCCCCTAAAGCGTTGCAGTACCCTCACCTGGACCCTAAACTGTCCCCGTCCCCTAACCCTAACCCTAGCCCGAACCCTAACCCTAACCCTTCCCCGAAGCCTGACCCTCACCCGTCCCCTAATCCTAACCCGTAGGCTAAAACTAACCCACGCCCTCACACGCACGCTCCCCCTAAAGCGTTGCCGTACACTCACCTGGACCCTAAACCGTCCCCGTCCCCTAATCCTAACCCTAGCCCGAACCCTAACCCTAACACTTCCCCGAAGCCTGACCCTCTCCCGTCCCCTAATCCTAACCCGTACGCTAACACTAACCCGCGCCCTCACACGCACGCTCCCCCTAAAGCGTTGCCGTACCCTCACCTGGACCCTAAACCGTCCCCGTCCCCTAACCCTAACCCTAGCCCGAACCCTAACCCTAACCCTTCCCCGAAGCCTGACACTCACCCGTCCCCTAATCCTAACCCGTACGCTAACACTAACCCGCTCCCTCACACGCACGCTCCCCCTAAAGCGTTGCCGTACCCTCACCTGGACCCTAAACCGTCCCCGTCCCCTAACCCTAACCATAGCCCAAACCCTAACCCTAACCCTTCCCCGAAGCCTGACCCTCACCCGTCCCCTAATCCTAACCCGCACGCTAACACTAACCCACGCCCTCACACGCACGCTCCCCCTAAAGCGTTGCCGTACCCTCACCTGGACCCTAAACCGTCCCCGTCCCCTAACCCTAACCCTAGCCCGAACCCTAACCCTAACCATTCCCCGAAGCCTGACCCTCACCCGTCCCCTAATTCTAACCCGTACGCTAACACTACCCCGCGCCCTCACATGCACGCTCCCCCTAAAGCGTTGCCGTACCCTCACATGGACCCTAAACCGTCCCCGTCCCCTAACCCTAAACCTAGCCCGAACCCTAAACCTAACCCTTCCCCGAAGCCTGACCCTCACCCGTCCCCTAATCCTAACCCGTACGCTAACACTAACCCATGCCCTCACACGCACGCTCCCCCAAAAGCGTTGCCGTACCCTCACCTGGACCCTAAACCGTCCCCGTCCCCTAATCCTAACCCTAGCCCGAACCCTAACCCTAACCCTTCCCCGAAGCCTGACCCTCACCCGTCCCCTAATCCTAACCCGTACGCTAACACTAACCCACGCCCTCACACGCACGCTCCCCCTAAAGTGTTGCCATACCTTCACCTGGACCCTAAACCGTCCCCGTCCCCTAACCCTAACCCTAGCCCGAACCCTAACCCTAACCCTTCCCCGAAGCCTGACCCTCACCCGTCCCCTAATCCTAACCCGTACGCTAACACTAACCCGCGCCCTCACACCCACGCTCCCCCTAAACCGTTGCCGTACCCTCACCTGGACCCTAAACCGTCCCCGTCCCCTAACCCTAACCCTAGCCCGAACCCTAACCCTAACCCTTCCCCGAAGCCTGACCCTCACCCGTCCCATAATCCTAACCCGTACGCTAACACTAACCCGCGCCCTCACACCCACGCTCCCCCTAAAGCATTGCCGTACCCTCACCTGGACCCTAAACCGTCCCCGTCCCCTAACCCTAACCCTAGCCCGAACCCTAACCCTAACCATTCCCCGAAACCTGACCCTCACCCGTCCCCTAATCCTAACCCGTACGCTAACACTAACCCACGCCCTCACACGCACGCTCCCCCTAAAGCGTTGCCGTACCCTCACCTGGACCCTAAACCGTCCCCGTCCCCTAATCCTAACCCTAGCCCGAACCCTAACCCTAACCCTTCCCCGAAGCCTGACCCTCAACCGTCCCCTAATCCTAACCCGTACGCTAACACTAACCCGCGCCCTCACACGCACGCTCCCCCTGAAGCGTTGCCGTACCCTCACCTGGACCCTAAACCGTCCCCGTCCCCTAACCCTAACCCTAGCCCGAACCCTAACCCTAACCCTTCCCCGAAGCTTGACCCACACCCGTCCCCTAATCCTAACCCGTACGCTAACACTGCCCCACACCCTCACATGCACGCTCCCCCTAAAGCGTTGCCGTACCCTCACCTGGACCCTAAACCGTCCCCGTCCCCTAACCCTAACCCTAGCCCGAACCCTAACCCTAACCCTTCCCCGAAGCCTGACCCTCACCCGTCCCCTAATCCTAACCCGTACGCTAACACTAACCCGCGCCCTCACACGCACGCTCCCCCTAAAGCGTTGCCGTACCCTCACCTGGACCCTAAACCGTCCCCGTCCCCTAACCCTAACCCTAGCCCGAACCCTTACCCTAACCCTTCCCCGAAGCCTGACCCTCACCCGTCCCCTAATCCTTACCCGTACGCTAACACTAAATCTTACCCTTACATGTACGCTATCCCTAAACTGTTGTCGTACCCTAACCTGTACCCTAAACCGTCCCCGTTCCCTAACTGTAACCCTAACCCGAAGCATTACCCTAACACTTACCCTAATCCTAAACGGTACACTAACACTGACCTGTACCCTAACACTTTCGCTCACCCTAAACCATTGTCGCATCCTAAACCATACCCGTTCCCTAATGCTAACCTTAACCCTACCCTAAACCCACTTATTGCACTATAGCTCAGGAAAATTAAAATAACAAGAAACAACCACCGCAAAGTTTAGGGCTGCTCTGTTTACAAGAGCCTCGACTACGGTACAAATTAAATATCCTTGAAAGAGAGAAATGGATAAAGAAGTTTTCGTACTTACGTACAATGGAATATCACTCAATAATGAAATCAATGTCGTCAGGCCCGTACAAGCATAATGAATGGATTTAGGTACGATGATTCAAAGGAAATAAGTCACACAGAAAAAGAAACTTATCATAAGATATCACTTATAGAGGGAATGTAAACTTGGCTACACATGAACTGAATTACAAAACAGAACAGAGTCTCACATTTAGAAAAGAAACTTATGCTTTCTTAAGGGGAATGGTGAGTTGGGGTGCTGCGTAAAACCAGAGATTGAAATGAGCACAGATACTATTCCATAAGCCAAATATATAATAGACAAGATATACTCCTTGCTCAACGAATTAGACTCAACACCACCTATTCACCGCAGAGGAATATATCTGACAATAAGAATATTAAAACATATGTATCTATATGTCTCTGTAAGAGAATCAAGTGTGTGTAGAGCAGTATACACAGCCGTGAAAAATCAACTAAACCCCATTATTAAAATAAATTTCAAAAACAAAGACAGTGAAGGAGAGAAAGTTCTTAAATAATTCGTTCAGGGCTTGTGATGAAACTTGGATTTACCACATCTACACCCACAGCTGGGTGAGACATAAGGCAGGACATTTGGGGCTGAGAGGATTGGTGAGGTTCGGTGAGCAAATGCAGACCCTTTGAAGTAATACTGTATGCTACCCATTCCCTGGGTCCCAACTCTCCTGGTTTAAGGGATTCTTCCTACAGCTAAAACATGCATGGGAAACCCAGAGGATTGTACACCATGTGATCGGGCAACGTTTCTAAAACCCATCTCATTTTTTGTCCCCTGGTACACGGGTTCGCCATTCCAGACGCTTTACTAAACATCTCCCCACGTGGAGAGTCAGTGCCTTAAAACTCCTGTTTGGCACAGTTAGCAATTTCTGCGGAGGTTGAACGGGAATCGGGAGAACCAATGAGAGACTAGCTGTAGGTGTTTGGACGGTCACATTTCACTCTAATTTCCCACCAGGAAGAGGAATTAACAAAAGGCTCAGCATGCCGTGATGAAACAAGATTAGGGCCTGAAGCAATCCTGCAGTTCTGCGGCCAGCGCACAAGAAAGCGAGTTGAAGAAAGGACCTCAGGGGCACTGTAATTCATAAACCTGCAGAGTTATAAATGACAGCTATCGTCCAAAAATATATTGAGGTAAAGCTGCGAAGAGGACTTGAAAGCATGGCACAATTGCAGGAAATATATTTCAGGAGGTAGATGGAAACTGCATTTAAAGCATATGAAAAGCGGCAGAACTTTGACAATGATGCACTTGGCCAAAAAAGGCGTATGCGTTTTTTTCCTGAATACATGCAGGAAAAAACGCATATGCTCTTTTTGTCCAAATAAGCAAGCCTGCAACGGAGATCTGCACTACAATGAAGTCTCACTTCCCACCGGTCAAAAGGGCCATCTGAAAAAAGTGTAAAAACCAGAAAGGCAGGACAGGCCATGGAGAACTGGGAGCCTTGTTATGCTGATGGGCGGGATGTAAATGGCCAACAGCCACTCTGGAGAAGTGTATGGTGTTTCCTGAAACCTCTAAAAAACAAAGCTACAGAGTCTAGGTTGCTTCCACTTATGGTCCTATAGCTTAGGAAAATTAAAATCAACAAGACACAGCCACCCCAAAGTTTAGGGCTGCTGTGTTTACAAGAACCTCAACTATGGTACAATTTAAATATCCCAGAAAGAGGAAAAGGGATAAAGAAGTTGTGGTACTTATGTACAATGAAATATCACTCAGCAATGAAATCAATATCATCAGGCCCGTAGGAGCATAATGAGTGAATTTAGGTACGATGATTCTAAGGAAATAAGTCACACAGATAAAGAAACTTATCATAAGATATCACTTATAGAGGGAATGTAAACTTGGCTACACATGAACTGAATTACAAAACAGAACAGAGTCTCACATTTAGAAAACAAACATGTTTGCTTAAGGGGAAAGGTGAGTTGGGGTGCTGCATAAATCCAGAGATTGAAATGAGCACAGATACCGTTCCATAAGCCAAATATGTAATAGACAAGACCTACTCCTTGCTCAGCGAAGTGGACTCAACACCCCCTATTCACCGCAGAGGAATATATCTGACTAGTAAGAATCTTAAAATCTATGTATTTATATGTCTCCGTAAGAGAATCAAGTGTGTGTACAGACGCATAAACACAGCAGTGAAAATTAGCTCAACCCCATTATAAAAATAAACTTCAAAAACAAAACAGAAAGACAGTGAAAGAGAGAGAAATTCTTAAATAATTCGTTCAGGCTTGTGATGAAACCTGGATTTACCACATCTACACCCACAGCTGGGTGAGACATAAGGCTGGACACTTGGGGCTGAGAGAATTGGTGAGATTCGGTGAGCAAATGCAGGCTCTTTGAAGTAGTACTGCGTGCTACCCATTCCATGGGTCCCAACTCTCCAGGTTTAAGGGATTCTTCCTACACCTAAAACATGCGTGGGAAACCCAGAGGATGGTCCACAGTGTGATCGGGCAAGGTTTCTAAAACGCATCTCATTATTCGTCCTCTGGTACTCGGGTTCGCCATTCCAGACGCTTTAGTAACAATCTCCCCACTTGGAGAGTCAGTGCTTGTAACCTCCTGTTTGGCACACTCTGCAATTTCTGCGGAGGATGAACGGGAATAGGGAGAACCAATGAGAGACTAGCTGTAGTTGTTTGGACGGGCACATTTCACTCTAATTTCCCACCAAGAAGAAGAATTAACCAAAGGCTCAGCGTGCCACGCTGGAACCAGATTAGGGCCTGAAGCAATCCTGCCGTTTTGCGTCCAGCTCACAAAAAAGCGAGTTGGAAAAAGGAGCTCAGGGTCACTGCAATTCACAAACTTGCAGAGTTATAAAGGACAACTATCGTCCAAAAATATATTGAGGTAAGGCTGTGAAGAGGACTTGAAAGCAAGGCACAATTGCAGGAAACAGATTTCAGGAGGTAGATTGGAATTGCATTTAAAGCATATGAAAAGCGGCAGAACTTCGACAATGATGCACTTGGCCAAAAAATGCATATGCGTTTTTTCCTGAATATATCCAGGAAAAAACGCATACGGCCATTTTTGCCAACCAAGGAAGCGTGCAATGGAAATCCGCACTACAATGAAGTCTCACTTCCCACCGGTTAAATGGGCCATCTGAAAAAAGTGTAAAATCCAGAAAGGCAGGACAGGCCATGGAGAACTGGGAGCCTTGTTATGCTGATGGGCGGGATGTAAATGGCCAACAGCCACTCTGGAGAAGTGTATGGTGTTTCCTGAAACATCTAAAAAACAAAGCTACAGAGACTCGGGCACTTCCACTTATGGTCCTATAGCTTAGGGAAATTAAAATAAAAAAGACACAGCCACCCCAAAGTTTAGGGCTGCTGTGTTTACAAGAACCTCGACAACGGAACAACTTAAATATCCCAGAAAGAGAAAAATGGATAAAGAAGTTGTGGTACTTACATACAATGGAATATCACTCCGCAATGAAATCAATGTCATCAGGCCCGTAGCAGCATAATGAGTGGATTTAGGTTCGATGATTCTGAGTGAAATAAGTCACACAGAAAAAGAAACTAGTCATAAGATAACACTTATAGAGGGAATGTAAACTTGGCTACACATGAACTGAATTACAAAACAGAACAGAGTCTCACATTTAGAAAACCAACTTATGCTTGCTTAAGGGGAAAGGTGAGTTGGGGTGCTGCATAAATCCAGAGATTGAAATGAGCACAGATACCGTTCCATAAGCCAGTAATAGACAAGATATACTCCTTGTTCAACGAAGTGGACTCAACACCCCCTATTCACCGCAGAGGAATATATCTGAGTAGTAAGAATCTTAAAACCTATGTATTTATATGTCTCCGTAAGAGAATCAAGTGTGCATCGAGCGGCATAAACACAGCAGTGCAAATCAGCTAAACCCCATTATAAAAATAAATTTCAAAATCAAAACACAAAGACAGTGAAAGAGAGAGAAATTCTTAAATAACTCGTTCAGGCTTGTGATGAAACCTGGATTTACCACATCTACACCCACAGCTGAGTGAGGCATAAGGCTGGACACTTGGGGCTGTGAGGATTGGTGAGGTTCGGTGAGCAAATGCAGACCCTTTGAAGTAGTACTGCGTGCTACCCATTCCATGGGTCCCAACCCTCCAGGTTTAAGGGATTCTTCCTACAGCTAAAACATGCGTGGGAAACCCAGAGGATGGTCCACAGTGTGATCGGGCAAGGTTTCTAAAACGCATCTCATTATTCATCCTCTGGTACTCGGGTTCGCCATTCCAGACGCTTTACTAACAATCTCCCCACTTGGAGAGTCAGTGCTTGTAACCTCCTGTTTGGCACATCGTTTGGCAGCGATGCACTTGGCCAAAAAGGGCGTATACGTTTTTTCCTGAGTATATTCAGGATAAAATGCATACACACTTTTTGGCCCACCAAGCAAGCGGGAAATTCAAATCTGCACTACAAAGAAGTCTCATCCTAACACGTACACTATCCCTATCCCGCTACCATACCCTAACCTGTACCTGAGACCGTACCCGTTCCCTAACCCTAACCCTTACCCTAAGCTGTACACGAACACTAACCCGTACGCTAACATGTACCCTAACAGTAACACATAGCCATACACTAAACTTTATCCTAACCCTACCCCGTATCCTAACCCTTTCCCTAAACCGTACCATAACCCGTATCCTAATCCTAACCCATCCCCTAACACTAACCCATAACCTAACCCGTACCCTAATCCTAACCCATACACTAACACGTACCCTAACCTTAACCCGTTGTCATACCCTAACCTGCAACCTAATCTGTACCCATTCCCTAACCCTAACCCTTACACTATCCCGTACCATAATCCTAACCTGTACACTAACACTAAACCGTACCCTAACACTTACCCTACTCCTAACCCGTGGTCATACCCTAAACTGTACCCCAAACCATACCCTAACTCTAAACCTTACCCTAAACCGTACCCTAATCCTAACCCGTACACTAACACTAAACTGTACCCTAACACGTACCCTAACCCTAACCCTTTGTTGTTCCCTATCCTGTACCCTAAACTCTACCCCTTCCTTAACACTAAACCTAACCCTAACCCGTACCTAACACTAACCCATACACTAAACCTAACCATAACCCTGAACATAAACCGTACCTGAATCCTAACCCATACCCTAACACTAACCCATACCTTAACCCGTACCCTAACACTAAACCATAGCCATACCCTAAACTGTACCCTAACACTAACCCGTACCATAACCATAACCCTAAACCATACTCTAAGCCATACAATAATCCTAACCCGTACCCTAACCCTAAATCTTACCCTAAACCCTAATCCTTACCCTTAGCTTAATTTTGTTTTTTTGTATTTAAAAAAATATTTTCTTGGGTTAAAACAAACTAGCAGAACAACAAAATAGAGGGCTTCGCTGGTGGTGCGGTGGTTAGAATCTGCCTGCTAATGCAGGGGACACAGGTTCGAGCCCTGGTCTGGGAGGATCCCACATGCCATGGAGCAACTAGGCCCATAAGCCACAACCAGTGAGCCCTCGCATCTGGAGCCTGTGCTCTGCAACAAGAGAGGCCGCAATAGTGAGAGGCCTGCGCACCGAGATCAAGAGTGGCCCCCCACTTGCCACAACTAGAGAAAGCCCTCACACGGAAACTCAGACCCAACACAACAAAAATAAATAAATAAATAATAAACTCCTACCCCCCCCCAAAAAAAGAACACCAAAATAAAACAGAAAGTAACCTGAGTGTCCCTCAAAAAGCTAAGTCTGAAATAGTTGGTACTTCTGTTCTATGGAATGTTATGTAGCCTATAAAAAGTGTGAGAGCTAAATCTGTTTTTCTACAGTGAGAAGCATGATATTCCAGATGTATAGAACACCTGGATAAAATGAGAAATCTACACATTATGCTGGTCGTTTCAGTAAATGGGAAAGGATGGCAAGTGGTAAAATATTATCTTTTCCTTTAATTTTTTAAATTTCACTTGTTACAAAGAACTTCAATTATAATTGTACTTTAAAAAAGTAACAATGGAAATTTAAAAGAAAAAATATATATTGTGTGTTCAGTTACGTTTCATAGAATTATGAAATGCTCCACCCTCTGGCCATTACCTGAAAAAACAGCTTTAAAACCTATGCTAATTGTCACTTCATATGAACAAGTCCTGCAGGGCTGTAAAGGAAACCTGCCTTCATCATGTCTTGCGGGAGGTAAAGGCCAAAGTATTTCAAAATGTGGCACATATTTCAAGAAAACCATTTGAAGAACTAAGCTGTAATAACCGTTTGAAAAATAAAAGGACATGCCTGAAAGCTCAGTTTCAAAGGATTATGAGACACATGCAAATCCAACCACACAGAGGTATCAGCTCACACCATTCAGAATAACCATCAGGAAAGAAACTACAAACGATCAATGCTGAAGAGGTTGTGGAGAAATGCATACCCTTAATTTGAAGTGGGACGTAACCTGGTAAGAGTCACTAATGGGAACAGGGTGGAGGTGCCTTTAAAAGGTAAATATTGAGCTATTATATGATCCAGCAGGCCCACTCCTGGGCCTATAACATAAGAAGACAGAATTGGAAAGACACAGGCAGGCAAATCTGCACTGCAGCAGTATTACAATAGCCAAGACATGGAAGCAACCAAAAGTCCATCAACAGATGAGTGGACAAAGAGGAACTGTTACATGTAGAGATGGAATATTAGCTCGGGAAAAAAGTGAAACAATGCCATTTGCAGCACCATAGATGAGTCTAGAGGTAACCATGCAACTTGTAGTAAGTGAGAAAGCGAAAGACACCTAACGTATATCACTTATAGGTGTTACCTGAAAATTGATAACAATGAAGATATTTCCACAGAGAAAGGCAATCACAGATTCATTGAACAAACTTATGGTTCCCCAAATCGAAAGGTGTGAGGATTGGATACATTACGATATTGGGGTTAACATAGATATAGAAACACATGTGAAATATATAATCACCAAAGACCTACGGAATACCAAGAGAAGACTACTCAACATTGTGTCATAACCTACCTGGGAAAAGGTTCTGAAGAAGAATAGATATATGTATGTGTGTGAAAGAACCACATCTTGCACACCTAGAACAAAAAAAAAAAAAAACATTGTAATCAAATTTGCTGCGATAAAAAATAAAAATTAAATTAAAAATATGAACAAGAAATAATGAGACATAAACTGAAAGGAATTTTTCCTGGCACATCCCATTCTAATTTTCAACCTAGAACAGGACTTCCATTAAGGCTCTGTTGCCCTGGTAACCAGATTTGGTAAAGGAGAAATGCTGCCGCCTTGTGACTGTTTCACACAACAGCAGCTTTAAACCAAGAGGTAATGGTCACTTAATATTCAAAATATGTGCAGCACTGTAAAGGACACCGGGCCTCAAAAATGTCCTGGGGTCGTAATCGACCAGAAAATTCAAAAGACGTCAACATTTCAAGAAGACAATGTCAAGAGGCATATTTTACGCACATTTTGTCTTTTCTTTTTTTTCTCTTTAAAATAAAAGGGAATTGAAAAATGCGCAACATCAGCAATGAATAAAGCCATGCAAATCCAATTACAGAAATGTTCACCTCACAGCCGTCAGAATGTTCTTCAGCAAAAGTCTACAAAGAATAAATGCTGAAGGGGTTTCAGAGAACTGTGTACCCTCCAGCTGCTGGGGGGGATGTAAACTGGTAACAGCCAGTAGTGAGAACATAATGGAGGTGCGTTTAAGGGTAAAAATTGAGCTACCATGTGATCTGGTAGGTCCTTTGATGTGCCTATCACCTGAGCAGAGCAGAATGGAAAAGACACAGACTGGCAATCCTGCACTGCAGGAATATTTAACATAGCCAAGACTTGGAAGAAACCAAAATGTCCATCAACAGAAAAATGCACAAAGAGGAAGTGGTCCATGTAAACAATGGAATATAAGCCATGGAAAACAATGAAACAGTGCCGTTTGCACCACCATATAAGGACCTAGAGATAATCACTCAAATTAAAGAAAGAAAGTGAAAGACAGATATCCTATGACATCACTTCTAGGTGTTACCTAAAAGTTGATACTCATGAACTTATTTCCAAGAGAAGGAAAAGCATGGATTAAGAAAAAAAAATTATGTTTAACCAATGGAAAAGTGTAAGGAATGTGTGAATTAGGATATGAGGGTTAACAGACATGTACTAATACATATGAAATATATAATCACAAAATACCTATGGAATACCAAGAGAGGTCTAGGCAACACTCTGTAATAACCTACATGGTAAAGAATGCAAAGATAAATGACAGATACATTGATATAATGAACGAGATTCTGTACACCTAGGAGAAACAAAATATTTTTATCAAGTTTGCTCTGATAATTAATAAAAATTAAATTTATAAAACAAACAAGAAGTAAGGAGATATAAGCTCTTGGGGATGTGCTCTGGCACATTCCACTCTAATTTGCAGCCTACTAACACGATTTCCAGGAAGGCTCTGCTGCCCAAAAACCCAGAGTTGGAAATGTAGAAATTCTGCTGCCTTGTGGCCGTTTTCCGCAAGAGCGGCGTTAAGCCCACAGCTAATGTTCTCTTAACATTCACAAGGACTCAGGGCTGCAAAGGACACCTGCCCTAAACAACTGTGCTGAGGTAGGGAATGGACAATAAAATTCAAAACTGGCAAATTTTTCAAGACGATAGTATGAAGAGGTAAGTTTGACTCACTCTCTTGTTTAAAAAAAGGAAAATGGGTGAAAGCTCAACCTCAGGAATTATTAGACTCATGCAAATCTAATGTACAAAAAGGTTTCAACTCACACCAGTCGACTGACCATCAGCAAAAGGTCTACAAACAATAAATTCTGAAGGGGTTTTAGAGAACTGTGTACCCTCTAGCTGCTGGTGAGATGTAACGTGGTAAGAGCCAATAATGAGAACAGAAAGGAGCTACGATTAAAAGTAAAAGTTGAGGTACCATTCGATGCAGCAGTCACACCACTGGGCCTCTCACCTGAGAAGACCAGAATCGAGAAGACGCGGGCTGCAAAAGCTGCACTGCAGCCTTATTCACAATAGCCAAGACAGTGAAGCCACCAAAATGTCCATCAACAGATGTATGGATGAAGAAGAAGTGGTCCACGTTCACAATAGAATATTAGCCATGGAAAACAATGAAACACTGCTATTTGAGGTGCCATAGATGAGCTTGGAGATAATCACAGAATATGAGGTAAGTCAGAAAGCAAAAGACCTATATCCTATGATATCACTTATAGGCGTTATCTAATAACTAACACAAATGAACATATTTCCACAGAGAAAGACACTCACAGACTTAGAAATTAAGTATGCTTATCTAAAAGGAAAGGTGGGCAGAATGGATAAATTAAGATTAACGTTACCATACGTATACAAATACATATAATAAACATATATCAAAAAGACGGACCATATAGCAAGGGAGGTCTATGGAACACTGTAATATTTTACATGGGAAGAGGATCTGAACATGAATAGACATATATATTGTACAAATGAACCAGATTGTGTACATCTGGACAAACAATATCTAATCATTACCCCGATTAAATAAATTTTAAAAACCAAGATGTAATGAGACATAAACTTATGGGCGTTCCTCCTGGCACATTCCATTCTAACTTAAAACCTAGGACCACGACTTCCAGAAAGGCTCTGCTGCCCTAGTACCCAGATTTGGGAAAGGACAAATGCTGCCTCCTTGTGGCCGTTTCCCACAACAGCAGCTTTAAACCCAGTGCTAATGGTCACTAAATATTCACCAAACTTGCAGTTCTGTAATGACATCTGCCCTCCAAAAAAATCCTGGGGTCGAATATCCACCAAAAATTCAAAAGAGGGCAACCTTCCAAGAAGACAGCTTCAAGAGATAGATTGTACTCACACTTGATTTTTAACAGAAAGGAAAAAGGCGTGGAAAATGATGAATTTTAGGAATTTTTAAAGTCATGCAAACCCAAATTACAAAAACCTATCAGGTCACAACAGTCAGATTGGCCATTAGCAAAAATGCTGCAAACTATAAATGCTGAAGGGATTGTGGAGAAGTTCGTACCCTCGGCTCTAAGGGAGACATGGTAAGAGCCACTAATGAAAACACAATGGAGGTGCTTTGAAAAGGTAAACATTGAGCTACTAGTCAATCAGTCATACCCACTGCTGGGACTATCACCTGAGAAAATGAGAATCAAAAAGTCACAAGCTGGCAATCTTGCACTCCAGCAATATTTAATATAGCCAACACTTGGAAGCAACGAAAATGTCCCTCAACAGAGCAATGCACCAAGAAGTGGTCCATATACAAAATGGAATATTATTCCGATAAAAATATAAATTAAATTAAAAAAACAAACAAAAGTAAGGAGACATCAGCCTTTGGGGGTTTATCTGGGCACATTCCACTCTAATTTATAACCGAGGAAGACCACCGGCCGGAAGCTCTGTTTCCCTAGTACCAGCATGGGGAACAAAGAAAGGCTGCCGCAATCTGGCCGTTACCTGCAAAAGCAGCTTTAAAGCCTGTGCTAATGGTCACTTCATGTGAACAAGTACTGCAGGGCTGTAAATGAAACCTGCCCTCAAAATGTTTTGAGGGAGGTAATGGCCAATAAATTTCAAAATGTAACACATACTTTAGAAAACACTTTGAAGAGCTAAGCTGTAATCACAGTTTGAAAAATAAAAAGGACATGACTTAAAGCTCAATTTCAAAGGATTATGAGTCATATGCAAATTCAACCACAAAGAGGTATCAGCTCACACCAGTCAGAATATCCATCAGCAAGAAAACTACAAACAATAAATGCTGAAGCCATAAAAAGAAACGAAATTGAGCTATTTGTAATGAGGTGGATAGACCTAGAGTCTGTCATACACAGTGAAGTAAGTCAGAAAGAGAGAGACAAATACCGTATGCTAACACATATACCTGGAATTTAAGGGAAAAAAATGTCATGAAGAACCTAGGGGTAAAACAGGAATAAAGACAGAGATCTACTAGAGAATGGACTTGAGGATATGGGGAGGGGGAAGGGTAAGCTGTGACAAAGGGAGAGAGAGGCATGGACATATATACACTACCAAACGTAAGGTAGATAGCTAGTGGGAAGCAGCAGCATGGCACAGGGAGATCAGCTCGGTGCTTTGTGACCGCCTGGAGGGGAGGGAGGGTGGGAGGGAGGGAGACGCAAGAGGGAAGTGATATGGGAACATATGTATATGTATAACTGATTCATTTTGTTGTAAAGCACAAGCTAGCACACCATTGTAAAGCAATTATACTTCAATAAAGATATTAAAAATAAATAAATAAATAAATGCTGAAGGTGTTGTGGAGAAATGCATACCCTCAACTTTAAGTGGGATGTAACCTGGAAAGAGCCAATAATGAGCACAGAATCGTGGTGCATTTAAACGGTAAACCCCGAGATACCATATGATACAGGATGCCCACTCCTGGGCCTATAACATAAGAAGACAGAATTGTAAAGACACAGGCAGGCAAATGTGCAGTGCAGCAGTATTACAATAGCCAAGACATGGAGGCAACCAAAAAGTCCATCAACAGGTGAGTGGACAAAGAAGAACTGGTACATGTACAGATGGAATATTATCTAGGGAAAAAAATGAAACAATGCCATTTGCAGCACCGTAGATGATTCTAGAGGTAATCAGGCAAATTGTACTAAGTCAGACAGCAAAAGACACATATCCTATAATATCACTTATAGGTGTTAGCTAAAAATTGATACCAATGAAGATATTTCCACAGAGAAAGGCAATCACAGATTCATTAAACAAAGTTATGGTTCACCAAATGGAAAGGTGTGAGGACTGGATACATTAGGATATTGGGGTTAACATAGATATAGAAACACATGTGAAATATATAATCACCAAAGACCTATGGAATACCAAGAGAAGACTACTCAACATTGTGTCACAAGCTACATGAGAAAACGATCTGAAGAAGTATAGATACATGTATATGTGTAAAAGAACAACATCTTACACACCTAGAACAAACAAAACATTTTAATCAAATTTGCTCTGATAAAAAATAAACATTAAAAAAAGAACAAGAAAAAAAAGAGAGAAAAAAAGGGGAAAAAAAGAACGAGAAGTAATGAGACATACACTTAAGGGGCTTTTTGCTGGCACATTGCATTCTAATTTACAACCAGAACACGACTTCCATTAAAGCTCTGTCATCACTAATAAAGCAGCTTTATAAGCAATGTTGAAGGTAGCTTAAAAGAATTCTCACTAATTATTGACAGTAACAAGAAAACAAACAAAAGTAAAAATCTCACGGCAAAAAGTATACATAGAGTAAGGGTAGTAGATCAAACACTTATTAAACTTCTGTAAAGAATAAAAGACAACAGTAGTATTTTTTTTAAAGAGAGGGGCCAAATAAATCAGAACTGAAAGAGATGATGTTACAAGAGCCACCACAGAAATACAAAGTATCCTAAGATACACACAGGGTAACTCAGGGCTCAGACTGGACAGAGCCCACTCTCCATTCCCCTGTACATGACTTACAGGAGCCTCAGGAACTGAGGAGGGGGTCCTTGAGGAGAGGCACAAGATAGAAGATGTTAGGCATTAACATGACTGCATTCATTTTAAACGTGCCTGAACTACATTCACATGAGATGATTTTGTCCTGTTTCTACATCAGCACCTCTAGTCGGAACTGCAGATCTTTGGTTTCACCACCTCTATGACAGCATTAGCTTCACCTGCTGTGGACTGTCTCCTATAGGATTTCTAGAACCACAAAACATCGAAGCTTCACAGGACCCAGAGTCTGTGCGACTCCACTCAGAGTCTCAACTGCATTCAGAGACTCAGAGTCTCAACAGAGACTCCACTCTTGGAGGACACACACAAAGTAGTGTGCACATCAGGACCCAAGGGAAGGAGCAGTCACCCCGTAGGTGAATGATCATACCTAGCTGCTAGTTTTAGAGGGTCTCCTGCAGAGGTGGGGTGTGGCTGCAGCTCACCATGGGGACAACGACACTGACAGCAGAAGTTCTGGGAAATACTCCTTGGCGTGAACTCTCCCAGAGTCCACCATTAGCCCCACCAAGAGCAAGGTAGGCTCCAGTGCTGGGTCGCCTCAGTCCAAACAACCAACAGGGAGGGAACCCAGCCCCATGCATTAGCAGACAAGTGGATTAAACTTTTTATTAAACTTTTATTTAATCCACAGACAAGCAGATTAAAGCTCTGCCCACCAGAACAACACCCAGCTCTACCCACCACCAGTCCCTCGCATAAGGAAGCTTGCACAAGCCTCTCAGATAGACTCAATCACTGGAGAGCAGACAGCAGAAGCAAGAAGAACTACAATTCTGCAGCCTGTGGAAGGAAAACCACATTCACAGAAAGATAGAGAAAATGAAAAGGCAGAGGACTTTATACCAGATCAAGGAACAAGATAAATCCTCAGAAAAACAACGAAATGAAGTGGGGATAGGTAACCTTCCAGTAAAAGAATTCAGAATAATGATAGTGAAGATGATCCAAAACCTTAGAAAAATAATGGAGGCAAAGATCGAGAAGATGCAAGAAATGCTTAACAAAGACCTAGAAGAATTAAGGAACAAACACCTAGAAGAATTAAAGAACAAACAAACAGAGATGAACAATACAATAACTGAAATGAAAAATACACTAGAAGGAATCAGTAGCAGAATAACTGTGACAGAAGAACGGATAAGTGACCTGGAAGACAGAAAGGTGGAAATCACTGCCATGGAACAAAATAAAGAAAAAGAATGAAAATAAATGAAGATAACCTAAGAGACTTCTGGGACAACATTAAATGCAACAACATTCGCATTATAGGGGTCCCAGATGGAGAACAGAGAGAGAAAGGACTCGAGAAAATATCTGAAGAGATTATAGTTGAAAACTTCCCTAGCATGGGAAAAGAAATAGCCACCGAAGTCCACGAAGCGCAGAGAGTCCCAGGCAGGATAAACCAAAGGAGAAAAATGCCGAGACACACAGTAATCAAATTGAAAAAGTTAAAGACAAAGAAAAATTATTGAAAGCAACCAGGGAAAAATGACAACATACAACGGAATTCCCATAAGGTTAACAGCTGATTTCTCAGCAGAAAATCTACAAGCCAGGAGGGAGTGGCATGATAAATTTAACGTGATGAAAGGGAAGAACCTACCACCAAGAGTACTCCACCCAGCAAGTATCTCATTCAGATTTGATGGAGAAATCAAAAGCTTTACAGACAAGCAAAAGCTAAGAGAATTCAGCACCACGAAACCAGCTCTACAACAAATGCTAAAGGAACTTCTCTAAGTGGGAAACACAAGAGAAGAAAAGGACCCACTAAGACAAACCCATAACAATTAAGAAAATAATAATAGGAACATACATATTGATAATTACCTTAAACGTGAATGGATTAAATGCTCCAACCAAATGACACAGGCTCACTGAATGGATACAAAAACAAGATCCATATATATGCTGTCTACAAGAGACCCATTTCAGACCTAGGGACACATACAGACTGAAAGTGAGAGGATGGAAAAATATATTCCATGCAAATGAAAATCAAAAGAAAGCTGGAGTAGCAATACTCATATCAGATAAAATAGATTTTAAAATAAAGAATGTTACAAGAGACAAGGAAGGACACTACATAATGATCAAGGGATCAATCCAAGATATAACAATTATAAATATATATGTACCCAACACAGGAACACCTCAATACATAAGGCAACTGCTAACAGCTATAAAAGAGGAAATCAACAGTAACACAATAATAGCAAGGGACTTTAACACCTCACTTACACCAATGGAGATCATCCAGACAGAAAATTAATAAGGAAACACAAGCTTTAAATGACACAATAGACCAGATAGATTTAATGGATATTTATAGGACATTCCATCCAAAAACAGCAGACTACAAGTTCTTCTCAATGGCACACGGAACATTCTCCGGGATAGATCACATCTTGGGTCACAAATAAAGCCTCAGTAAATTTAAGAAAACTGAAATCATATCAAGCAGCTGTTCCGACCACAATGCTATGAGATTAGAAATCAATTACAGGGAAAGTAACGTAAAAAACAAACACATGGAGGCTAAACAATACATTTCTAAATAACCAAGAGATCACTGAGGAAATCAAAGAGGAAATCAAAAAATACCTAGAGACAAATGACAACAAAAACACGATGATCCAAAACCTATGGGATGCAGCAAAAACAGTTCTAAGAGGGAAGTTTATAGCAATAAAAGCCTACCTCAAGAAACCAGAAAAATCTCAAATAAACAATCTAACCCTACACCTAAAGGAACTAGAGAATGAAGAACAAAACCCAAAGTTAATAGAAGGAAAGAAATCATAAAGATCAGAGCAGAAATAAATGAAATAAAAACAATAGCAAAGATCAATAAAACTAAAAGCTGGTTCTTTGAGAAGATAAACAAAAATGATAAACCTTTAGCCAGACTCAAGTAAAAGAGGGAGAGGACTCAAATCAATAAAATTAGAAATGAAACAGGAGAAGTTGTAACAGACACCACAGAAATACAAAGCATCCTAAGAGACCTCTACAAGCAACTCTATGCCAATAAAATGGACAACCTGGAAGAAATGGACAAATTCTTAGAAAGGTATAACCTTCCAAGACTGAACCGGGAAGAAATAGAAAATATGAACAGACCAATCACAAGTAATGAAATTGAAAGTGTGATTAAAAATCTTCCAACAAACAAAAGTCCAGAACGAGATGGCATCAGAAGTGAATTCTATCAAACATTTAGACAAGAGCTAACACCCAATCTTCTCAAACTCTTCAGAACTTTTCAGGGGAAGGAACACTCCCAAACTCATTATATGAGGCCACAATCACCCTGATACCAAAACCAGACAAAGATACTACAGAAAAAGAAAATTAAAGACCAATATCACTGATTAATATAGATGTAAAAATCCTCAACAAAATACTAGGAAACAGAATTAAACAACACATTAAAAGGATCATGCACCATGATCAGGTGGGGTTTATCCCAGGGATGCAAGAATTCTTCAATATACACAAATCAATCAATGTGATACACCATATTAACAAATTGTAGAATAAAAATATGATCATCCCAATAGATGCAGGAAAAGCTTTTGACAAAATTCAACACCAATTTATGATTAAAAGTCTCCAAAAAGTGGGCATAGAGGGAATCTACCTCAACATAATAAAGGCAGTATATGACAAACCCACAGCAAACATCATTCTCAATAGTGAAAAACTAAAAGCATTTCCTCTAAGATCAGGAACAAGACAAGGATGTCCACTCTCACCACTATTACTCAACATAGTTTTTGGAAGTCCTAGACACAGTAATCAGAGAAGAAAAAGAAATAAAAGGAATACAAATTGGAAAAGAAGAAGTAAAATTGTCACTGTTTGCAAATGACACGATACTACACATAGTGAATCCTAAAGATGCCACCAGAAAACTACCAGAGCTAATCAATGAATTTGGTAAAGTTGCAGGATACAAAATTAATGCACAGAAATCTCTTGCATTCCTATACACTAACAATGAAAGATCAGAAAGAGAAATTAAGGAAACAATCTCATTCACCATTGCAACAAAAAGAATAAAATACGGAGGAATGACCCTACATAAGGAGGTAAAAGACCTGTACTCAGAAAACTATAAGACACTGCTGAAAGAAATCAAAGATGATATAAACATATGGAGGTATAAACCATGTTCTTGGATTAGAAGAATCAATATTGTGAAAATGACTATAGTACCCAAAGCAAGCTACAGATTCAATGCAATCCCTATCAAATACCACTGGCATTTTCTACAGAACTAGAACAAAAAAATCTTAAAATTTGTATGGAGACACAAAAGACCCCGAATAGCCAAAGCAGTCTTGAGGGAAATTAAAAGAGCTGGAGGAATCAGACTTCCTAACTTCAGACTATACTACAAAGCTACATTAATCAAGACTATATGGTACTGGCACAAAAACAGAAATATAGATCAATTGAACAAGATAGAAAGCCCAGAGATAAACCTACGTACCTATGGCTAACTCATCTATGACAAAGGAGGCAAAGATATACAATGAAGAAAAGACAGTCTCTTCAGTAAGTGGTGCTGGGAAAACTGGACAACTACACATGAAAGAATGAAATTAGAACACTCCATAACACCATACACAAAAATAAACTCAAAATGAATTAGAGATCTAAATGTTAGACCAGACACTATAAAATTATTAGAGGAAAACATAGGCAGAACACTCTATGACATAAATCACAGCAAGATCCTTTTTGACCCACCTCCTAGAGAAGTGGAAATAAAAACAAAAATAAACAAATGGGACCTAATGAAACTTCAAAGCTTTTGCACAGCAAAGGAAAACATAAACAAGACGAAAATACAACCCTCAGAATGGGAGAAAATGTTTTCAAATGAAGCAAATGACAAAAGATTAATCTCCAAAATTTACAAGCAGCTCGTGTAGCTCAATATCACAAAAACAAACAACACAATCCAAAAATGGGCAGAAGACCTAAATAGACATTTCTCCAAAGGAGATATACAGATTGCCAATAAACACGTGAAAGGATGCTGAACATCACTAATCATTAGAGAAATGCAAATCAAAACTACAGTGAGGTATCAACTCCCAGCAGTCAGAATGGCAATCATCAAAAAATCTACAAACAATAAATGCTGGAGAGGCATTTACTGGAGAAAAGGGAACGTTCTTGCACTGTTGCTGGGAATGTAAATTGCTATACCCACTAGGGATAACAGTATAGAGGTTCCTGAAAAAACTAAAAATAGAAGTACCATACGACCCAGCAATCCAACTACTGGGCATTTGCCCTGAGAAAACCATAATTCAAAAAGAGTTATATACAACAATGTTCATTGCAGTTCTACTTACAATAGCCAGGACATGGAAGCAACCTAAGTGTCCATCGACAGATAAATGGATAAAGAATATCTGGCACATATATAAATGGAATATTACTCAGCCATAAAAAGAAACAAAACTGAGTTATTTGTAGTGAGGGGGATGGACTTAGAGTCTGTCCTACACAGTGAAGTAAGTCAGAAAGAGAAAAATAAATACCGTGTACTAACAGAGATATATGGAATCTAAAGAAAAAAGTTTATGAAGAACCTAGGGGCAGGACAGGATTAAGGACACAGACATAGAGAAAGGACTTGAGGACACGGGGAGGGGGAAGGGTAAGCTGGGACGAAGTGAGAGAGTGCCATGGACATATATACATTACCAAATGTAACATCGATAGCTACTGGGAAGCAGCCACATAGCACAGGGAGATCAGCTCGGTGCTTTGCGACCACCTAAAGGGGTGGGATGTGGAGGGTGGGAGGGAGATGTAAGAGGGAGGGGATATGGTGATATATGTATATGTATAATTGACTCACTTTGTTATACAGCAGAAACTAACACTCCATTGTAAAGCAATTATACTCCAATAAAGGTGTAAAAGGAAAATAAAAAAGAAAGAAGCCCAGAGATAAACCTACACACCTATGGTCAACTAATCTATGACAAAGTAGGCAAGACTATACAATGGAGAAAAGACAGTGTCTTCAATCAGTGGTGCTGGGAAAAATGGACAGCTACATGTAAAAGAATGAAATTAGAACACCCCCTAACACCATACACAAAAATAAATTCAAAATGGATTAGAGACCTTAATGTAAGACCGGACAGTATAAAACTCTTAGAGGAAAACATAGGAAGAATACTCTAACATAAATCACAGCAAGATCTTTTTTGATCCACCTCCTAGAGTAATGACATAAAAAAGAAAACTAAACAAATGGGACCTAATGAAACGTAAAAGCTTTTGCAAAGCAATGGAAACTACAAACACAAAAAGACAACCCTCAGAATGGGAGAATATATTTGCAACTGAATCAATGGACAAAGGATTAATCTCCAATATATATAAACAGCTGATGCAGCTCAATATTAAAAAAACAAACAACCCAATACAAAAATGGGCAGAAGATCTAAATAGACATTTCTTCCAAAAAGATGTAGAGATGGCCAAGGAGCACATGAAAAGCTGCTCTACATCACTAATTATTAGAGAAATGCAAATCAAAACTACAATGAGGTATCACCTCACACCTGTTAGAATGGGCATCATCAGAAAATCTACAAACAACAAATGCTGGAGAGGGTGTGGAGAAAAGGAACCCTCTTCCACGATTGGTGGGAATGTAAATTGATAGTCACTATGGAGAACAGTATGGAGGTTCCTTAAAAAACTAAAAATAGAATTACCATATGATCCAGCAACCCACTACTGGGCATATACCCAGAGAAAACCATAAATCAAAAAGACACATTCACCACAATGTTCATTGCAGCACTATTTACAATAGCCAGGTAATGGAAGCAACCTAAATGCCCACAGACAGACGAATGGATAAAGATGTGGTACATATATAAAATGGACTATTAGCCATAAAAAGGAATGAAATTGTGTCATTTGTAGAGACGTCGATGGATCTAGAGACTGTCATACAGAGTGGAGTAAGTCAGAGAGAGAAAAACAAATATTGTATATTAACGCATATATGTGGAACCTAGAAAAATGGTACAGATGAACCAGTTTGAAGGGCAGAAATAGAGACACAGATGTAGAGAACAAATGTATGGACACAAAGAGGGGAAAACCATGGGGGGGGGTGGCGGTGGGAGGAGTTGGGAGATTGGGATTGACATGTATACATTTATATGTATAAAATAGATAACCAATAAGAACCTGCTGTATAAAAATAAATAAAATAAAATGAAAAATAAAATTTTTTAAAAAACGGAAAAAAGTTATTCCCTTCACATACATGTATTTATATGAATGAATTATTTCCATGCTTACATCCATAAGTACAAAAAAGAGGAATAAAACCTACCTTGAAACAAAAAAGAAAAAACAAAACAGAACCCACCAGTTATACAGATGAAAACCCTATCAGGGCACTTGCTTCAGTGGTAGACAATTCTGAAGTTGGTCAGAGGTGGGGAATCATCTCGCATGCAGCCAGCAGCCCCCCCGCAAGGAGTGTCCTCATTACAAGCCTGGGGGACTGTGCCGAGGCATCTGTGAGTAAACGTGAGATGAGCCCCAGGCCAGCTGCTGCTGAACTGTTCCCAACCTTCCCAGGTAAAACACCTGAATATGTACAAGGACTTGAAAGCCTAGAGGAAGGGCCATGGAGCCACACGAGTGACAGCATGCCAGCCGACTTGGTGCCTGCAGGCCAGCCAGGATGGTACTGGCCCTGGGTGCTCTTCTGGAAGATTTCCATTTCCCTGCCTGAGATACCCGTCCTGTCCCTGCCCCCACTGCTTTTTTCCTTCCTCACCTCTGCCCAGGGAGAAATTCCAGCAGCAGGTATGGGTGACACATCCTCTTCCTTAGCAGGTGGCAGCCTGGCAACTGCTGCAGAAAGTCCAACAGAGCCCCACTCACACTGGGCCACCCACAAAGCTGTGGCCTCTCACTCCCTCCCACCAGCCCAGCCCCGAGACTGCTGACAGGGCAGAGAAAATGGCGTCAGGCATGGCTGCAGGGGCTCTTGCTGCCTGGAGTGGTATTTATATTGATCTCAACCCAGGCACACCTGGGGAGGGCTGGCCGGCACGGTAAGGCTGCCCAGGTCAGCCAATCATCACCCCTCAGGGGCTCACAGTTGCAGAAAATGGAACTTGCTGAACCGGCCAGGTCCAAGGAACAGGTGTGGGCTCCTGAGAGTCAAGATAGACAAGGGGCTGCAGCTTTGGCTTGTTTTCTAATCATTTTATCTGGCCCATGAGTGGGAGACAACTTCAAGAAAACACTCTCCTAATGAGAGGAACCCAGGAGTCAGGGAGAGGAGGGGTGGGTGGTGGTTGGAGACAGAGGCCTGGTGCCCCGGGTGCAGTGGAAGTCTCTGGAAGACCAGGTGGAGGGAGGCCGTACAGAGTGATGACCAGGGTCACAGACCTGTCGCAGCTGCTGTTTGTTAGTTCAAGTCCTGCTCTGAGGTGCTCTGTGTCAGCTCTGAGTGACAGGTGAGCTGGGGGTGCTCTGCAATGAGGGCTATGTGCATGGTTCCTGTGTGCCCAGCCCTGCCACGGTACCTGCAAGGGTAGCTCTGTATCCGGGGATTGGTCTGACCACGAGAGCCCCATGGGCTGCTGGGGACCTGGTAAAGAATGTCAGGACAGTCAGTGAAGCCACCGAGGATATACCTCCAGCTGCTCCTAATTCCTACACCCTGCTGGTCATTCTACCAACCACCAGGACATGGTATTCTGTATTAGTCTTCAATGATGCCTTCTTTTGTATTCCATTAGTCCCAGAGTCACAAGAAATTTTGGCTTGTGAGTGGCAGGACTCAACATACAACTAAAACAATACTTCCGGGCCGTCTTGCCCCAAGGGTGCAAAAATTCCCACACCGTCTTTGGGGAAAGCTTAGGTAAAGACCTAAAAGTTCTACCTCTGGAAAAGGAAACCCTCCTTCAATACGCAGATGACATTCTGATCGCCAGCCCTACTAAGGAGGCCTCTGAACTACCAAGCCAATAAAGGATAGAAGTCGTCCAAAAAGAAGCTCAAATATCACAGACTGCGGTGACCTGCCTGGGCTTCATTCTCACAGAAGGTCAGAGAAGCCCATCCCAGGAAAGGGAAGAAACCATTTTCAGCCTTACCCCTTTCTAAAACTAGAAGACAGCTTAGGGGTTCCTGGGGAGGCCAGGGTTTGCTGCTTCTGGATCCCTAACTACAGTCTACTAGCTGGGCCTCTATATGAAACACTGAAAGGAAAAGATGATGATCCTTTTGAATAGAATCCAGAAGTGGCCTTTCAAGAATGGAAAGAGCAGTCAATTCAGACCCTTGCCCTGGAACTCCCTAATTTAGCTAAACCCTTTGACCTTTACATTCCCGGTGAAAGGTGAATCGCCATTGGAGAATTAGTGCAAAAACTGGGACCACTTGAAATGGAACAATGCAAGAATGCCATCCAGGTAGGATAAACTATGGTCACCAAGGGGCTTGACCCACTGCCACATCTGGCCAAGATACTGGCGGTATCTAAAAACCTGGAAATCAGCAGCCCAAAAGGCCACCTCCCTCCTAAGGGAAAAGGACCCCACGTGGTGATCCTAACCACCAACCATGCCCTGAAGTTGCAGGGTTCGTTCCGTTGGCACACCGACCTCGAGTGAGGAGGCCTTCCAACTCCAACATCCAGAGAGATAACCGGGGGCAACAGGGCACCATGATGACTCGTGTGAACATCACTTGACCTGGAGTTTTTCTCATAAAACAACAAGAGTGTGTCCCAAAACAGTAGACTACTGCTTGCAGGACTTACTGCACCCAGAGGGGAGCTAATAATCTTGGCGGGGGAACCGTATATCACACTGTCACTATAGAAAAGCCTACAGACACCGTGATGATGGTGGCCAATAAGACCGGCTGGACTCCTGTTTACTTCAAAAGGCTGTTGACTCAGTGGCCATCATGGTCCTTGATCACCACTGACCCTGGACTGTCTGGGAGTTGAGTGGGCAGGGCTCTGACACCTGGTGCTGTTTGTACGTTAATTCAGGGGCCTAATTGAAGAAAGCACAGACTACTGGTCAGAGCATCTAGGCTGGCAGAAACGGTCAGCCTAAGGTGGCCGAACAAATGTGGGGCGGGGTGAAACCGGCCCCCACAACGTCTCTGCACATCTCTTTCCTGGACCCTTAAAGGTCATTAGAATCTATAACACTTCCAATGCTGGTGTTCAGGTGGACGAGCAAGGAGGCAGGGGGCCTGGGGAAAATCAACGTCACCTGGAGGCTGCTGGGGAGAAGTTCTGACCCTCGCCCCTGGGTATGAGGGCTCCCAACTCAGCACTCAGCAGTTACAGAAGAAGGGTCTGCACCCTCAGAACTCCAAGAATGAGCAACGGGACAAAAGGCAGAGGAGGGGTTTGTCCCCAGCAAAGCCCATTAAAAATCCCTGGGAGATAAAAATAGAATCTGTGCAATAAAGTCAAGTCTAACTTTTTTATCCTTTGTGCTTTGTCTAATTTCACGTACTCCTAGGGTCTCGCATGCAGAGGCTCCACACCCGCCACTTCAGACCAGATTTCCTAGTGCAGAATGGCTGGGTCGACACCTCAGCTCCTGGGGCCCAGTGCAGACTCCACGATATAGAGCCTGAGCTGCAGCCAACCCAGCCCTTGAAAGCTCTGTCCCCTCCCTCCCAATGACTCTGACAGGATCTCTACACAGCAGCCCAGCCCACAGCCCACGGGGTAGTGCATGCTCTCACCTCTCCATTCTCTGATCAAAATATAAAGTTTCCTTTGCTTGTGAACCAAACTCAGTCTCGATCTGTTGGCCCCAATGACACTGGGCAGGGGAACACTTGTTGGGGTCCACTCTGGAGGATCAGTAACAGAAATTGAGACTATTGTAACCTCAATGAACAGATGTGTGAGCCAAACTGTAGTTAACATAGAACAGTGTATAAGGCTCGGGTAAAATAAGATGTTTCTAACACTTCCATTTGATATTTCCATCACTTTATTATAAGCAAGTTCAGTGAAAGGGTTTGTCTTATTTGTCAGGTCAATATTAGAGAAACGAAGTGATTTCTTTCCAAGGATGTACATCTAATAATCTTGGTTAAACCTTCAATCTTGTTTTAAATGCTTTTCCATTGAAAATGATACCTCTCTTTCAGCTCCCCCATTTCTGAGAAGTATAAAATCTTATAATTTATTATTACCAAAGGGGAAAGGTGGGAGGAGGGATAAATTAACAGTTTGGGATTAACACATACACACTGCTATGTATAAAATAGATCATCAACAAGGAACTACTGTATAGCACAGGGAACTACACTCAACATTTTGCAATAACCTATAAGGGGAAATAATCTGAAAAAGAATAGATATTTTTATTGACATCATCTATCAATGACAGTTAAAGTGTAGCCTAAGGGAAGCTGGTGGTGAGTGCTTCTGACCCTGAAGACTTCAATCATCTAAAGTTTGGACTCTGCCTACTTCCCAAGGCCCTTAATGAACATATGTGTAGCCGTAGCTTAAAAAATTCCCCAGTTTGGGTTTCGGGGAGACACTGATTTTGAAAAAGCCCTGGTGTTCTCCTTACATGAATGGGACTCTTCCTACTGCTAAAACATGTCTGTCACACCCAGAGGATAGTATACCGTCTGATCGGGAAGAGTTTGGAAAAGGCATCTCATCTCCTCATCTCCTGGTGCTCGGGTTCACCCCTCCAGCGTCTTTACTAACAGTCTCCCCACTTGGAGATGTCAGCACTGTCAACATCCTGTTGCGTACAGTTTGGAATTTGTCCAGAGGATGAAGCGGAAGGATGAGGAACAATGAGAGACAAGTCCTAGGTGTTCAGACAGGCACATGTCACTCTAATTTCCAATCAGGAAGACGAATTGACCAAAGGCTAGGGTTGCCCATGGAAACAGTATAGGGCTTGAGGAAATCCTGCTGCTTTGTGGCCTGTTCCCATAAACACAAGTTGAACAATGGAACTCAGGGGCAGTAAAATTCACGAAACTGCAGAGTTGAAAATATCCATCACTGAAAAATGTCTTGAGGAAAGTCAGAGAAAAGGACTTGTAAGCAAGGGAGAATGGCAGGAAAGGGATTTGAGGAGGTAGAAAGGACTCGCCATTAAGCACAAGAAAAGGAGCTGAACATTGCCAACATTGCAGTTGGCCAAAAAGGGTGTATGCGTTTTTTTCTGTATATATTCAAGAAAAGGGCATACACTTTTTTAGCCAACCAAACAGGTGGGCACTGGAAATCAATACTACAAAAGATATCACTTCGCATCAGTCACAAGAGCCATCCTCATAAAGCGTAAACAACAGAAATGCAGGACAGGGCAATGAGAAGAGGGAGCCCTGTGAGACTTATAGTGGAAATGTATATTGCCAACGGCCATTCTGGAGAAGTATATTGTGTTTACTAAAGCATCTAAAAAATGAGCTACAGAGCATAGGGCACTTGCACTCATGGGCGTATATCTTGGGAAAAACAAAAATCGAGAGGACACAGGCACCCCAATGTTTACCCCCTCTCTGTTTAAAAGATCCTCGACTAGGATATAACTTAAATGTCTCTGGAGGGAAAAAATGGATAGAGATGAGGTACTTATGTAGAGTGGAATATTACTCAGCCTGGAAATCAATGAAATATGGCCAGTTGTAACAACTCTGGAGGAGTTACGTATGATCATTCTAAGTGACAGAATTCAAAAAGAAAAAGACACATATCATAAGATATCACTTAAAGGTGGAATCCAAAATAGCTACACATGAAATAAATTACAAAACAAAAACATAGTCAAATATGTAGAAAACACGCATAAGGCTGCTAAACGGGAAAGGTGGGGAGGGGTGAGGCATCATCCAGGAGGTTGAAATTAGCAAAGATACCATTCCAAATACCAAACTGATAATCAACAAGGCCTACACGGTAGCTAAAAGAACTACACTCAGCACACTCAAGTCACCGGAAAAGAATATATACGACTGGTAAGAATCTGAAAAAGAATTTACTGATGTCTCTCTGTACGTGAATCAAGTGGATGTACAGCAGCAAGAAACAGAGCTTTGAAAATCAGCTGTAACCAATATAGTAATAAATTGAAAAAAATAAACGACAGAGAGACAGAGAAAACCTCTTACAACTTTTCCTCAGGGACGGTGATGCAACATGGATTGAACACGTCTAGACCCACAGCAGGATGAGACATAAGGCTGGAAACTGTTCGCGCTAAGAGAAATGTGAGCTTGGGTGAGGAAATGCACACCCTTTAAAGTAATACTACCTGGTGCCCATTCAATGGGTCCCAAATCTGCAGGTTCAAGGGATCTTCCTACAGCTAAAACATGCATGGAAAACCCAGAGGACTGTACACCATGTGATCGGGAGATGTGTCTAAAATGCAGCTCATTTATCCTCTCCTGGTGCTCCTGTTCACCATTCCAGCCACGTTACTTAGAATCTCCCCACTTGGAGAATCAGCACATTTCAACTTCTGTTTCACACATTTTGCAAATTGTGAGGAGGATGAACGGGAAGAGGGGGAACCAATGAGAGAATAGTTGTAGGGGTTTGGACGGGCACATATCACTCTAATTTCCCATTAAGAATAAGAATTAAAAAAAGGCTCAGCCCACCTCGCTGGAGCCAAAATAGGGCCTGAAGCAATCCTGCGGGTTTGAGGCCAGCTCACAAAAGAGCAACTTAAAAAATGGAGCTCAGGGTCACTGCAATTCACAAACCTGCAGAGTTATAAATGAAAACTAACGTCCAAAATTATGTTGAGGTAAGGCAAAGAAGAGGATCTGAATGCAAGACAGAATTGCAAGAAACAGATTTCAAGAGATAGATTGGACTCGTCTTTAAAGCACATGAAAAGCGGCAGAATTTCGACAATGATGCAGTTGGCCCAAAAGGGCGTATGCGTTTTTTCCTGATTATATCCAGGAAAAAACGCATATGCACCTTATGGGCAAGGAACCAAGCAAGCAATGCAAATGTGCACAACAAAGAAGTCTCACTTCCCACCGGTCAAAAGGGCCATCCTAAAAAATTGTAAAAACCAGAAATGCAGGACAGGCCATGGAGAACAGGGAGCCTTTATACGCTGATGGGCAGTGTGTGAACTGCCGAGAGCCACTCTGGAGGAGTGTATGGTGGTTCCTAAATCATCTAAAAAACAGAGCTACAGAGCATAGGACACTTCCAATCATGGGAGTATATCTAGGGAAGTCTAAAAATCAACAAGACACAAGCACACCACAGTTTAGGGCTACTCTGTTTACAAGAACCTCAACTTCAGTACACCTTAAATATCCCAGGAAAGAGAACAATGGATAAAGAAGATGTGGTACTTATGTACAATGGAATATCTCTTCACCATGAAATCAATGTAATAAGGCTAGTAGAAGGATAAAGAGTGGATTTAGGTCCGATAATACTACTTGAAATAAGTCAAACAGAAAAAGAAACATATCATAAGATATCACTTATAGAGGGAGGGTAAATATGGCTGCACAAGAAATGAATTACAGAACAGAACAGTGTCTCACATTTAGAAAACACACTTATGTCAGCTTAAGGGGAAAGGAGAGGTGGGGTGATGCATAAAACCAGAGTTTGAAATTAGCACAGATACCGTTCAATAAACCAAATAGGTATTAGACAAGATCTACACCTTGCTCAATGAACTGGCCTCAACACACCCTATACACCGCAGAGAAATATATCTGAGTAATAAGAATCTTAAAACCCATGTATTGATATATCTCCATAAGGGAATCAAGTGTGTGCAGAGCGGCACAAACACAGCAGTGAAGATGAGCTAAACCCCATTATAGAAATAAATTTTAAAAACAAAACGCAGAAACAATGAAAGAGAGAAAAATTCTTACAAAATTCGCTCAGGGGCTGTGATGCAACCTGGATTGACCACATATAAACCCACAGCTGGATAAGACATAAGGCTGGACACTTGGGGCTGAGAGGATTGGTGAGCTTTGGTGAGCAACTGCCAAAAGTTTAATGCAATACTTCATGCTACTCATTCCAAGGGTCCCAACACTCCAGGTTGAAGGGAATCTTCCTACAGCTAAACCATGCTTGGGAAACCCAGCGACTGGTATACCATATGATCAGGAAAGGTTTCTAAAACACACCTCATTGTTCCTCTCCTGGGGCTCCGGATCGACATTCCAGCCGCTTTACTAACAACAACCTCACATGGAGAGTCAATGCCTTTAAGTCCCAGTATCGCACAGTCTGCAGATAGTGCGGAGGATGAATGGGTTAGGGGGAACCAGTGAGAAACTAATGTAGTGGTTTCAATGGGCACATGTCACTCTAATTTCACATCAGTAAGAAGAATTAACCAAAAGCACAGCAAGGTGTCCCACAAGAACAATAGGGCCTGAAGGAATCCTGCGGTTATGAGGCAAGATCACAAAAATAAGAGCTGAAAAATGGAGCTCAGGGCCACTGCAATTCAAAAACGTGCAGAGTTATAAAGGCCAACAATTTTCAAAAAGGATATTGAGGAAAGGCTATGAAGAGGCATTGAAAGAAAGGCAGAATTGCAGGAAACCGATTTCAGGAGGTAGACTGGAATTGCATTGAAAGCATAGGAAATGAGGCAGAACGTCGACAATGATGCACTTGGCCAAAAAGGGCGTATGTGTTTTTTCCTGAATATATTCAGAAAAAAACGCATATGCACTTTTTGTACAACCAAGCAAGCTTGCAAAGGAAATCTGCACTACAATGAAGTCTCACTTCCCACTGGTTAAAAGGGCCATCTGAGAAAAGTGTAAAATCCAGAAAGGCAGGACAGGCCATGGAGAACTGGGAGCCTTGTTATGCTGATGGGCGGGATGTAAATTGCCAACAGCCACTCGGGGAGAACTGTATGGTGTTTCCTGAAACATCTAAAAAACAAAACAACAGAGCCTAGGGCACTTCCACTTATGGTCCTATAGCTTAGGGAAATTAAAATCAAAAAGACACAGCCACCCCAAAGTTTGGGACAGCTCTGTTTACAAGAACCTCATTTACGGTAAAAGTTCAATATCGCAGAAAGTGAAAAATGGATAAAGAAGTTGTGGTACTTACGTAGAATGCAATATCACTCAACAATGAAATCTATGTCATCAGGCCCGTAGCAGCATAATGAGTGGATTCAGGTATGATAATTCTAACTGAAATAAGTCACACAGAAAAAGAAACATCATAAGATATCACTAATACACGGAATGGAAACTTGGCTACACAGGAACTGGATTGCAAAACAGAACAGGGTCTCAAATTTAGAAAACCAACTTATGCTTGCTTAAGAGGAAAGGTGAGTTGGGGTGCTGCATAAAACCAGGGATTGAAATGAGCACAGATAAATTTCCTTAAGCCAAATATGGAATGGACAAGAGCTACTCCTTGCTCAATGAAATAGACTCAACACCCCATATTAAACGCCTAAGAATGTACCTGACTAGTAAGTATCTGAAAACCTATGGATTGCTATGTCTCCGAAAGAGAATCAAGCGTGTGTACAGGGGCATAAACGCAGCAGTGATAGGATTGGAGAGGTTCGGTGAGCAAATGAAGACCCTTTGAAGTCATATTGCATGGTACCCATTCCACGGGTCTCAACTCTCCAGGTTTAAGGTATTCTTCCTTCAGCTAAAACATGCATGTGGAACCCAGAGTATGATCAACCGTGTGAACGGGAGATGTGTTCAAATATGTCTCAGTTTTCCTCCCCTGGCACTCGGGTGCAACATTCCACATGCTTTACTAACACTCTCCCATCTTGGAGAGTCAGTGCCTTTAACCTCCTGTTTGGCCCAGTTTGCAATTTCTGCGGAAGATGAACAGGAATAGGGAGACCCAATGGGAGACTAGCTGGAGGTGTCTGGACGGGCAAATTTAACTCTCATTTCCCACCAGGAAGAGGAAATAAACAAAGGCTCAGTGTGCCGTGCCGGAACCAGATTAGGGCCTGAAGCCATCCTGCAGTGTTGCGGCCAGCTCAAAAGAAAGCGAGTTGAAGAAAGGAGCTCAGGGGCACTGTAATTCACAAACCTTCAGAGTTATAAATGACAGCTATCGTCCAAAAATATACTGAAGTAAGGCTGCCAAGAGGACTTGAAAGCGGGGCAGAATTGCAGGAAACCGATTTCAGGAGGTAGACTGGAATTGCATTTCAAGCATAGGAAAAGAGGCAGAACGTCCACAATGATGCACTTGGCCAAAAAGGGCATATGCGTTTTTTTCAGGAAAAAATGCATACGCTCTTTTTGGCCAACCAAGCAAGCTTGCAAAGGAAATCTGCACTACAATGAAGTCTCACTTCCCCCCAGTCAAAAGGGCCATCTGAAAAAAGTGTAAAATCCAGAAAGGCAGGACAGGCCATGGAGAACTGGGAGCCTTGTTATGCTGATGGGCGGGATGTAAATTGCCAACAGACACTTGGTAGAAGTGTATGGTGTTTCCTGAAACTTCTAAAAAACAAAGCAACAGACCCTAGGGCACTTCCACTTATGGTCCTATAGCTTAGGGAAATTAAAATCAAAAAGACACAGCCACCCCAAAGTTTGGGACGCCTTGGTTTACAAGAACCTCGTTTACAGTACAAGTTCAACATCGCATAAAGTGAAAAATGGATAAAGAAGTTGTGGTATTTACTTACAAAGCAATATCACTCAGCAATGAAATCTATGTCATCAGGCCCTTAACAGCAGAGTGAGTGGATTCAGGTATGATGATTCTAACTGAAATAAGTCACACAGAAAAAGAAACATCATAAGATATCACTAATACACGGAATGTAAACTTGCCTACACAGGAACTGAATTCCAAAACAGAACAGGGTCTCAAATTTAGAAAACCAACTTATGCTTGCTTAAGGGGAAAGGTGAGTTGGGGTGCTGCATAAAACCAGAGATTGAAATGAGCACAGATAAAGTTCCTTAAGCCAAATATGGAATAGACAAGAGCTACTGCTTGCTCAACGAAATGGACTCAACACCCCATATTAAACGCCTAAGAATGTACCTGACTAGTAAGTATCTTAAAACCTATGGATTGCTATGTCTCCAAAAGAGAATCAAGCGTGCGTGCAGGGGCATAAACGCAGCAGTGATAGGATTGGAGAGGTTCGGTGAGCAAATGAAGACCCTGTGAAGTCATATTGCATGGTACCCATTCCACGGGTTTCAACTACCCAGGTTTAAGGTATTCTTCCTTCAGCTAAAACATGCATGTGGAACCCAGAGTATGATCAACCGTGTGAACGGGAGACGTGTTCAAATATGTCTCAGTTTTCCTCCCCTGGCACTCGGGTGCAACATTCCACATGCTTTACTAACACTCTCCCCACTTGGAGACTCAGCGCCTTTAACCTCCTGTTTGGCCCAGTTTGCAATTTCTGCGGAAGATGAACAGGAATAGGGAGAACCAATGAGAGACTAGCTGGAGGTGTCTGGACGGGCAAATATAACTCTCATTTCCCACCAGGAAGAGGAAATAACCAAAGGCTCAGCGTGCCGTGCCAGAACCAGATTAGGGCCTGAAGCCATCCTGCGGTGTTGCGGCCAGCTCAAAAGAAAGCGAGTTGAAGAAAGGAGCTCAGGGGCACTGTAATTCACAAACTTGCAGAGTTATAAATGACAGCTATCGTCCAAAAATAGACTGAAGTAAGGCTGCCAAGAGGACTTGAAAGCGGGGCAGAATTGCAGGAAACCGATTTCAGGAGGTAGACTGGAATTGCATTGAAAGCATAGGAAAAGAGGCAGAACGTCCACAATGATGCACTTGGCCAAAAAGGGCGTATGCGTTTTTTCCTGAATATATTCAGGAAAAAACGCATACGCCCTTTTTGGCCAACCAAGCAAGCTTGCAAAGGAAATCTGCACTAAAATGAAGTCTCACTTCGCCCCAGTCAAAAGGGCCATCTGAAAAAAGTGTAAAATCCAGAAAGGCAGGACAGGCCATGGAGAACTGGGAGCCTTGTTGTGCTGATGGGCGGGATGTAAATTGCCAACAGACACTCGGGAGAAGTGTATGGTGTTTCCTGAAACATCTAAAAAACAAAGCAACAGAGCCTAGAGCACTTCCACTTATGGTCCTATAGCTTAGGGAAATTAAAATCAAAAAGACACAGCCACCCCAAAGTTTGGGACGCCTTGGTTTACAAGAACCTCGTTTACAGTACAAGTTCAACATCGCATAAAGTGAAAAATGGATAAAGAAGTTGTGGTATTTACTTACAAAGCAATATCACTCAGCAATGAAATCTATGTCATCAGGCCCTTAACAGCAGAGTGAGTGGATTCAGGTATGATGATTCTAACTGAAATAAGTCACACAGAAAAAGAAACATCATAAGATATCACTAATACACGGAATGTAAACTTGGCTACACAGGAACTGAATTCCAAAACAGAACAGGGTCTCAAATTTAGAAAACCAACTTATGCTTGCTTAAGGGGAAAGGTGAGTTGGGGTGCTGCATAAAACCAGAGATTGAAATGAGCACAGATAAAGTTCCTTAAGCCAAATATGGAATAGACAAGAGCTACTCCTTGCTCAACAAAATGGACTCAACACCGCATATTAAACGCCTAAGAATGTACCTGACTAGTAAGTATCTTAAAACCTATGGATTGCTATGTCTCTGAAAGAGAATCAAGCATGTGTACAGGGGCATAAACGCAGCAGTGATAGGATTGGAGAGGTTCGGTGAGCAAATGAAGACCCTTTGAAGTCATATTGCATGGTACCCATTCCACGGGTTTCAACTAACCAGGTTTAAGGTATTCTTCCTTCAGCTAAAACATGCATGTGGAACCTAGAGTATGATCAACCATGTGATCGGGAGATGTGTTCAAATATGTCTCAGTTTTCGTACCCTGGTACTCGGGTGCAACATTCCAGACGTTTTACTAACACTCTCCCCACTTGGAGAGTAAGTCCCTTTAACCTCCTGTTTCGCCCAGTTTGCAATTTCTGCGGAAGATGAACAGGAATAGCGAGAACCAATGAGAGACTAGCTGGAGGTGTCTGGACGGGCAAATTTAACTCTCATTTCCCACCAGGAAGAGGAATTAACCAAAGGATCAGCGTTCCGTGCCGGGACCAGATTAGGGCCTGAAACCATCCTGCGGTGTTGCGGCCAGCTCACAAGAAAGCGAGTTGAAGAAAGGAGCTCAGGGGCACTGTAATGCACAAACCTGCAGAGTTATAAATGACAGCTATCGTCCAAAAATAGACTGAAGTAAGGCTGCCAAGAGGACTTGAAAGCGGGGCAGAATTGCAGGAAACCGATTTCAGGAGGTAGACTGGAATTGCATTGAAAGCATAGGAAAAGAGGCAGAACGTCCACAATGATGCACTTGGACAAAAAGGGCGTATGCGTTTTTTCCTGAATATATTCAGGAAAAAACGCATACGCCCTTTTTGGCCAACCAAGCAAGCTTGCAAAGGAAATCTGCACTACAATGAAGTCTCACTTCCCCCCGGTCAAAAGAGCCATCTGAATAAAGTGTAAAATCCAGAAAGGCAGGACAGGCCATGGAGAACTGGGAGCCTTGTTATGCTGATGGGCGGGATGTCAATTGCCAACAGACACTCGGGAGAAGTGTATGGTGTTTCCTGAAACATCTAAAAAACAAAGCAACAGAGACTAGGGCACTTCCACTTATGCTCCTATAGCTTAGGGAAATTAAAATCAAAAAGACACAGCCATCCCAAAGTTTGGGACGCCTCTGTTTACAAGAACCTCGTTTACAGTACAAGTTCAACATCGCAGAAAGTGAAAAATGGATAAAGAAGTTGTGGTATTTACTTACAAAGCAATATCACTCAGCAATGAAATCTATGTCATCAGGCCCTTAGCAGCACAATGAGTGGATTCAGGTATGATGATTCTAACTGAAATAAGTCACACAGAAAAAGAAACATCATAAGATATCAGTAATACACGGAATGTAAACTTGGCTACACAGGAACTGAATTACAGAACAGAACAGGGTCTCAAATTTAGAAAACCAACTTATGCTTGCTTAAGGGGAAAGGTGAGTTGGGGTGCTGCATAAAACCAGAGATTGAAATGAGCACAGATAAAGTTCCTTAAGCCAAATATGGAATAGACAAGAGCTACTCCTTGCTCAACGAAATGGACTCAACACCGCATATTAAACGCCTAAGAATGTGCCTGACTTGTAAGTATCTTAAAACCTATGGATTGCTATGTCTCCGAAAGAGAATCAAGCGTGTGTACAGGGGCATAAACGCAGCAGTGATAGGATTGGAGAGGTTCGGTGAGCAAATGAAGACCCTTTGAAGTCATATTGCATGGTACCCATTCCACGGGTCTCAACTCTCCAGGTTTAAGGTATTCTTCCTTCAGCTAAAACATGCATGTGGAACCCAGAGTATGGCCAACCGTGTGAACGGGAGACGTTTTCAAATATGTCTCAGTTTTCCTCCCCTGGTACTCGGGTGCAACATTCCAGACGCTTTACTAACACTCTCCCCACTTGGAGAGTCAGTCCCTTTAACCTCCTGTTTGGCCCAGTTTGCAATTTCTGCGGAAGATGAACAGGAATAGCGAGAACCAATGAGAGACTAGCTGGAGGTGTCTGGACGGGCAAATTTAACTCTCATTTCCCACCAGGAAGAGGAATTAACCAAAGGCTCAGCGTGCCGTGCCGGAACCAGATTAGGGCCTGAAGCCCTCCTGTGGTGTTGCGGCCAGCTCACAAGAAAGCGAGTTGAAGAAAGGAGCTCAGGGGCACTGTAATTCAAAAACCTGCAGAGTTATAAATGACAGCTATCGTCCAAAAATATACTGAAGTAAGGCTGCCAAGAGGACTTGAAAGCGGTGCAGAATTGCAGGAAACCGATTTCAGGAGGTAGACTGGAATTGCATTGAAAGCATAGGAAAAGAGGCAGAACGTCCACAATGATGCACTTGGACAAAAAGGGCGTATGCATTTTTTCCTGAATATATTCAGGAAAAAACGCATACGCCCTTTTTGGCCAACCAAGCAAGCTTGCAAAGGAAATCTGCACTATAATGAAGTCTCACTTCCCCCCGGTCAAAAGGGCCATCTGAAAAAAGTGTAAAATCCAGAAAGGCAGGACAGGCCTTGGAGAACTGGGAGCCTTGTTATGCTGATGGGCGTGATGTAAATTGCCAACAGACACTCGGGAGAAGTGTATGGTGTTTCCTGAAACATCTAAAAAACAAAGCAACAGAGCCTAGGGCACTTCCACTTATGGTCCTATAGCTTAGGGAAATTAAAATCAAAAAGACACAGCCACCCCAAAGTTTGGGACGCCTCTGTTTACAAGAACCTCGTTTACCGTACAAGTTCAATATCACAGAAAGTGAAAAATGGATAAAGAAGTTGTGGTACTTACGTACAATGCAGTATCACTCAGCAATGAAATCTATGTCATCAGGCCCTTAGCAGCACAATGAGTGGATTCAGGTATGATGTTTCTAACTGAAATAAGTCACACAGAAAAAGAAACATCATAAGATATCAGTAATACACGGAATGTAAACTTGGCTACACAGGAACTGAATTACAGAACAGAACAGGGTCTCAAATTTAGAAAACCAACTTATGCTTGCTTAAGGGGAAAGGTGAGCTGGGGTGCTGCATAAAACCAGAGATTGAAATGAGCACAGATAAAGTTCCTTAAGCCAAATATGGAATAGACAAGAGCTACTCCTTGCTCAACGAAATGGACTCAACACCCCATATTAAACGCCTAAGAATGTACCTGACTAGTAAGTATCTTAAAACCTATGGATTGCTATGTCTCCGAAAGAGAATCAAGCATGTGCACAGGGGAATAAACGCAGCAGTGATAGGATTAGGAGAGGATCGGTGAGCAAATGAAGACCCTTTGAAATCATATTGCATGGTACCCATTCCACGGGTTTCAACTACCCAGGTTTAAGGTATTCTTCCTTCAGCTAAAACATGCATGTGGAACCTAGAGTATGATCAACCATGTGATCGGGAGACGTGTTCAAATATGTCTCAGTTTTCGTACCCTGGTACTCGGGTGCAACATTCCAGACGCTTTACTAACACTCTCCCGACTTGGAGAGTCAGTCCCTTTAACCTCCTGTTAGGCCCAGTTTGCAATTTCTGCGGAAGATGAACAGGAATAGCGAGAACCAATGAGAGACTAGCTGGAGGTGTCTGGACGGGCAAATTTAACTCTCATTTCCCACCAGGAAGAGGAATTAACCAAAGGCTCAGCGTGCCGTGCCGGAACCAGATTAGGGCCTGAAGCCATCCTGTGGTGTTGCGGCCAGCTCACAAGAAAGCGAGTTGAAGAAAGGAGCTCAGGGGCACTGTAATTCAAAAACATTCAGAGTTATAATTGACAGCTATCGTCCAAAAATAGACTGAAGTAAGGCTGCCAAGAGGACTTGAAAGCGGGGCAGAATTGCAGGAAACCGATTTCAGGAGGTAGACTGGAATTGCATTGAAAGCATAGGAAAAGAGGCAGAACGTCCACAATGATGCACTTGGCCAAAAAGGGCGTATGCGTTTTTTCCTGAATATATTCAGGAAAAAACGCATACGCCCTTTTTGGCCAACCAAGCAAACTTGCAAAGGAAATCTGCACTACAATGAAGTCTCACTTCCCCCTGGTCAAAAGGGCCATCTGAAAAAAGTGTAAAATCCAGAAAGGCAGGACAGGCCATGGAGAACTGGGAGCCTTGTTATGCTGATGGGCGGGATGTAAATTTCCAACAGCCACTCTGGAGAAGTGTATGGTGTTTCCTGAAACATCTAAAAAACAAAGCAACAGAGCCTAGGGCACTTCCACTTATGGTCCTATAGCTTAGGGAAATTAAAATCAAAAAGACACAGCCACCCCAAAGTTTGGGACGCCTCTGTTTACAAGAACCTCGTTTACCGTACAAGTTCAATATCACAGAAAGTGAAAAATGGATAAAGAACTTGTGGTACTTACGTACAATGCAGTATCACTCAGCAATGAAATCTATGTCATCAGGCCCGTAGCAGCATAATGAGTCAATTCAGGTACGATGATTCTAACTGAAATAAGTCACACAGAAAAAGAAACATCATAAGATATCACTAATACATGGAATGTAAACTTGGCTACACAGGAACTGAATTCCAAAACAGAACAGGGTCTCAAATTTAGAAAACCAACTTATGCTTGCTTAAGGGGAAAAGTGAGTTGGGGTGCTGCATAAAGCCAGAGATTGAAATGAGCACAGATAAAGTTCCTTAAGCCAAATATGGAATAGACAAGAGCTACTCCTTGCTCAACGAAATGGACTCAACACCCCATATTAAACGCCTAAGAATGTACCTGACTACTAAGTATCTTAAAACCTATGGATTGCTATGTCTCCAAAAGAGAATCAAGCATGTGTACAGGGCCATAAAAGCAGCAGTGATAGGATTGGAGAGGTTCGGTGAGCAAATGAAGACTCTTTGAATTCATATTGCATGGTACCCATTCCACGGGTCTCAACTCTCCAGGTTTAAGGTATTCTTCCTTCAGGTAAAACATGCATGTGGAACCCAGAGTATGATCAACCGTGTGAACGGGAGACGTGTTCAAATGTGTCTCAGTTTTCCTCCCCTGGTACTCGGGTGCAACATTCCAGACGCTTAACTAACACTCTCCCCACTTGGAGAGTCAGTCCCTTTAACCTCTTGTTTGGCCCAGTTTGCAATTTCTGAAAAGATGAACAGGAATAGCGAGAAACAATGAGAGACTAGCTGGAGGTGTCTGGACGGGCAAATTTAACTCTCATTTCCCACCAGGAAGAGGAATTAACCAAAGGCTCAGAGTGCCGTATCGGAACCAGATTAGGGCCTGAAGCCATCCTGCGGTGTTGCGGCCAGGTCACAAGAAAGCGAGTTGAAGAAAGGAGCTCAGGGGCACTGTAATTCACAAACCTGCAGAGTTATAAATGACAGCTATCGTCCAAAAATAGACTGAAGTAAGGCTGCCAAGAGGACTTGAAAGCGGGGCAGAATTGCAGGAAACCGATTTCAGGAGGTAGACTGGAATTGCATTGAAAGCATAGGAAAAGAGGCAGAACGTCCACAATGATGCACTTGGCCAAAAAGGGCGTATGCGTTTTTTCCTGAATATATTCAGGAAAAAACGCATACGCCCTTTTTGGCCAACCAAGCAAGCTTGCAAAGGAAATCTGCACTACAATGAAGTCTCACTTCCCCCCGGTCAAAAGGGCCATCTGAAAAAAGTGTAAAATCCAGAAAGTCAGGACAGGCCATGGAGAACTGGGAGTCTTGTTATGCTGATGGGCGGGATGTAAATTGCCAACAGCCACTCGGGAGAAGTGTATGGTGTTTCCTGAAACATCTAAAAAACAAAGCAACAGAGCCTAGGGCACTTCCACTTATGGTCCTATAGCTTAGGGAAATTAAAATCAAAAAGACACAGCCACCCCAAAGTTTGGGACGCCTCTGTTTACAAGAACCTCGTTTACAGTACAAGTTCAACATCACAGAAAGTGAAAAATGGATAAAGAAGTTGTGGTATTTACTTACAAAGCAATATCACTCAGCAATGAAATCTATGTCATCAGGCCCTTAGCAGCACAATGAGTGGATTCAGGTATGATGATTCTAACTGAAATAAGTCACACAGAAAAAGAAACATCATAAGATATCAGTAATACACGGAATGTAAACTTGGCTACACAGGAACTGAATTACAGAACAGAACAGGGTCTCAAATTTAGAAAAAAAACTTATGCTTGCTTAAGGGGAAAGGTGAGTTGGGGTGCTGCATAAAACCAGAGATTGAAATGAGCACAGATAAAGTTCCTTAAGCCAAATATGGGATAGACAAGAGCTACTCCTTGCTCAACGAAATGGACTCAACACCCCATATTAAACGCCTAAGAATGTACCTGACTAGTAAGTATCTTAAAATCTATGGATTGCTATGTCTCCAAAAGAGAATCAAGCGTGTGTACAGGGGCATAAACGCAGCAGTGATAGGATTGGAGAGGTTCGGTGAGCAAATGAAGACCCTTTGAAGTCATATTGCATGGTACCCATTCCACGGGTATCAACTCTCCAGGTTTAAGGTATTCTTCCTTCAGCTAAAACATGCATGTGGAACCTAGAGTATGATCAACCATGTGATCGGGAGACGTGTTCAAATATGTCTCAGTTTTCCTCCCCTGGTACTCGGGTGCAACATTCCAGACGCTTTACTAACACTCTCCCCACTTGGAGAGTCAGCGCCTTTAACCTCCTCTTTGGCCCAGTTTGCAATTGCTGCGGAAGATGAACAGGAATAGTGAGAACCAATGAGAGACTAGCTGGAGGTGTCTGGACGGGCAAATTTAACTCTCATTTCCCACCAGGAAGAGGAATTAACCAAAGGCTCAGCGTGCCATGCCGGAACCAGATTAGGGCCTGAAGCCATCCTGCGGTGTTGCGGGTAGCTCACAAGAAAGCGAGTTGAAGAAAGGCACTCAGGGGCACTGTAAGTCACTAACCTGCAGAATAATAAATGACAGCTATCGTCCAAAAACATACTGAAGTAAGGCTGCCAAGAGGACTTGAAAGCGGGGCAGAATTGCAGGAAACCGATTTCAGGAGGTAGACTGGAATTGCATTTCAAGCATAGGAAAAGAGGCAGAACGTCCACAATGATGCACTTGGCCAAAAAGGGCGTATGCGTTTTTTCCTGAATATATTCAGGAAAAAACGCATACGCCCTTTTTGGCCAACCAAGCAAGCTTACAAAGGAAATCTGCACTACAATGTAGTCTCACTTCCCCCCGGTCAAAAGGGCCATCTGAAAAAAGTGTAAAATCCAGAAAGGCAGGACAGGCCATGGAGAACTGGGAGCCTTGTTATGCTGATGGGCGGGATGTAAATTGTCAACAGACACTCTGGAGAAGTGTATGGTGTTTCCTGAAACATCTAAAAAACAAAGCAACAGAGCCTAGGGCACTTCCACTTATGGTCCTATAGCTTAGGGAAATTAAAATCAAAAAGACACAGCCACCCCAAAGTTTGGGACGCCTCTGTTTACAAGAACCTCGTGTACAGTACAAGTTCAACATCACAGAAAGTGAAAAATAGATAAAGAAGTTGTGGTATTTACTTACAAAGCAATATCACTCAGCAATGAAATCTGTGTCATCAGGCCCTTAGCAGCACAATCAGTGGATTCAGGTATGATGATTCTAACTGAAATAAGTCACACAGAAAAAGAAACATCATAAGATATCAGTAATACACGGAATGTAAACTTGGCTACACAGGAACTGAATTACAGAACAGAACAGGGTCTTAAATTTAGAAAACCAACTTATGCTTGCTTAAGGGGAAAGGTGAGTTGGGGTGCTGCATAAAACCAGAGATTGAAATGAGCACAGATAAAGTTCCTTAAGCCAAATATGGAATAGACAAGAGCTACTCCTTGCTCAACGAAATGGACTCAACACCGCATATTAAACGCCTAAGAATGTACCTGACTAGTAAGTATCTTAAAACCTATTGATTGCTATGTCTCCAAAAGAGAATCAAGCGTGTGTACAGGGGCATAAACGCAGCAGTGATAGGATTGGAGAGGTTCGGTGAGCAAATGAAGACCCTTTGAAGTCATATTGCATGGTACCCATTCCACGGGTCTCAACTCTCCAGGTTTAAGGTATTCTTCCTTCAGCTAAAACATGCATGTGGAACCCAGAGTATGATCAACCGTGTGAACGGGAGATGTGTTCAAATATGTCTCAGTTTTCCTCCCTGGTACTCGGGTGCAACATTCCAGACGCTTTACTAACAGTCTCCCCACTTGAAGAGTCAGTCCCTTTAACCTCCTGTTTGGCCCAGTTTGCAATTTCTGCGGAAGATGAACAGGAATAGCGAGAACCAATGAGAGACTAGGTGGAGGTGTCTGGACGGGCAAATTTAACTCTCATATCCCACCAGGAAGAGGAATTTACCAAAGGCTCAGCGTGCTGTGCCGGAAGCAGATTAGGGCCTGAAGCCATCCTGTGTTGTTGCGGCCAGGTCACAAGAAAGCGAGTTGAAGAAAGGAGCTCAGGGGCACTGTAATTCACAAACCTGCAGAGTTATAAATGACAGCTATCGTCCAAAAATATACTGAAGTAAGGCTGCCAAGAGGACTTGAAAGCGGTGCAGAATTGCAGGAAACCGATTTCAGGAGGTAGACTGGAATTGCATTGAAAGCATAGGAAAAGAGGCAGAACGTCCACAATGATGCACTTGGACAAAAAGGGCGTATGCGTTTTTTCCTGAATATATTCAGGAAAAAACGCATACGCCCTTTTTGGCCAACCAAGCAAGCTTGCAAAGGAAATCTGCACTACAATGAAGTCTCACTTCCCCCCGGTCAAAAGGGCCATCTGAATAAAGTGTAAAATCCAGAAAGGCAGGACAGGCCATGGAGAACTGGGAGCCTTGTTATGCTGATGGGCGGGATGTCAATTGCCAACAGACACTCGGGAGAAGTGTATGGTGTTTCCTGAAACATCTAAAAAACAAAGCAACAGAGCCTAGGGCACTTCCACTTATGGTCCTATAGCTTAGGGAAATTAAAATCAAAAAGACACAGCCACCCCAAAGTTTGGGACGCCTCTGTTTACAAGAACCTTGTTTACCGTACAAGTTCAATATCACAGAAAGTGAAAAATGGATAAAGAAGTTGTGGTACTTACGTACAATGCAGTATCACTCAGCAATGAAATCTATGTCATCAGGCCCTTAGCAGCACAATGAGTGGATTCAGGTATGATGTTTCTAACTGAAATAAGTCACACAGAAAAAGAAACATCATAAGATATCAGTAATACACGGAATGTAAACTTGGCTACACAGGAACTGAATGACAGAACAGAACAGGGTCTCAAATTTAGAAAACCAACTTATGCTTGCTTAAGGGGAAAGGTGAGTTGGGGTGCTGCATAAAACCAGAGATTGAAATGAGCACAGATAAAGTTCCCTAAGCCAAATATGGAATAGACAAGAGCTACTCCTTGCTCAACGAAATGGACTCAACACCGCATATTAAACGCCTAAGAATGTACCTGACTAGTAAGTATCTTAAAACCTATGGATTGCTATGTCTCCGAAAGAGAATCAAGCATGTGTACAGGGGCATAAACGCAGCAGTGATAGGATTGGAGAGGTTCGGTGAGCAAATGAAGACCCTTTGAAGTCATATTGCATGGTACCCATTCCACGGGTTTCAACTACCCAGGTTTAAGGTATTCTTCCTTCAGCTAAAACATGCATGTGGAACCTAGAGTATGATCAACCATGTGATCGGGAGATGTGTTCAAATATGTCTCAGTTTTCGTACCCTGGTACTCGGGTGCAACATTCCAGACGCTTTACTAACACTCTCCCGACTTGGAGAGTCAGTCCCTTTAACCTCCTGTTTGGCCCAGTTTGCAATTTCTGCGGAAGATGAACAGGAATAGCGAGAACCAATGAGAGACTAGCTGGAGGTGTCTGGACGGGCAAATTTAACTCTCATTTCCCACCAGGAAGAGGAATTAACCAAAGGCTCAGCGTGCCGTGCCGGAACCAGATTAGGGCCTGAAGACATCCTGTGGTGTTGCGGCCAGCTCACAAGAAAGCGAGTTGAAGAAAGGAGCTCAGGGGCACTGTAATTCAAAAATATGCAGAGTTATAAATGACAGCTATCGTCCAAAAATATACTGAAGTAAGGCTGCCAAGAGGACTTGAAAGCGGGGCAGAATTGCAGGAAACCGATTTCAGGAGGTAGACTGGAATTGCATTGAAAACATAGGAAAAGAGGCAGAACGTCCACAATGATGCACTTGGCCAAAAAGGGCGTATGCGTTTTTTCCTGAATATATTCAGGAAAAAACGCATACGCCCTTTTTGGCCAACCAAGCAAACTTGCAAAGGAAATCTGCACTACAATGAAGTCTCACTTCCCCCCGGTCAAAAGCGCCATCTGAAAAAAGTGTAAAATCCAGAAAGGCAGGACAGGCCATGGAGAACTGGGAGCCTTGTTATGCTGATGGGCGGGATGGCAACTGCCAACAGACACTCGGGAGAAGTGTATGGTGTTTCCTGAAACATCTAAAAAACAAAGCAACAGAGCCTAGGGCACTTCCACTTATGGTCCTATAGCTTAGGGAAATTAAAATCAAAAAGACACAGCCACCCCAAAGTTTGGGACGCCTCTGTTTACAAGAACCTCGTTTACAGTACGAGTTCAACATCGCAGAAAGTGAGAAATGGATAAAGAAGTTGTGATATTTACTTACAAAGCAATATCACTCAACAATGAAATCTATGTCATCAGGCCCTTAGCAGCACAATGAGTGGATTCAGGTATGATGATTCTAAATGAAATAAGTCACACAGAAAAAGAAACATCATAAGATATCAGTAATACACGGAATGTAAACTTGGCTACACAGGAACTGAATTCCAAAACAGAACAGGGTCTCAAATTTAGAAAACCAACTTATGCTTGCTTAAGGGGAAAGGTGAGTTGGGGTGCTGCATAAAACCAGAGATCGAAATGACCACAGATAAAGTTCCTTAAGCCAAATATGGAATAGACAAGAGCTACTCCTTGCTCAACGAAATGGACTCAACACCGCATATTAAACGCCTAAGAATGTACCTGACTAGTAAGTATCTTAAAACCTATGGATTGCTATGTCTCCAAAAGAGAATCAAGCATATGTACAGGGGAATAAACGCAGCAGTGATAGGATTGGAGAGGATCGGTGAGCAAATGAAGACCCTTTGAAGTCATATTGCATGGTACCCATTCCACGGGTCTCAACTCTCCAGGTTTAAGGTATTCTTCCTTCAGCTAAAACATGCATGTGGAACCCAGAGTATGATCAACCGTGTGAACGGGAGACGTGTTCAAATATGTCTCAGTTTTCGTACCCTGGTATTCGGGTGCAACATTCCAGACGCTTTACTAACACTCTCCCGACTTGGAGAGTCAGTCCCTTTAACCTCCTGTTTGGCCCAGTTTGCAATTTCTGCGGAAGATGAACAGGAATAGCGAGAACCAATGAGAGACGAGCTGGAGGTCTCTGGACGGGCAAATTTAACTCTCATTTCCCACCAGGAAGAGGAATTAACCAAAGGCTCAGCGTGCCGTGCCGGAACCAGATTAGGGCCTGAAGCCATCCTGCGGTGTTGCGGCCAGCTCACAAGAAAGCGAGTTGAAGAAAGGAGCTCAGGGGCACTGTAATTCACAAACCTGCAGAGTTATAAATGACAGCTATCGTCCAAAAATAGACTGAAGTAAGGCTGCCAAGAGGACTTGAAAGCGGGGCAGAATTGCAGGAAACCGATTTCAGGAGGTAGACTGGAATTGCACTGAAGGCATAGGAAAAGAGGCAGAACGTCCACAATCATGCACTTGGCCAAAAAGGGCGTATGCGTTTTTTCCTGAATATATTCAGGAAAAAACGCATACGCCCTTTTTGGCCAACCAAGCAAGATTACAAAGGAAATCTGCACTACAATGAAGTCTCACTTCCCCCCGGTCAAAAGGGCCATCTGAAAAAAGTGTAAAATCCAGAAAGGCAGGACAGGCCATGGAGAACTGGGAGCCTTGTTATGCTGATGGGCGGGATGTAAATTGCCAACAGACACTCAGGAGAAGTGTATGGTGTTTCCTGATACATCTAAAAAACCAAGCAACAGAACCCAGGGCACTTCCACTTATGGTCCTATAGCTTAGGGAATTTAAAATCAAAAAGACACAGCCACCCCAAAGTTTGGAACGGCTCTGTTTACAAGAACCTCGTTTACAGTACAAGTTCAACATCGCAGAAAGTGAAAAATGGATAAAGAAGTTGTGGTATTTACTTACAAAGCAATATCACTCAGCAATGAAATCTATGTCATCAGGCCCTTAGCAGCACAATGAGTGGATTCAGGTATGATGATTCTAACTGAAATAAGTCACACAGAAAAAGAAACATCATAAGATATCAGTAATACACGGAATGTAAACTTGGCTACACAGGAACTGAATTACAGAACAGAACAGGGTCTCAAATTTAGAAAACCAACTTATGCTTGCTTAAGGGGAAAGGTGAGTTGGGGTGCTGCATAAAACCAGAGATTGAAATGAGCACAGATAAAGTTCCTTAAGCCAAATATGGAATAGACAAGAGCTACTCCTTGCTCAACGAAATGGACTCAACACCGCATATTAAACGCCTAAGAATGTACCTGACTAGTAAGTATCTTAAAACCTATGGATTGCTATGTCTCCGAAAGAGAATCAAGCGTGTGTACAGGGGCATAAACGCAGCAGTGATAGGATTGGAGAGGTTCGGTGAGCAAATGAAGACCCTTTGAAGTCATATTGCATGGTACCCATTCCACGGGTCTCAACTCTCCAGGTTTAAGGTATTCTTCCTTCAGCTAAAACATGCATGTGGAACCCAGAGTATGGCCAACCGTGTGAACGGGAGACGTTTTCAAATATGTCTCAGTTTTCCTCCCCTGGTACTCGGGTGCAACATTCCAGACGCTTTACTAACACTCTCCCCACTTGGAGAGTCAGTCCCTTTAACCTCCTGTTTGGCCCAGTTTGCAATTTCTGCGGAAGATGAACAGGAATAGCGAGAACCAATGAGAGACTAGCTGGAGGTGTCTGGACGGGCAAATTTAACTCTCATTTCCCACCAGGAAGAGGAATTAACCAAAGGCTCAGCGTGCCGTGCCGGAACCAGATTAGGGCCTGAAGCCCTCCTGTGGTGTTGCGGCCAGCTCACAAGAAAGCGAGTTGAAGAAAGGAGCTCAGGGGCACTGTAATTCAAAAACCTGCAGAGTTATAAATGACAGCTATCGTCCAAAAATATACTGAAGTAAGGCTGCCAAGAGGACTTGAAAGCGGTGCAGAATTGCAGGAAACCGATTTCAGGAGGTAGACTGGAATTGCATTGAAAGCATAGGAAAAGAGGCAGAACGTCCACAATGATGCACTTGGCCAAAAAGGGCGTGTGCGTTTTTTCCTGAATATATTCAGGAAAAAACGCACACGCCCTTTTTGGCCAACCAAGCAAGCTTGCAAAGGAAATCTGCACTATAATGAAGTCTCACTTCCCCCCGGTCAAAAGGGCCATCTGAAAAAAGTGTAAAATCCAGAAAGGCAGGACAGGCCTTGGAGAACTGGGAGCCTTGTTATGCTGATGGGCGTGATGTAAATTGCCAACAGACACTCGGGAGAAGTGTATGGTGTTTCCTGAAACATCTAAAAAACAAAGCAACAGAGCCTAGGGCACTTCCACTTATGGTCCTATAGCTTAGGGAAATTAAAATCAAAAAGACACAGCCACCCCAAAGTTTGGGACGCCTCTGTTTACAAGAACCTCGTTTACCGTACAAGTTCAATATCACAGAAAGTGAAAAATGGATAAAGAAGTTGTGGTACTTACGTACAATGCAGTATCACTCAGCAATGAAATCTATGTCATCAGGCCCTTAGCAGCACAATGAGTGGATTCAGGTATGATGTTTCTAACTGAAATAAGTCACACAGAAAAAGAAACATCATAAGATATCAGTAATACACGGAATGTAAACTTGGCTACACAGGAACTGAATTACAGAACAGAACAGGGTCTCAAATTTAGAAAACCAACTTATGCTTGCTTAAGGGGAAAGGTGAGTTGGGGTGCTGCATAAAACCAGAGATTGAAATGAGCACAGATAAAGTTCCTTAAGCCAAATATGGAATAGACAAGAGCTACTCCTTGCTCAACGAAATGGACTCAACACCCCATATTAAACGCCTAAGAATGTACCTGACTAGTAAGTATCTTAAAACCTATGGATTGCTATGTCTCCGAAAGAGAATCAAGCATGTGCACAGGGGAATAAACACAGCAGTGATAGGATTAGGAGAGGATCGGTGAGCAAATGAAGACCCTTTGAAATCATATTGCATGGTACCCATTCCACGGGTTTCAACTACCCAGGTTTAAGGTATTCTTCCTTCAGCTAAAACATGCATGTGGAACCTAGAGTATGATCAACCATGTGATCGGGAGACGTGTTCAAATATGTCTCAGTTTTCGTACCCTGGTACTCGGGTGCAACATTCCAGACGCTTTACTAACACTCTCCCGACTTGGAGAGTCAGTCCCTTTAACCTCCTGTTAGGCCCAGTTTGCAATTTCTGCGGAAGATGAACAGGAATAGCGAGAACCAATGAGAGACTAGCTGGAGGTGTCTGGACGGGCAAATTTAACTCTCATTTCCCACCAGGAAGAGGAATTAACCAAAGGCTCAGCGTGCCGTGCCGGAACCAGATTAGGGCCTGAAGCCATCCTGTGGTGTTGCGGCCAGCTCACAAGAAAGCGAGTTGAAGAAAGGAGCTCAGGGGCACTGTAATTCAAAAACATTCAGAGTTATAATTGACAGCTATCGTCCAAAAATAGACTGAAGTAAGGCTGCCAAGAGGACTTGAAAGCGGGGCAGAATTGCAGGAAACCGATTTCAGGAGGTAGACTGGAATTGCATTGAAAGCATAGGAAAAGAGGCAGAACGTCCACAATGATGCACTTGGCCAAAAAGGGCGTATGCGTTTTTTCCTGAATATATTCAGGAAAAAACGCATACGCCCTTTTTGGCCAACCAAGCAAACTTGCAAATGAAATCTGCACTACAATGAAGTCTCACTTCCCCCTGGTCAAAAGGGCCATCTGAAAAAAGTGTAAAATCCAGAAAGGCAGGACAGGCCATGGAGAACTGGGAGCCTTGTTATGCTGATGGGCGGGATGTAAATTGCCAACAGCCACTCTGGAGAAGTGTATGGTGTTTCCTGAAACATCTAAAAAACAAAGCAACAGAGCCTAGGGCACTTCCACTTATGGTCCTATAGCTTAGGGAAATTAAAATCAAAAAGACACAGCCACCCCAAAGTTTGGGACGCCTCTGTTTACAAGAACCTCGTTTACCGTACAAGTTCAATATCACAGAAAGTGAAAAATGGATAAAGAACTTGTGGTACTTACGTACAATGCAGTATCACTCAGCAATGAAATCTATGTCATCAGGCCCGTAGCAGCATAATGAGTCAATTCAGGTACGATGATTCTAACTGAAATAAGTCACACAGAAAAAGAAACATCATAAGATATCAGTAATACACGGAATGTAAACTTGGCTACACAGGAACTGAATTCCAAAACAGAACAGGGTCTCAAATTTAGAAAACCAACTTATGCTTGCTTAAGGGGAAAAGTGAGTTGGGGTGCTGCATAAAACCAGAGATTGAAATGAGCACAGATAAAGTTCCTTAAGCCAAATATGGAATAGACAAGAGCTACTCCTTGCTCAACGAAATGGACTCAACACCCCATATTAAACGCCTAAGAATGTACCTGACTAGTAAGTATCTTAAAATCTATGGATTGCTATGTCTCCAAAAGAGAATCAAGCGTGTGTACAGGGGCATAAACGCAGCAGTGATAGGATTGGAGAGGTTCGGTGAGCAAATGAAGACCCTTTGAAGTCATATTGCATGGTACCCATTCCACGGGTATCAACTCTCCAGGTTTAAGGTATTCTTCCTTCAGCTAAAACATGCATGTGGAACCTAGAGTATGATCAACCATGTGATCGGGAGACGTGTTCAAATATGTCTCAGTTTTCCTCCCCTGGTACTCGGGTGCAACATTCCAGACGCTTTACTAACACTCTCCCCACTTGGAGAGTCAGCGCCTTTAACCTCCTCTTTGGCCCAGTTTGCAATTGCTGCGGAAGATGAACAGGAATAGTGAGAACCAATGAGAGACTAGCTGGAGGTGTCTGGACGGGCAAATTTAACTCTCATTTCCCACCAGGAAGAGGAATTAACCAAAGGCTCAGCGTGCCATGCCGGAACCAGATTAGGGCCTGAAGCCATCCTGCGGTGTTGCGGGTAGCTCACAAGAAAGCGAGTTGAAGAAAGGCACTCAGGGGCACTGTAAGTCACTAACCTGCAGAATAATAAATGACAGCTATCGTCCAAAAACATACTGAAGTAAGGCTGCCAAGAGGACTTGAAAGCGGGGCAGAATTGCAGGAAACCGATTTCAGGAGGTAGACTGGAATTGCATTTCAAGCATAGGAAAAGAGGCAGAACGTCCACAATGATGCACTTGGCCAAAAAGGGCGTATGCGTTTTTTCCTGAATATATTCAGGAAAAAACGCATACGCCCTTTTTGGCCAACCAAGCAAGCTTACAAAGGAAATCTGCACTACAATGTAGTCTCACTTCCCCCCGGTCAAAAGGGCCATCTGAAAAAACTGTAAAATCCAGAAAGGCAGGACAGGCCATGGAGAACTGGGAGCCTTGTTATGCTGATGGGCGGGATGTAAATTGTCAACAGACACTCTGGAGAAGTGTATGGTGTTTCCTGAAACATCTAAAAAACAAAGCAACAGAGCCTAGGGCACTTCCACTTATGGTCCTATAGCTTAGGGAAATTAAAATCAAAAAGACACAGCCACCCCAAAGTTTGGGACGCCTCTGTTTACAAGAACCTCGTGTACAGTACAAGTTCAACATCACAGAAAGTGAAAAATAGATAAAGAAGTTGTGGTATTTACTTACAAAGCAATATCACTCAGCAATGAAATCTGTGTCATCAGGCCCTTAGCAGCACAATCAGTGGATTCAGGTATGATGATTCTAACTGAAATAAGTCACACAGAAAAAGAAACATCATAAGATATCAGTAATACACGGAATGTAAACTTGGCTACACAGGAACTGAATTACAGAACAGAACAGGGTCTTAAATTTAGAAAACCAACTTATGCTTGCTTAAGGGGAAAGGTGAGTTGGGGTGCTGCATAAAACCAGAGATTGAAATGAGCACAGATAAAGTTCCTTAAGCCAAATATGGAATAGACAAGAGCTACTCCTTGCTCAACGAAATGGACTCAACACCGCATATTAAACGCCTAAGAATGTACCTGACTAGTAAGTATCTTAAAACCTATTGATTGCTATGTCTCCAAAAGAGAATCAAGCGTGTGTACAGGGGCATAAACGCAGCAGTGATAGGATTGGAGAGGTTCGGTGAGCAAATGAAGACCCTTTGAAGTCATATTGCATGGTACCCATTCCACGGGTCTCAACTCTCCAGGTTTAAGGTATTCTTCCTTCAGCTAAAACATGCATGTGGAACCCAGAGTATGATCAACCGTGTGAACGGGAGATGTGTTCAAATATGTCTCAGTTTTCCTCCCTGGTACTCGGGTGCAACATTCCAGACGCTTTACTAACAGTCTCCCCACTTGAAGAGTCAGTCCCTTTAACCTCCTGTTTGGCCCAGTTTGCAATTTCTGCGGAAGATGAACAGGAATAGCGAGAACCAATGAGAGACTAGCTGGAGGTGTCTGGACGGGCAAATTTAACTCTCATATCCCACCAGGAAGAGGAATTTACCAAAGGCTCAGCGTGCTGTGCCGGAAGCAGATTAGGGCCTGAAGCCATCCTGTGTTGTTGCGGCCAGGTCACAAGAAAGCGAGTTGAAGAAAGGAGCTCAGGGGCACTGTAATTCACAAACCTGCAGAGTTATAAATGACAGCTATCGTCCAAAAATATACTGAAGTAAGGCTGCCAAGAGGACTTGAAAGCGGTGCAGAATTGCAGGAAACCGATTTCAGGAGGTAGACTGGAATTGCATTGAAAGCATAGGAAAAGAGGCAGAACGTCCACAATGATGCACTTGGACAAAAAGGGCGTATGCGTTTTTTCCTGAATATATTCAGGAAAAAACGCATACGCCCTTTTTGGCCAACCAAGCAAGCTTGCAAAGGAAATCTGCACTACAATGAAGTCTCACTTCCCCCCGGTCAAATGGGCCATCTGAATAAAGTGTAAAATCCAGAAAGGCAGGACAGGCCATGGAGAACTGGGAGCCTTGTTATGCTGATGGGCGGGATGTCAATTGCCAACAGACACTCGGGAGAAGTGTATGGTGTTTCCTGAAACATCTAAAAAACAAAGCAACAGAGCCTAGGGCACTTCCACTTATGGTCCTATAGCTTAGGGAAATTAAAATCAAAAAGACACAGCCACCCCAAAGTTTGGGACGCCTCTGTTTACAAGAACCTCGTTTACCGTACAAGTTCAATATCACAGAAAGTGAAAAATGGATAAAGAAGTTGTGGTACTTACGTACAATGCAGTATCACTCAGCAATGAAATCTATGTCATCAGGCCCTTAGCAGCACAATGAGTGGATTCAGGTATGATGTTTCTAACTGAAATAAGTCACACAGAAAAAGAAACATCATAAGATATCAGTAATACACGGAATGTAAACTTGGCTACACAGGAACTGAATGACAGAACAGAACAGGGTCTCAAATTTAGAAAACCAACTTATGCTTGCTTAAGGGGAAAGGTGAGTTGGGGTGCTGCATAAAACCAGAGATTGAAATGAGCACAGATAAAGTTCCCTAAGCCAAATATGGAATAGACAAGAGCTACTCCTTGCTCAACGAAATGGACTCAACACCGCATATTAAACGCCTAAGAATGTACCTGACTAGTAAGTATCTTAAAACCTATGGATTGCTATGTCTCCGAAAGAGAATCAAGCATGTGTACAGGGGCATAAACGCAGCAGTGATAGGATTGGAGAGGTTCGTGAGCAAATGAAGACCCTTTGAAGTCATATTGCATGGTACCCATTCCACGGGTTTCAACTACCCAGGTTTAAGGTATTCTTCCTTCAGCTAAAACATGCATGTGGAACCTAGAGTATGATCAACCATGTGATCGGGAGATGTGTTCAAATATGTCTCAGTTTTCGTACCCTGGTACTCGGGTGCAACATTCCAGACGCTTTACTAACACTCTCCCGACTTGGAGAGTCAGTCCCTTTAACCTCCTGTTTGGCCCAGTTTGCAATTTCTGCGGAAGATGAACAGGAATAGCGAGAACCAATGAGAGACTAGCTGGAGGTGTCTGGACGGGCAAATTTAACTCTCATTTCCCACCAGGAAGAGGAATTAACCAAAGGCTCAGCGTGCCGTGCCGGAACCAGATTAGGGCCTGAAGACATCCTGTGGTGTTGCGGCCAGCTCACAAGAAAGCGAGTTGAAGAAAGGAGCTCAGGGGCACTGTAATTCAAAAATATGCAGAGTTATAAATGACAGCTATCGTCCAAAAATATACTGAAGTAAGGCTGCCAAGAGGACTTGAAAGCGGGGCAGAATTGCAGGAAACCGATTTCAGGAGGTAGACTGGAATTGCATTGAAAACATAGGAAAAGAGGCAGAACGTCCACAATGATGCACTTGGCCAAAAAGGGCGTATGCGTTTTTTCCTGAATATATTCAGGAAAAAACGCATACGCACTTTTTGGCCAACCAAGCAAACTTGCAAAGGAAATCTGCACTACAATGAAGTCTCACTTCCCCCCGGTCAAAAGCGCCATCTGAAAAAAGTGTAAAATCCAGAAAGGCAGGACAGGCCATGGAGAACTGGGAGCCTTGTTATGCTGATGGGCGGGATGGCAACTGCCAACAGACACTCGGGAGAAGTGTATGGTGTTTCCTGAAACATCTAAAAAACAAAGCAACAGAGCCTAGGGCACTTCCACTTATGGTCCTATAGCTTAGGGAAATTAAAATCAAAAAGACACAGCCACCCCAAAGTTTGGGACGCCTCTGTTTACAAGAACCTCGTTTACAGTACGAGTTCAACATCGCAGAAAGTGAGAAATGGATAAAGAAGTTGTGATATTTACTTACAAAGCAATATCACTCAACAATGAAATCTATGTCATCAGGCCCTTAGCAGCACAATGAGTGGATTCAGGTATGATGATTCTAAATGAAATAAGTCACACAGAAAAAGAAACATCATAAGATATCAGTAATACACGGAATGTAAACTTGGCTACACAGGAACTGAATTCCAAAACAGAACAGGGTCTCAAATTTAGAAAACCAACTTATGCTTGCTTAAGGGGAAAGGTGAGTTGGGGTGCTGCATAAAACCAGAGATCGAAATGACCACAGATAAAGTTCCTTAAGCCAAATATGGAATAGACAAGAGCTACTCCTTGCTCAACGAAATGGACTCAACACCGCATATTAAACGCCTAAGAATGTACCTGACTAGTAAGTATCTTAAAACCTATGGATTGCTATGTCTCCAAAAGAGAATCAAGCATATGTACAGGGGAATAAACGCAGCAGTGATAGGATTGGAGAGGATCGGTGAGCAAATGAAGACCCTTTGAAGTCATATTGCATGGTACCCATTCCACGGGTCTCAACTCTCCAGGTTTAAGGTATTCTTCCTTCAGCTAAAACATGCATGTGGAACCCAGAGTATGATCAACCGTGTGAACGGGAGACGTGTTCAAATATGTCTCAGTTTTCGTACCCTGGTACTCGGGTGCAACATTCCAGACGCTTTACTAACACTCTCCCGACTTGGAGAGTCAGTCCCTTTAACCTCCTGTTTGGCCCAGTTTGCAATTTCTGCGGAAGATGAACAGGAATAGCGAGAACCAATGAGAGACGAGCTGGAGGTCTCTGGACGGGCAAATTTAACTCTCATTTCCCACCAGGAAGAGGAATTAACCAAAGGCTCCGCGTGCCGTGCCGGAACCAGATTAGGGCCTGAAGCCATCCTGCGGTGTTGCGGCCAGCTCACAAGAAAGCGAGTTGAAGAAAGGAGCTCAGGGGCACTGTAATTCACAAACCTGCAGAGTTATAAATGACAGCTATCGTCCAAAAATAGACTGAAGTAAGGCTGCCAAGAGGACTTGAAAGCGGGGCAGAATTGCAGTAAACCGATTTCAGGAGGTAGACTGGAATTGCACTGAAAGCATAGGAAAAGAGGCAGAACGTCCACAATGATGCACTTGGCCAAAAAGGGCGTATGCGTTTTTTCCTGAATATATTCAGGAAAAAACGCATACGCCCTTTTTGGCCAACCAAGCAAGCTTGCAAAGGAAATCTGCACTACAATGAAGTCTCACTTCCCCTCTGTCAAAAGGGCCATCTGAAAAAAGTGTAAAATCCAGAAAGGCAGGACAGGCCATGGAGAACTGGGAGCCTTGTTATGCTGATGGGCGGGATTTAAATTGCCAACAGACACTCGGGAGAAGTGTATGGTGTTTCCTGAAACATTTAAAAAAAAAAGCAACAGAGCCTAGGGCACTTCCACTTATGGTCCTATAGCTTAGGGAAATTAAAATCAAAAAGACACAGCCACCCCAAAGTTTGGGACGCCTCTGTTTACAAGAACCTCGTTTACAGTACAAGTTCAACATCGCAGAAAGTGAAAAATGGATAAAGAAGTTGTGGTATTTACTTACAAAGCAATATCACTCAGCAATGAAATCTATGTCATCAGGCCCTTAGCAGCACAGTGAGTGGATTCAGGTATGATGATTCTAACTGAAATAAGTCACACAGAAAAAGAAACATCATAAGATATCACTAATACACGGAATGTAAACTTGGTTACACAGGAACTGAATTCCAAAACAGAACAGGGTCTCAAATTTAGAAAACCAACTTATGCTTGCTTAAGGGGAAAGGTGAGTTGGGGTGCTGCATAAAACCAGAGATTGAAATGAGCACAGATAAAGTTCCTTAAGCCAAATATGGAATAGACAAGAGCTACTCCTTGCTCAACGAAATGGACTCAACACCGCATATTAAACGCCTAAGAATGTACCTGACTAGTAAGTATCTTAAAACCTATGGATTGCTATGTCTCCAAAAGAGAATCAAGCGTGTGTACAGGGGCATAAACACAGCAGTGATAGGATTGGAGAGGTTCGGTGAGCAAATGAAGACCCTTTGAAGTCATATTGCATGGTACCCATTCCACGGGTCTCAACTCTCCAGGTTTAAGGTATTCTTCCTTCAGCTAAAACATGCATGTGGAACCCAGAGTATGATCAACCGTGTGAACGGGAGATGTGTTCAAATATGTCTCAGTTTTCCTCCCTGGTACTCGGGTGCAACATTCCAGACGCTTTACTAACAGTCTCCCCACTTGAAGAGTCAGTCCCTTTAACCTCCTGTTTGGCCCAGTTTGCAATTTCTGCGGAAGATGAACAGGAATAGCGAGAACCAATGAGAGACTAGCTGGAGGTGTCTGGACGGGCAAATTTAACTCTCATATCCCACCAGGAAGAGGAATTTACCAAAGGCTCAGCGTGCTGTGCCGGAAGCAGATTAGGGCCTGAAGCCATCCTGTGTTGTTGCGGCCAGGTCACAAGAAAGCGAGTTGAAGAAAGGAGCTCAGGGGCACTGTAATTCACAAACCTGCAGAGTTATAAATGACAGCTATCGTCCAAAAATATACTGAAGTAAGGCTGCCAAGAGGACTTGAAAGCGGTGCAGAATTGCAGGAAACCGATTTCAGGAGGTAGACTGGAATTGCATTGAAAGCATAGGAAAAGAGGCAGAACGTCCACAATGATGCACTTGGACAAAAAGGGCGTATGCGTTTTTTCCTGAATATATTCAGGAAAAAACGCATACGCACTTTTTGGCCAACCAAGCAAGCTTGCAAAGGAAATCTGCACTACAATGAAGTCTCACTTCCCCCTGGTCAAACGGGCCATCTGAAAAAAGTGTAAAACCCAGAAAGGCACGACAGGCCATGGAGAACTGGGAGCCTTGTTATGCTGATGGGTGGGATGTAAATTGCCAACAGACACTCGGGAGAAGTGTATGGTGTTTCCTGAAACATCTAAAAAACAAAGCAACAGAGCCTAGGGCACTTCCACTTATGGTCCTATAGCTTAGGGAAATTAAAATCAAAAAGACACAGCCACCCCAAAGTTTGGGACGCCTCTGTTTACAAGAACCTCGTTTACAGTACAAGTTCAACATCGCAGAAAGTGAAAAATGGATAAAGAAGTTGTGGTATTTACTTACAAAGCAATATCACTCAGCAATGAAATCTATGTCATCAGGCCCTTAGCAGCACAGTGAGTGGATTCAGGTATGATGATTCTAACTGAAATAAGTCACACAGAAAAAGAAACATCATAAGATATCACTAATACACGGAATGTAAACTTGCCTACACAGGAACTGAATTCCAAAACAGAACAGGGTCTCAAATTTAGAAAACCAACTTATGCTTGCTTAAGGGGAAAGGTGAGTTGGGGTGCTGCATAAAACCAGAGATTGAAATGAGCACAGATAAAGTTCCTTAAGCCAAATATGGAATAGACAAGAGCTACTCCTTGCTCAACGAAATGCACTCAACACCCCATATTAAACGCCTAAGAATGTACCTGACTAGTAAGTATCTTAAAACCTATGGATTGCTATGTCTCCAAAAGAGAATCAAGAGTGTGTGCAGGGGCATAAACGCAGCAGTGATAGGATTGGAGAGGTTCGGTGAGCAAATGAAGACCCTTTGAAGTCATATTGCATGGTACCCATTCCACGGGTCTCAACTCTCCAGGTTTAAGGTATTCTTCCTTCAGCTAAAACATGCATGTGGAACCCAGAGTATGATCAACCATGTGAACGGGAGATGTGTTCAAATATGTCTCAGTTTTCCTCCCCTGGCACTCGGGTGCAACATTCCACACGCTTTACTAACACTCTCCCCACTTGGAGAGTCAGCGCCTTTAACCTCCTGTTTGGCCCAGTTTGCAATTTCTGCGGAAGATGAACAGGAATAGGGAGAACCAATGAGAGACTAGCTGGAGGTGTCTGGACGGGCAAGTATAACTCTCATTTCCCACCAGGAAGAGGAAATAACCAAAGGCTCAGCGTGCTGTGCCAGAACCAGATTAGGGCCTGAAGCCATCCTGCGGTGTTGCGGCCAGCTCAAAAGAAAGCGAGTTGAAGAAAGGAGCTCAGGGGCACTGTAATTCACAAACCTGCAGAGTTATAAAAGACAGCTATCGTCCAAAAATATACTGAAGTAAGGCTGCCAAGAGGACTTGAAAGCGGGGCAGAATTGCAGGAAACCGATTTCAGGAGGTAGACTGGAATTGCATTGAAAGCATAGGAAAAGAGGCAGAACGTCCACAATGATGCACTTGGCCAAAAAGGGCGTATACGTTTTTTCCTGAATATATTCAGGAAAAAATACATACGCCCTTTTTGGCCAACCAAGCAAGCTTGCAAAGGAAATCTGCACTACAATGAAGTCTCACTTCCCCCCGGTCAAAAGGGCCATCTGAAAAAAGTGTAAAATCCAGAAAGGCAGGACAGGCCATGGAGAACTGGGAGCCTTGTTATGCTGATGGGCGGGATGTAAATTGCAAACAACCACTCGGGAGAAGTGTATGGTGTTTCCTGAAACATCTAAAAAACAAAGCAACAGAGCCTAGGGCACTTCCACTTATGGTCCTATAGCTTAGGGAAATTAAAATCAAAAAGACACAGCCACCCCAAAGTTTGGGATGCCTCTGTTTACAAGAACCTCGTTTACCGTACAAGTTCAATATCACAGAAAGTGAAAAATGGATAAAGAACTTGTGGTACTTACCTACAATTGAGTATCACTCAACAATGAAATCTATGTCATCAGGCCCGTAGCAGCATAATGAGTGGATTGAGGTACGATGATTCTAACTGAAATAAGTCACACAGAAAAAGAAACATCATAAGATATCAGTAATACACGGAATGTAAACTTGGCTACACAGGAACTGAATTCCAAAACAGAACAGGGTCTCAAATTTAGAAAACCAACTTATGCTTGCTTAAGGGGAAAGGTGAGTTGGGGTGCTGCATAAAACCAGAGATTGAAATGAGCACAGATAAAGTTCCTTAAGCCAAATATGGAATAGACAAGAGCTACTCCTTGCTCAATGAAATGGACTCAACACCGCATATTAATCGCCTAAAAATGTACCTGACTAGTAAGTATCTTAAAACCTATGGATTGCTATGTCTCCGAAAGAGAATCAAGCATGTGTACAGGGGCATAAACGCAGCAGTGATAGGATTGGAGAGGTTCGGAGAGCAAATGAAGACCCTTTGAAGTCATATTGCATGGTACCCATTCCACGGGTTGCAACTACCCAGGTTTAAAGGATTCTTCCTTCAGCTAAAACATGCATGTGGAACCTAGAGTATGATCAACCATGTGATCGGGAGACGTGTTCAAATATGTCTCAGTTTTCGTACCCTGGTACGCAGGTGCAACATTCCAGACGCTTTACTAACACTCTCCGGACTTGGAGAGTCAGTCCCTTTAACCTCCTGTTTGGCCCAGTTTGCAATTTCTGCGGAAGATGAACAGGAATAGCGAGAACCAATGAGAGACTAGCTGGAGGTGTCTGGACGGGCAAATTTAACTCTCATTTCCCACCAGGAAGAGGAATTAACCAAAGGCTCAGCGTGCCGTGCCGGAACCAGATTAGGGCCTGAAGACATCCTGTGGTGTTGCGGCCAGCTCACAAGAAAGCGAGTTGAAGAAAGGAGCTCAGGGGCACTGTAATTCAAAAATATGCAGAGTTATAAATGACAGCTATCGTCCAAAAATATACTGAAGTAAGGCTGCCAAGAGGACTTGAAAGCGGGGCAGAATTGCAGGAAACCGATTTCAGGAGGTAGACTGGAATTGCATTGAAAACATAGGAAAAGAGGCAGAACGTCCACAATGATGCACTTGGCCAAAAAGGGCGTATGCGTTTTTTCCTGAATATATTCAGGAAAAAACGCATACGCCCTTTTTGGCCAACCAAGCAAACTTGCAAAGGAAATCTGCACTACAATGAAGTCTCACTTCCCCCCGGTCAAAAGCGCCATCTGAAAAAAGTGTAAAATCCAGAAAGGCAGGACAGGCCATGGAGAACTGGGAGCCTTGTTATGCTGATGGGCGGGATGGCAACTGCCAACAGACACTCGGGAGAAGTGTATGGTGTTTCCTGAAACATCTAAAAAACAAAGCAACAGAGCCTAGGGCACTTCCACTTATGGTCCTATAGCTTAGGGAAATTAAAATCAAAAAGACACAGCCACCCCAAAGTTTGGGACGCCTCTGTTTACAAGAACCTCGTTTACAGTACGAGTTCAACATCGCAGAAAGTGAGAAATGGATAAAGAAGTTGTGATATTTACTTACAAAGCAATATCACTCAACAATGAAATCTATGTCATCAGGCCCTTAGCAGCACAATGAGTGGATTCAGGTATGATGATTCTAAATGAAATAAGTCACACAGAAAAAGAAACATCATAAGATATCAGTAATACACGGAATGTAAACTTGGCTACACAGGAACTGAATTCCAAAACAGAACAGGGTCTCAAATTTAGAAAACCAACTTATGCTTGCTTAAGGGGAAAGGTGAGTTGGGGTGCTGCATAAAACCAGAGATCGAAATGACCACAGATAAAGTTCCTTAAGCCAAATATGGAATAGACAAGAGCTACTCCTTGCTCAACGAAATGGACTCAACACCGCATATTAAACGCCTAAGAATGTACCTGACTAGTAAGTATCTTAAAACCTATGGATTGCTATGTCTCCAAAAGAGAATCAAGCATATGTACAGGGGAATAAACGCAGCAGTGATAGGATTGGAGAGGATCGGTGAGCAAATGAAGACCCTTTGAAGTCATATTGCATGGTACCCATTCCACGGGTCTCAACTCTCCAGGTTTAAGGTATTCTTCCTTCAGCTAAAACATGCATGTGGAACCCAGAGTATGATCAACCGTGTGAACGGGAGACGTGTTCAAATATGTCTCAGTTTTCGTACCCTGGTACTCGGGTGCAACATTCCAGACGCTTTACTAACACTCTCCCGACTTGGAGAGTCAGTCCCTTTAACCTCCTGTTTGGCCCAGTTTGCAATTTCTGCGGAAGATGAACAGGAATAGCGAGAACCAATGAGAGACGAGCTGGAGGTCTCTGGACGGGCAAATTTAACTCTCATTTCCCACCAGGAAGAGGAATTAACCAAAGGCTCCGCGTGCCGTGCCGGAACCAGATTAGGGCCTGAAGCCATCCTGCGGTGTTGCGGCCAGCTCACAAGAAAGCGAGTTGAAGAAAGGAGCTCAGGGGCACTGTAATTCACAAACCTGCAGAGTTATAAATGACAGCTATCGTCCAAAAATAGACTGAAGTAAGGCTGCCAAGAGGACTTGAAAGCGGGGCAGAATTGCAGTAAACCGATTTCAGGAGGTAGACTGGAATTGCACTGAAAGCATAGGAAAAGAGGCAGAACGTCCACAATGATGCACTTGGCCAAAAAGGGCGTATGCGTTTTTTCCTGAATATATTCAGGAAAAAACGCATACGCCCTTTTTGGCCAACCAAGCAAGCTTGCAAAGGAAATCTGCACTACAATGAAGTCTCACTTCCCCTCTGTCAAAAGGGCCATCTGAAAAAAGTGTAAAATCCAGAAAGGCAGGACAGGCCATGGAGAACTGGGAGCCTTGTTATGCTGATGGGCGGGATTTAAATTGCCAACAGACACTCGGGAGAAGTGTATGGTGTTTCCTGAAACATTTAAAAAAAAAAGCAACAGAGCCTAGGGCACTTCCACTTATGGTCCTATAGCTTAGGGAAATTAAAATCAAAAAGACACAGCCACCCCAAAGTTTGGGACGCCTCTGTTTACAAGAACCTCGTTTACAGTACAAGTTCAACATCGCAGAAAGTGAAAAATGGATAAAGAAGTTGTGGTATTTACTTACAAAGCAATATCACTCAGCAATGAAATCTATGTCATCAGGCCCTTAGCAGCACAGTGAGTGGATTCAGGTATGATGATTCTAACTGAAATAAGTCACACAGAAAAAGAAACATCATAAGATATCACTAATACACGGAATGTAAACTTGGTTACACAGGAACTGAATTCCAAAACAGAACAGGGTCTCAAATTTAGAAAACCAACTTATGCTTGCTTAAGGGGAAAGGTGAGTTGGGGTGCTGCATAAAACCAGAGATTGAAATGAGCACAGATAAAGTTCCTTAAGCCAAATATGGAATAGACAAGAGCTACTCCTTGCTCAACGAAATGGACTCAACACCGCATATTAAACGCCTAAGAATGTACCTGACTAGTAAGTATCTTAAAACCTATGGATTGCTATGTCTCCAAAAGAGAATCAAGAGTGTGTACAGGGGCATAAACACAGCAGTGATAGGATTGGAGAGGTTCGGTGAGCAAATGAAGACCCTTTGAAGTCATATTGCATGGTACCCATTCCACGGGTCTCAACTCTCCAGGTTTAAGGTATTCTTCCTTCAGCTAAAACATGCATGTGGAACCCAGAGTATGATCAACCGTGTGAACGGGAGATGTGTTCAAATATGTCTCAGTTTTCCTCCCTGGTACTCGGGTGCAACATTCCAGACGCTTTACTAACAGTCTCCCCACTTGAAGAGTCAGTCCCTTTAACCTCCTGTTTGGCCCAGTTTGCAATTTCTGCGGAAGATGAACAGGAATAGCGAGAACCAATGAGAGACTAGCTGGAGGTGTCTGGACGGGCAAATTTAACTCTCATATCCCACCAGGAAGAGGAATTTACCAAAGGCTCAGCGTGCTGTGCCGGAAGCAGATTAGGGCCTGAAGCCATCCTGTGTTGTTGCGGCCAGGTCACAAGAAAGCGAGTTGAAGAAAGGAGCTCAGGGGCACTGTAATTCACAAACCTGCAGAGTTATAAATGACAGCTATCGTCCAAAAATATACTGAAGTAAGGCTGCCAAGAGGACTTGAAAGCGGTGCAGAATTGCAGGAAACCGATTTCAGGAGGTAGACTGGAATTGCATTGAAAGCATAGGAAAAGAGGCAGAACGTCCACAATGATGCACTTGGACAAAAAGGGCGTATGCGTTTTTTCCTGAATATATTCAGGAAAAAACGCATACGCACTTTTTGGCCAACCAAGCAAGCTTGCAAAGGAAATCTGCACTACAATGAAGTCTCACTTCCCCCTGGTCAAACGGGCCATCTGAAAAAAGTGTAAAACCCAGAAAGGCACGACAGGCCATGGAGAACTGGGAGCCTTGTTATGCTGATGGGTGGGATGTAAATTGCCAACAGACACTCGGGAGAAGTGTATGGTGTTTCCTGAAACATCTAAAAAACAAAGCAACAGAGCCTAGGGCACTTCCACTTATGGTCCTATAGCTTAGGGAAATTAAAATCAAAAAGACACAGCCACCCCAAAGTTTGGGACGCCTCTGTTTACAAGAACCTCGTTTACAGTACAAGTTCAACATCGCAGAAAGTGAAAAATGGATAAAGAAGTTGTGGTATTTACTTACAAAGCAATATCACTCAGCAATGAAATCTATGTCATCAGGCCCTTAGCAGCACAGTGAGTGGATTCAGGTATGATGATTCTAACTGAAATAAGTCACACAGAAAAAGAAACATCATAAGATATCACTAATACACGGAATGTAAACTTGCCTACACAGGAACTGAATTCCAAAACAGAACAGGGTCTCAAATTTAGAAAACCAACTTATGCTTGCTTAAGGGGAAAGGTGAGTTGGGGTGCTGCATAAAACCAGAGATTGAAATGAGCACAGATAAAGTTCCTTAAGCCAAATATGGAATAGACAAGAGCTACTCCTTGCTCAACGAAATGCACTCAACACCCCATATTAAACGCCTAAGAATGTACCTGACTAGTAAGTATCTTAAAACCTATGGATTGCTATGTCTCCAAAAGAGAATCAAGAGTGTGTGCAGGGGCATAAACGCAGCAGTGATAGGATTGGAGAGGTTCGGTGAGCAAATGAAGACCCTTTGAAGTCATATTGCATGGTACCCATTCCACGGGTCTCAACTCTCCAGGTTTAAGGTATTCTTCCTTCAGCTAAAACATGCATGTGGAACCCAGAGTATGATCAACCATGTGAACGGGAGATGTGTTCAAATATGTCTCAGTTTTCCTCCCCTGGCACTCGGGTGCAACATTCCACACGCTTTACTAACACTCTCCCCACTTGGAGAGTCAGCGCCTTTAACCTCCTGTTTGGCCCAGTTTGCAATTTCTGCGGAAGATGAACAGGAATAGGGAGAACCAATGAGAGACTAGCTGGAGGTGTCTGGACGGGCAAGTATAACTCTCATTTCCCACCAGGAAGAGGAAATAACCAAAGGCTCAGCGTGCTGTGCCAGAACCAGATTAGGGCCTGAAGCCATCCTGCGGTGTTGCGGCCAGCTCAAAAGAAAGCGAGTTGAAGAAAGGAGCTCAGGGGCACTGTAATTCACAAACCTGCAGAGTTATAAAAGACAGCTATCGTCCAAAAATATACTGAAGTAAGGCTGCCAAGAGGACTTGAAAGCGGGGCAGAATTGCAGGAAACCGATTTCAGGAGGTAGACTGGAATTGCATTGAAAGCATAGGAAAAGAGGCAGAACGTCCACAATGATGCACTTGGCCAAAAAGGGCGTATACGTTTTTTCCTGAATATATTCAGGAAAAAATACATACGCCCTTTTTGGCCAACCAAGCAAGCTTGCAAAGGAAATCTGCACTACAATGAAGTCTCACTTCCCCCCGGTCAAAAGGGCCATCTGAAAAAAGTGTAAAATCCAGAAAGGCAGGACAGGCCATGGAGAACTGGGAGCCTTGTTATGCTGATGGGCGGGATGTCAATTGCCAACAGACACTCCGGAGAAGTGTATGGTGTTTCCTGAAACATCTAAAAAACAAAGCAACAGAGCCTAGGGCACTTCCACTTATGGTCCTATAGCTTAGGGAAATTAAAATCAAAAAGACACAGCCACCCCAAAGTTTGGGATGCCTCTGTTTACAAGAACCTCGTTTACCGTACAAGTTCAATATCACAGAAAGTGAAAAATGGATAAAGAACTTGTGGTACTTACCTACAATTGAGTATCACTCAACAATGAAATCTATGTCATCAGGCCCGTAGCAGCATAATGAGTGGATTGAGGTACGATGATTCTAACTGAAATAAGTCACACAGAAAAAGAAACATCATAAGATATCAGTAATACACGGAATGTAAACTTGGCTACACAGGAACTGAATTCCAAAACAGAACAGGGTCTCAAATTTAGAAAACCAACTTATGCTTGCTTAAGGGGAAAGGTGAGTTGGGGTGCTGCATAAAACCAGAGATTGAAATGAGCACAGATAAAGTTCCTTAAGCCAAATATGGAATAGACAAGAGCTACTCCTTGCTCAATGAAATGGACTCAACACCGCATATTAATCGCCTAAAAATGTACCTGACTAGTAAGTATCTTAAAACCTATGGATTGCTATGTCTCCGAAAGAGAATCAAGCATGTGTACAGGGGCATAAACGCAGCAGTGATAGGATTGGAGAGGTTCGGAGAGCAAATGAAGACCCTTTGAAGTCATATTGCATGGTACCCATTCCACGGGTTGCAACTACCCAGGTTTAAAGGATTCTTCCTTCAGCTAAAACATGCATGTGGAACCTAGAGTATGATCAACCATGTGATCGGGAGACGTGTTCAAATATGTCTCAGTTTTCGTACCCTGGTACGCGGGTGCAACATTCCAGACGCTTTACTAACACTCTCCGGACTTGGAGAGTCAGTCCCTTTAACCTCCTGTTTGGCCCAGTTTGCAATTTCTGCGGAAGATGAACAGGAATAGCGAGAACCAATGAGAGACTAGCTGGAGGTGTCTGGACGGGCAAATTTAACTCTCATTTCCCACCAAGAAGAGGAATTAACCAAAGGCTCAGCGTGCCGTGCCGGAACCAGATTAGGGCCTGAAGCCATCCTGCGGTGTTGCGGCCAGCTCAAAAGAAAGCGAGTTGAAGAAAGGAGCTCAGGGGCACTGTAATTCACAAACCTGCAGAGTTATAAATGACAGCTATCGTCCAAAAATATACTGAAGTAAGTCTGCCAAGAGGACTTGAAAGCGGGGCAGAATTGCAGGAAACCGATTTCAGGAGGTAGACTGGAATTGCATTGAAAGCATAGGAAAAGAGGCAGAACGTCCACAATGATGCACTTGGCCAAAAAGGGCGTATGCATTTTTTCCTGAATATATTCAGGAAAAAACGCATACACACTTTTTGGCCATCCAAGCAAGCTTGCAAAGGAAATCTGCACTACAATGAAGTCTCACTTCCCCCCGGTCAAAAGGGCCATCTGAAAAAAGTGTAAAATCCAGAAAGGCAGGACAGGCCATGGAGAACTGGGAGCCTTGTTATGCTGATGGGCGGGATGTAAATTGCCAACAGACACTCTGGAGAAGTGTATGGTGTTTCCTGAATCATCTAAAAAACAAAGCAACAGAGCCTAGGGCACTTCCACTTATGGTCCTATAGCTTAGGGAAATTAAAATCAAAAAGACACAGCCACCCCAAAGTTTGGGACGCCTCCGTTTACAAGAACCTCGTTTACAGTACAAGTTCAACATCGCAGAAAGTGAGAAATGGATAAAGAACTTGTGGTACTTACGTACAATGCAGTATCACTCAGCAATGAAATCTATGTCATCAGGCCCGTAGCAGCATAATGAGTGGATTCAGGTACGATGATTCTAACTGAAATAAGTCACACAGAAAAAGAAACATCATAAGATATCACTAATACACGGAATGTAAACTTGGCTACACAGGAACTGCATTCCAAAACAGAACAGGGTCTCAAATTTAGAAAACCAACTTATGCTTGCTTAAGGGTAAAGGTGAGTTGGGGTGCTGCATAAAACCAGAGATTGAAATGAGCACAGATAAAGTTCCTTAAGCCAAATATGGAATAGACAAGAGCTACTCCTTGCTCAACGAAATGGACTCAAAACCCCATATTAAACGCCTAAGAATGTACCTGACTAGTAAGTATCTTAAAACCTATGGATTGCTATGTCTCCAAAAGAGAATCAAGCGTGTGTACAGGGGCTAAATGCAGCAGTGATAGGATTGGAGAGGTTCGGTGAGCAAATGAAGACCCTTTGAAGTCATATTGCACGGTACCCATTCCACGTGTCTCAACTCTCCAGGTTTAAGGTATTCTTCCTTCAGCTAAAACATGCATGTGGAACCCAGAGTATGATCAACCATGTGAACGGGAGACGTGTTCAAATATGTCTCAGTTTTCCTACCCTGGTACTCGGGTGCAACACTCCAGACGCTTTACTAACACTCTCCCGACTTGGAGAGTCAGTCCCTTTAACCTCCTGTTTGGCCCAGTTTGCAATTTCTGTGGAAGATGAACAGGGATAGCGAGAACCAATGAGAGGCTAGCTGCAGGTGTCTGGAAGGGCAAATTTAACTCTCATTTCCCACCAGGAAGAGGAATTAACCAAAGGCTCAGCATGCCGGCCCGGAACCAGATTAGGTCCTGAAGCCATCCTGCGGTGTTGCGGCCAGGTCACAAGAAAGCGAGTTGAAGAAAGGAGCTCAGGGGCACTGTAATTCACAAACCTGCAGAGTTATAAATGACAGCTATCGTCCAAAATATACTGAAGTAAGGCTGCCAAGAGGACTTGAAAGCGGGGCAGAATTGCAGGAAACCGATTTCAGGAGGTAGACTGGAATTGCATTGAAAGCATAGGAAAAGAGGCAGAACGTCCACAATGATGCACTTGGCCAAAAAGGGCGTATGCGTTTTTTCCTGAATATATTCAGGAAAAAACGCATACGCCCTTTTTGGCCAACCAAGCAAGCTTGCAAAGGAAATCTGCACTACAATGAAGTCTCACTTCCCCCCGGTCAAAAGGGCCATCTGAAAAAAGTGTAAAATCCAGAAAGGCAGGACAGGCCATGGAGAACTGGGAGCCTTGTTATGCTGATGGGCGGGATGTAAATTGCCAACAACCACTCGGGAGAAGTGTATGGTGTTTCCTGAAACATCTAAAAAACAAAGCAACAGAGCCTAGGGCACTTCCACTTATGGTCCTATAGCTTAGGGAAATTAAAATCAAAAAGACACAGCCACCCCAAAGTTTGGGACACCTCTGTTTACAAGAACCTCGTTTACAGTACAAGTTCAACATCGAAGAAAGTTAAAAATGGATAAAAAAGTTGTGGTATTTACTTACAAAGCAATACCACTCAGCAATGAAATCTGTGTCATCAGGCCCTTAGCAGCACAATGAGTGGATTCAGGTATGATGATTCTAACTGAAATAAGTGACACAGAAAAAGAAACATCATAAGATATCAGTAATACACGGAATGTAAAGTTGGCTACACAGGAACTGAATTACAGAACAGAACAGAGTCTCAAATTTAGAAAACCAACTTATGCTTGTTTAAGGGTAAAGGTGAGTTGGGGTGCTGCATAAAACCAGAGATTGAAATGAGCACAGATAAAGTTCCTTAAGCCAAATATGGAATAGAAAAGAGCTACTCCTTGCTCAACGAAATGGACTCAACACCGCATATTAAACGCCTAAGAATGTACCTGACTAGTAAGTATCTTAAAACCTATGGATTGCTATGTCTCCGAAAGAGAATCAAGCATGTGTACAGGGGCATAAACGCAGCAGTGATAGGATTGGAGAGGTTCGGTGAGCAAATGAAGACCCTTTGAAGTCATATTGCATGGTACCCATTCCACGGGTTTCACCTACCCAGGTTTAAGGTATTCTTCCTTCAGCTAAAACATGCATGTGGAACCTAGAGTATGATCAACCATGTGATCGGGAGACGTGTTCAAATATGTCTCAGTTTTCGTACCGTGGTACTCGCGTGCAACATTCCAGACGCTTTACTAACACACTCCCGACTTGGAGAGTCAGTCCCTTTAACCTCCTGTTTGGCCCAGTTTGCAATTTCTGCGGAAGATGAACAGGAATAGCGAGAACCAATGAGAGACTACCTGGAGGTGTCTGAACGGACAAATTTAACTCTCATTTCCCACTAGGAAGAGGAATTAACCAAAGGCTCAGCGTGCCGTGCCGGAACCAGATTAGGGCCTGAAGCCATCCTGCGGTGTTGCTGCCAGGTCACAAGAAAGCGAGTTGAAGAAAGGAGCTCAGGGGCACTGTAATTCACAAACCTGCAGGGTTATAAATGACAGCTATCGTCCAAAAATAGACTGAAGTAAGGCTGCCAAGAGGACTTGAAAGCGGGGCAGAATTGCAGGAAACCGATTTCAGGAGGTAGACTGGAATTGCATTGAAAGCATAGGAAAAGAGGCAGAACGTCCACAATGATGCACTTGGCCAAAAAGGGCGTATGCGTTTTTTCCTGAATATATTCAGGAAAAAACGCATACGCCCTTTTTGGCCAACCAAGCAAGCTTGCAAAGGAAATCTGCACTACAATGAAGTCTCACTTCCCCCCGGTCAAAAGGGCCATCTGAAAAAAGTGTAAAATCCAGAAAGGCAGGACAGGCCATGGAGAACTGGGAGCCTTGTTATGCTGAAGGGCGGGATGTAAATTGCCAACAAACATTCGGGAGAAGTGTATGGTGTTTCCTGAAACATCTAAAAAACAAAGCAACAGAGCCTAGGGCACTTCCACTTATGGTCCTATAGCTTAGGGAATTTAAAATCAAAAAGACACAGCCACCCCAAAGTTTGGGACACCTCTGTTTACAAGAACCTCGTTTACCGTACAAGTTCAATATCACAGAAAGTGAAAAATGGATAAAGAACTTGTGGTACTTACGTACAATGCAGTATCACTCAGCAATGAAATCTATGTCACCAGGCCCTTAGCAGCATCATGAGTGGATTCAGGTACGATGATTCTAACTGAAATAAGTCACACAGAAAAAGAAACATCATAAGATATCACTAATACACGGAATGTAAACTTGGCTACACAGGAACTGCATTCCAAAACAGAACAGGGTCTCAAATTTAGAAAACCAACTTATGCTTGCTTAAGGGTAAAGGTGAGTTGGGGTGCTGCATAAAACCAGAGATTGAAATGAGCACAGATAAAGTTCCTTAAGCCAAATATGGAATAGACAAGAGCTACTCCTTGCTCAACGAAATGGACTCAACACCGCATATTAAACGCCTAAGAATGTACCTGACTAGTAAGTATCTTAAAACCTATGGATTGCTATGTCTCCGAAAGAGAATCAAGCATGTGTACAGGGGCATAAACGCAGCAGTGATAGGATTGGAGAGGTTCGTGAGCAAATGAAGACCCTTTGAAGTCATATTGCATGGTACCCATTCCACGGGTCTTAACTCTCCAGGTTTAAGGTATTCTTCCTTCAGCTAAAACATGCATGTGGAACCCAAGTATGATCAACCATGTGAACGGGAGACGTGTTCAAATATGTCTCAGTTTTCCTCCCTTGGTACTCGCGTGCAACATTCCAGACGCTTTACTAACACTCTCCCCACTTGGAGAGTCAGCGCCTTTAACCTCCTGTTTGGCCCAGTTTGCAATTTCTGCGGAAGATGAACAGGAATAGCGAGAACCAATGAGAGGCTAGCTGCAGGTGTCTGGACGGGCAAATTTAACTCTCATTTCCCACCAGGAAGAGGAATTAACCAAAGGCTCAGCATGCCGGGCCGGAACCAGATTAGGGCCTGAAGCCATCCTGCGGTGTTGCGGCCAGGTCACAAGAAAGCGAGTTGAAGAAAGGAGCTCAGGGGCACTGTAATTCACAAACCTGCAGAGTTATAAATGACAGCTATCGTCCAAAAATAGACTGAAGTAAGGCTGCCAAGAGGACTTGAAAGCGGGGCAGAATTGCAGGAAACCGATTTCAGGAGGTAGACTGGAATTGCATTGAAAGCATAGGAAAAGAGGCAGAACGTCCACAATGATGCACTTGGCCAAAAAGGGCGTATGCGTTTTTTCCTGAATATATTCAGGAAAAAACGCATACGCCCTTTTTGGCCAACCAAGCAAGCTTGCAAAGGAAATCTGCACTACAATGAAGTCTCACTTCCCCCCGGTCAAAAGGGCCATCTGAAAAAAGTGTAAAATCCAGAAAGGCAGGACAGGCCATGGAGAACTGGCAGCCTTGTTATGCTGAAGGGCGGAATGTAAATTGCCAACAACCACTCGGGAGAAGTGTATGGTGTTTCCTGAAACATCTAAAAAACAAAGCAACAGAGCCTAGGGCACTTCCACTTATGGTCCTATAGCTTAGGGAATTTAAAATCAAAAAGACACAGCCACCCCAAAGTTTCGAACGGCTCTGTTTACAACAACCTCGTTTACAGTACAAGTTCAACATCGAAGAAAGTTAAAAATGGATAAAAAAGTTGTGGTATTTACTTACAAAGCAATATCACTCAGCAATGAAATCTGTGTCATCAGGCCCTTAGCAGCACAATGAGTGGATTCAGGTATGATGATTCTAACTGAAATAAGTGACACAGAAAAAGAAACATCATAAGATATCAGTAATACACGGAATGTAAAGTTGGCTACACAGGAACTGAATTACAGAACAGAACAGAGTCTCAAATTTAGAAAACCAACTTATGCTTGCTTAAGGGTAAAGGTGAGTTGGGGTGCTGCATAAAACCAGAGATTGAAATGAGCACAGATAAAGTTCCTTAAGCCAAATATGGAATAGACAAGAGCTACTCCTTGCTCAACGAAATGGACTCAACACCGCATATTAAACGCCTAAGAATGTACCTGACTAGTAAGTATCTTAAAACCTATGGATTGCTATGTCTCCGAAAGAGAATCAAGCATGTGTACAGGGGCATAAACGCAGCAGTGATAGGATTGGAGAGGTTCGGTGAGCAAATGAAGACCCTTTGAAGTCATATTGCATGGTACCCATTCCACGGGTTTCACCTACCCAGGTTTAAGGTATTCTTCCTTCAGCTAAAACATGCATGTGGAACCTAGAGTATGATCAACCATGTGATCGGGAGACGTGTTCAAATATGTCTCAGTTTTCGTACCCTGGTACTCGCGTGCAACATTCCAGACGCTTTACTAACACACTCCCGACTTGGAGAGTCAGTCCCTTTAACCTCCTGTTTGGCCCAGTTTGCAATTTCTGCGGAAGATGAACAGGAATAGCGAGAACCAATGAGAGACTACCTGGAGGTGTCTGAACGGGCAAATTTAACTCTCATTTCCCACCAGGAAGAGGAATTAACCAAAGGCTCAGCGTGCCGTGCCGGAACCAGATTAGGGCCTGAAGCCATCCTGCGGTGTTGCTGCCAGGTCACAAGAAAGCGAGTTGAAGAAAGGAGCTCAGGGGCACTGTAATTCACAAACCTGCAGGGTTATAAATGACAGCTATCGTCCAAAAATAGACTGAAGTAAGGCTGCCAAGAGGACTTGAAAGCGGGGCAGAATTGCAGGAAACCGATTTCAGGAGGTAGACTGGAATTGCATTGAAAGCATAGGAAAAGAGGCAGAACGTCCACAATGATGCACTTGGCCAAAAAGGGCGTATGCGTTTTTTCCTGAATATATTCAGGAAAAAACGCATACGCCCTTTTTGGCCAACCAAGCAAGCTTGCAAAGGAAATCTGCACTACAATGAAGTCTCACTTCCCCCCGGTCAAAAGGGCCATCTGAAAAAAGTGTAAAATCCAGAAAGGCAGGACAGGCCATGGAGAACTGGGAGCCTTGTTATGCTGATGGGCGGGATGTAAATTGCCAACAGACACTCGGGAGAAGTGTATGGTGTTTCCTGAAACATCTAAAAAACAAAGCAACAGAGCCTAGGGCACTTCCACTTATGGTCCTATAGCTTAGGGAATTTAAAATCAAAAAGACACAGCCACCCCAAAGTTTCGAACAGCTCTGTTTACAAGAACCTCGTTTACAGTACAAGTTCAACATCGAAGAAAGTTAAAAATGGATAAAAAAGTTGTGGTATTTACTTACAAAGCAATATCACTCATCAATGAAATCTGTGTCATCAGGCCCTTAGCAGCACAATGAGTGGATTCAGGTATGATGATTCTAACTGAAATAAGTGACACAGAAAAAGAAACATCATAAGATATCAGTAATACACGGAATGTAAAGTTGGCTACACAGGAACTGAATTACAGAACAGAACAGAGTCTCAAATTTAGAAAACCAACTTATGCTTGCTTAAGGGTAAAGGTGAGTTGGGGTGCTGCATAAAACCAGAGATCGAAATGACCACAGATAAAGTTCCTTAAGCCAAATATGGAATAGACAAGAGCTACTCCTTGCTCAACGAAATGGACTCAACACCGCATATTAAACGCCTAAGAATGTACCTGACTAGTAAGTATCTTAAAACCTATGGATTGCTATGTCTCCGAAAGAGAATCAAGCATGTGTACAGGGGCATAAACGCAGCAGTGATAGGATTGGAGAGGTTCGGTGAGCAAATGAAGACCCTTTGAAGTCATATTGCATGGTACCCATTCCACGGGTTTCACCTACCCAGGTTTAAGGTATTCTTCCTTCAGCTAAAACATGCATGTGGAACCTAGAGTATGATCAACCATGTGATCGGGAGACGTGTTCAAATATGTCTCAGTTTTCGTACCCTGGTACTCGGGTGCAACATTCCAGACGCTTTACTAACACACTCCCGACTTGGAGAGTCAGTCCCTTTAACCTCCTGTTTGGCCCAGTTTGCAATTTCTGCGGAAGATGAACAGGAATAGCGAGAACCAATGAGAGACTACCTGGAGGTGTCTGAACGGGCAAATTTAACTCTCATTTCCCACCAGGAAGAGGAATTAACCAAAGGCTCAGCGTGCCGTGCCGGAACCAGATTAGGGCCTGAAGCCATCCTGCGGTGTTGCGGCCAGGTCACAAGAAAGCGAGTTGAAGAAAGGAGCTCAGGGGCACTGTAATTCACAAACCTGCATGGTTATAAATGACAGCTATCGTCCAAAAATAGACTGAAGTAAGGCTGCCAAGAGGACTTGAAAGCGGGGCAGAATTGCAGGAAACCGATTTCAGGAGGTAGACTGGAATTGCATTGAAAGCATAGGAAAAGAGGCAGAACGTCCACAATGATGCACTTGGCCAAAAAGGGCGTATGCGTTTTTTCCTGAATATATTCAGGAAAAAACGCATACGCCCTTTTTGGCCAACCAAGCAAGCTTGCAAAGGAAATCTGCACTACAATGAAGTCTCACTTCCCCCCGGTCAAAAGGGCCATCTGAAAAAAGTGTAAAATCCAGAAAGGCAGGACAGGCCATGGAGAACTGGCAGCCTTGTTATGCTGAAGGGCGGAATGTAAATTGCCAACAACCACTCGGGAGAAGTGTATGGTGTTTCCTGAAACATCTAAAAAACAAAGCAACAGAGCCTAGGGCACTTCCACTTATGGTCCTATAGCTTAGGGAATTTAAAATCAAAAAGACACAGCCACCCCAAAGTTTGGAACGGCTCTGTTTACAAGAACCTCGTTTACAGTACAAGTTCAACATCGAAGAAAGTTAAAAATGGATAAAAAAGTTGTGGTATTTACTTACAAAGCAATACCACTCAGCAATGAAATCTGTGTCATCAGGCCCTTAGCAGCACAATGAGTGGATTCAGGTATGATGATTCTAACTGAAATAAGTGACACAGAAAAAGAAACATCATAAGATATCAGTAATACACGGAATGTAAAGTTGGCTACACAGGAACTGAATTACAGAACAGAACAGAGTCTCAAATTTAGAAAACCAACTTATGCTTGTTTAAGGGTAAAGGTGAGTTGGGGTGCTGCATAAAACCAGAGATTGAAATGAGCACAGATAAAGTTCCTTAAGCCAAATATGGAATAGAAAAGAGCTACTCCTTGCTCAACGAAATGGACTCAACACCGCATATTAAACGCCTAAGAATGTACCTGACTAGTAAGTATCTTAAAACCTATGGATTGCTATGTCTCCGAAAGAGAATCAAGCATGTGTACAGGGGCATAAACGCAGCAGTGATAGGATTGGAGAGGTTCGGTGAGCAAATGAAGACCCTTTGAAGTCATATTGCATGGTACCCATTCCACGGGTTTCACCTACCCAGGTTTAAGGTATTCTTCCTTCAGCTAAAACATGCATGTGGAACCTAGAGTATGATCAACCATGAGATCGGGAGACGTGTTCAAATATGTCTCAGTTTTCGTACCGTGGTACTCGCGTGCAACATTCCAGACGCTTTACTAACACACTCCCGACTTGGAGAGTCAGTCCCTTTAACCTCCTGTTTGGCCCAGTTTGCAATTTCTGCGGAAGATGAACAGGAATAGCGAGAACCAATGAGAGACTACCTGGAGGTGTCTGAACGGACAAATTTAACTCTCATTTCCCACTAGGAAGAGGAATTAACCAAAGGCTCAGCGTGCCGTGCCGGAACCAGATTAGGGCCTGAAGCCATCCTGCGGTGTTGCTGCCAGGTCACAAGAAAGCGAGTTGAAGAAAGGAGCTCAGGGGCACTGTAATTCACAAACCTGCAGGGTTATAAATGACAGCTATCGTCCAAAAATAGACTGAAGTAAGGCTGCCAAGAGGACTTGAAAGCGGGGCAGAATTGCAGGAAACCGATTTCAGGAGGTAGACTGGAATTGCATTGAAAGCATAGGAAAAGAGGCAGAACGTCCACAATGATGCACTTGGCCAAAAAGGGCGTATGCGTTTTTTCCTGAATATATTCAGGAAAAAACGCATACGCCCTTTTTGGCCAACCAAGCAAGCTTGCAAAGGAAATCTGCACTACAATGAAGTCTCACTTCCCCCCGGTCAAAAGGGCCATCTGAAAAAAGTGTAAAATCCAGAAAGGCAGGACAGGCCATGGAGAACTGGGAGCCTTGTTATGCTGAAGGGCGGGATGTAAATTGCCAACAAACATTCGGGAGAAGTGTATGGTGTTTCCTGAAACATCTAAAAAACAAAGCAACAGAGCCTAGGGCACTTCCACTTATGGTCCTATAGCTTAGGGAATTTAAAATCAAAAAGACACAGCCACCCCAAAGTTTCGAACGGCTCTGTTTACAAGAACCTCGTTTACAGTACAAGTTCAACATCGAAGAAAGTTAAAAATGGATAAAAAAGTTGTGGTATTTACTTACAAAGCAATATCACTCAGCAATGAAATCTGTGTCATCAGGCCCTTAGCAGCACAATGAGTGGATTCAGGTATGATGATTCTAACTGAAATAAGTGACACAGAAAAAGAAACATCATAAGATATCAGTAATACACGGAATGTAAAGTTGGCTACACAGGAACTGAATTACAGAACAGAACAGAGTCTCAAATTTAGAAAACCAACTTATGCTTGCTTAAGGGTAAAGGTGAGTTGGGGTGCTGCATAAAACCAGAGATTGAAATGAGCACAGATAAAGTTCCTTAAGCCAAATATGGAATAGACAAGAGCTACTCCTTGCTCAACGAAATGGACTCAACACCGCATATTAAACGCCTAAGAATGTACCTGACTAGTAAGTATCTTAAAACCTATGGATTGCTATGTCTCCGAAAGAGAATCAAGCATGTGTACAGGGGCATAAACGCAGCAGTGATAGGATTGGAGAGGTTCGGTGAGCAAATGAAGACCCTTTGAAGTCATATTGCATGGTACCCATTCCACGGGTTTCACCTACCCAGGTTTAAGGTATTCTTCCTTCAGCTAAAACATGCATGTGGAACCTAGAGTATGATCAACCATGTGATCGGGAGACGTGTTCAAATATGTCTCAGTTTTCGTACCCTGGTACTCGCGTGCAACATTCCAGACGCTTTACTAACACACTCCCGACATGGAGAGTCAGTCCCTTTAACCTCCTGTTTGGCCCAGTTTGCAATTTCTGCGGAAGATGAACAGGAATAGCGAGAACCAATGAGAGACTACCTGGAGGTGTCTGAACGGGCAAATTTAACTCTCATTTCCCACCAGGAAGAGGAATTAACCAAAGGCTCAGCGTGCCGTGCCGGAACCAGATTAGGGCCTGAAGCCATCCTGCGGTGTTGCTGCCAGGTCACAAGAAAGCGAGTTGAAGAAAGGAGCTCAGGGGCACTGTAATTCACAAACCTGCAGGGTTATAAATGACAGCTATCGTCCAAAAATATACTGAAGTAAGGCTGCCAAGAGGACTTGAAAGCGGGGCAGAATTGCAGGAAACCGATTTCAGGAGGTAGACTGGAATTGCATTGAAAGCATAGGAAAAGAGGCAGAACGTCCACAATGATGCACTTGGCCAAAAAGGGCGTATGCGTTTTTTCCTGAATATATTCAGGAAAAAACGCATACGCCCTTTTTGGCCAACCAAGCAAGCTTGCAAAGGAAATCTGCACTACAATGAAGTCTCACTTCCCCCCGGTCAAAAGGGCCATCTGAAAAAAGTGTAAAATCCAGAAAGGCAGGACAGGCCATGGAGAACTGGGAGCCTTGTTATGCTGAAGGGCGGGATGTAAATTGCCAACAAACACTCGGGAGAAGTGTATGGTGTTTCCTGAAACATCTAAAAAACAAAGCAACAGAGCCTAGGGCACTTCCACTTATGGTCCTATAGCTTAGGGAATTTAAAATCAAAAAGACACAGCCACCCCAAAGTTTCGAACGGCTCTGTTTACAAGAACCTCGTTTACAGTACAAGTTCAACATCGCATAAAGTGAAAAATGGATAAAGAAGTTGTGGTATTTACTTACAAAGCAATACCACTCAGCAATGAAATCTGTGTCATCAGGCCCTTAGCAGCACAATGAGTGGATTCAGGTATGATGATTCTAACTGAAATAAGTGACACAGAAAAAGAAACATCATAAGATATCAGTAATACACGGAATGTAAACTTGGCTACACAGGAACTGCATTCCAAAACAGAACAGCGTCTCAAATTTAGAAAACCAACTTATGCTTGCTTAAGGGTAAAGGTGAGTTGGGGTGCTGCATAAAACCAGAGATTGAAATGAGCACAGATAAAGTTCCTTAAGCCAAATATGGAATAGACAAGAGCTACTCCTTGCTCAACGAAATGGACTCAACACCGCATATTAAACGCCTAAGAATGTACCTGACTAGTAAGTATCTTAAAACCTATGGATTGCTATGTCTCCGAAAGAGAATCAAGCATGTGTACAGGGGCATAAACGCAGCAGTGATAGGATTGGAGAGGTTCGGTGAGCAAATGAAGACCCTTTGAAGTCATATTGCATGGTACCCATTCCACGGGTTTCACCTACCCAGGTTTAAGGTATTCTTCCTTCAGCTAAAACATGCATGTGGAACCTAGAGTATGATCAACCATGTGATCGGGAGACGTGTTCAAATATGTCTCAGTTTTCGTACCCTGGTACTCGGGTGCAACATTCCAGACGCTTTAGTAACACACTCCCGACTTGGAGAGTCAGTCCCTTTAACCTCCTGTTTGGCCCAGTTTGCAATTTCTGCGGAAGATGAACAGGAATAGCGAGAACCAATGAGAGACTACCTGGAGGTGTCTGAACGGGCAAATTAACTCTCATTTCCCACCAGGAAGAGGAATTAACCAAAGGCTCAGCGTGCCGTGCCGGAACCAGATTAGGGCCTGAAGCCATCCTGCGGTGTTGCTGCCAGGTCACAAGAAAGCGAGTTGAAGAAAGGAGCTCAGGGGCACTGTAATTCACAAACCTGCAGGGTTATAAATGACAGCTATCGTCCAAAAATAGACTGAAGTAAGGCTGCCAAGAGGACTTGAAAGCGGGGCAGAATTGCAGGAAACCGATTTCAGGAGGTAGACTGGAATTGCATTGAAAGCATAGGAAAAGAGGCAGAACGTCCACAATGATGCACTTGGCCAAAAAGGGCGTATGCGTTTTTTCCTGAATATATTCAGGAAAAAACGCATACGCCCTTTTTGGCCAACCAAGCAAGCTTGCAAAGGAAATCTGCACTACAATGAAGTCTCACTTCCCCCCGGTCAAAAGGGCCATCTGAAAAAAGTGTAAAATCCAGAAAGGCAGGACAGGCCATGGAGAACTGGCAGCCTTGTTATGCTGAAGGGCGGGATGTAAATTGCCAACAAACACTCGGGAGAAGTGTATGGTGTTTCCTGAAACATCTAAAAAACAAAGCAACAGAGCCTAGGGCACTTCCACTTATGGTCCTATAGCTTAGGGAATTTAAAATCAAAAAGACACAGCCACCCCAAAGTTTGGAACGGCTCTGTTTACAAGAACCTCGTTTACAGTACAAGTTCAACATCGAAGAAAGTTAAAAATGGATAAAAAAGTTGTGGTATTTACTTACAAAGCAATATCACTCAGCAATGAAATCTCTGTCATCAGGCCCTTAGCAGCACAATGAGTGGATTCAGGTATGATGATTCTAACTGAAATAAGTGACACAGAAAAAGAAACATCATAAGATATCAGTAATACACGGAATGTAAACTTGGCTACACAGGAACTGAATTACAGAACAGAACAGGGTCTCAAATTTAGAAAACCAACTTATGCTTGCTTAAGGGTAAAGGTGAGTTGGGGTGCTGCATAAAACCAGAGATTGAAATGAGCACAGATAAAGTTCCTTAAGCCAAATATGGTATAGACAAGAGCTACTCCTTGCTCAACGAAATGGACTCAACACCGCATATTAAACGCCTAAGAATGTACCTGACTAGTAAGTATCTTAAAACCTATGGATTGCTATGTCTCCGAAAGAGAATCAAGCATGTGTACAGGGGCATAAACGCAGCAGTGATAGGATTGGAGAGGTTCGGTGAGCAAATGAAGACCCTTTGAAGTCATATTGCATGGTACCCATTCCACGGGTTTCAACTACCCAGGTTTTAGGTATTCTTCCTTCAGCTAAAACATGCATGTGGAATCTAGAGTATGATCAACCATGTGATCGGGAGACGTGTTCAAATATGTCTCAGTTTTCGTACCCTGGTTCTCGGGTGCAACATTCCAGACGCTTTACTAACACACTCCCGACTTGGAGAGTCAGTCCCTTTAACCTCCTGTTTGGCGCAGTTTGCAATTTCTGCGGAAGATGAACAGGAATAGCGAGAACCAATGAGAGACTAGCTGGAGGTGTCTGGACGGGCAAATTTAACTCTCATTTCCCACCAGGAAGAGGAATTAACCAAAGGCTCAGCGTGCCGTGCCGGAACCAGATTAGGGCCTGAAGCCATCCTGCGGTGTTGCTGCCAGGTCACAAGAAAGCGAGTTGAAGAATGGAGCTCAGGGGCACTGTAATTCACAAACCTGCAGGGTTAAAAATGACAGCTATCGTCCAAAAATAGACTGAAGTAAGGCTGCCAAGAGGACTTGAAAGCGGGGCAGAATTGCAGGAAACCGATTTCAGGAGGTAGACTGGAATTGCATTGAAAGCATAGGAAAAGAGGCAGAACGTCCACAATGATGCACTTGGCCAAAAAGGGCGTATGCGTTTTTTCCTGAATATATTCAGGAAAAAACGCATACGCCCTTTTTGGCCAACCAAGCAAGCTTGCAAAGGAAATCTGCACTACAATGAAGTCTCACTTCCCCCCGGTCAAAAGGGCCATCTGAAAAAAGTGTAAAATCCAGAAAGGCAGGACAGGCCATGGAGAACTGGGAGCCTTGTTATGCTGATGGGCGGGATGTAAATTGCCAACAGACACTCCGGAGAAGTGTATGGTGTTTCCTGAAACATCTAAAAAACAAAGCAACAGAGCCTAGGGCACTTCCACTTATGGTCCTATAGCTTAGGGAAATTAAAATCAAAAAGACACAGCCACCCCAAAGTTTGGGACGCCTCTGTTTACAAGAACCTCGTTTACCGTACAAGTTCAATATCACAGAAAGTGAAAAATGGATAAAGAACTTGTGGTACTTACGTACAATGCAGTATCACTCAGCAATGAAATCTATGTCATCAGGCCCGTAGCAGCATCATGAGTGGATTCAGGTACGATGATTCTAACTGAAATAAGTCACACAGAAAAAGAAACATCATAAGATATCACTAATACACGGAATGTAAACTTGGCTACACAGGAACTGAATTCCAAAACAGAACAGGTTCTCAAATTTAGAAAACCAACTTATGCTTGCTTAAGGGGAAAGGTGAGTTGGATTGCTGCATAAAACCAGAGATTGAAATGAGCACAGATAAAGTTCCTTAAGCCAAATATGGAATAGACAAGAGCTACTCCTTGCTCAACGAAATGGACTCAACACCGCATATTAATCGCCTAAGAATGTACCTGACTAGTAAGTATCTTAAAACCTATGGATTGCTATGTCTCCGAAAGAGAATCAAGCATGTGTACAGGGGCATAAACGCAGCAGTGATAGGATTGGAGATGTTCGGTGAGCAAATGAAGACCCTTTGAAGTCATATTGCATGGTACCCATTCCACGGGTTTCAAATACCCAGGTTTAAGGTATTCTTCCTTCAGCTAAAACATGCATGTGGAACCTAGAGTATGATCAACCATGTGATCGGGAGACGTGTTCAAATATGTCTCAGTTTTCGTACCCTGGTACTTGGGTGCAACATTCCAGACGCTTTACTAACACTCTCCCGACTTGGAGAGTCAGTCCCTTTAAACTCCTGTTTGGCCCAGTTTGCAATTTCTGCGGAAGATGAACAGGAATAGCGAGAACTAATGAGAGACTAGCTGGAGGTGTTTGGACGGGCAAATTTCACTCTCATTTTCCACCAGGAAGAGGAAATAAGCAAAGGCTCAGCGTGCCGTACCAGAATCAGATTAGGGCCTGAAGCCATCCTGCGGTGTTGCGGCCAGCTCAAAAGAAAGCGAGTTGAAGAAAGGAGCTCAGGGGCACTGTAATTCACAAACCTGCAGAGTTATAAATGACAGCTATCGTCCAAAAATAGACTGAAGTAAGGCTGCCAAGAGGACTTGAAAGCAGGGCAGAATTGCAGGAAACCGATTTCAGGAGGTAGACTGGAATTGCATTGAAAGCATAGGAAAAGACGCAGAACGTCCACAATGATGCACTTGGCCAAAAAGGGCGTATGCGTTTTTTCCTGAATATATTCAGGAAAAAACGCATACGCCCTTTTTGGCCAACCAAGCAAGCTTGCAAAGAAAATCTGCACTACAATGAAGTCTCACTTCCCCCCGGTCAAAAGGGCCATCTGAAAAAAGTGTAAAATCCAGAAAGGCAGGACAGGCCATGGAGAACTGGGAGCCCTGTTATGCTGAAGGGCAGGATGTAAATTGCCAACAACCACTCGGGAGAAGTGTATGGTGTTTCCTGAAACATCTAAAAAACAAAGCAACAGAACCTAGGGCACTTCCACTTATGGTCCTATAGCTTAGGGAAATTAAAATCAAAAAGACACAGCCACCACAACGTTTGGATCGGCTCTGTTTACAAGAACCTCGTTTACAGTACAAGTTCAACATCGCAGAAAGTGAAAAATGGATAAAGAACTTGTGGTATTTACTTACAAAGCAATATCACTCAGCAATGAAATCTGTGTCATCAGGCCCTTAGCAGCACAATGAGTGGATTCAGGTATGATGATTCTAACTGAAATAAGTCACACAGAAAAAGAAACATCATAAGATATCAGTAATACACGGAATGTAAACTTGGCTACACAGGAACTGAATTACAGAACAGAACAGGGTCTCAAATTTAGAAAACCAACTTATGCTTGCTTAAGGGTAAAGGTGAGTTGGGGTGCTGCATAAAACCAGAGATTGAAATGAGCACAGATAAAGTTCCTTAAGCCAAATATGGAATAGACAAGAGCTACTCCTTGCTCAACGAAATGGACTCAACACCCCATATTAAACGCCTAAGAATGTACCTGACTAGTAAGTATCTTAAAACCTATGGATTGCTATGTCTCCGAAAGAGAATCAAGCATGTGTACAGGGGCATAAACGCAGCAGTGATAGGATTGGAGAGGTTCGGTGAGCAAATGAAGACCCTTTGAAGTCATATTGCATGGTACCCATTCCACGGGTTTCAACTACCCAGGTTTAAGGTATTCTTCCTTCAGCTAAAACATGCATGTGGAAACTAGAGTATGATCAACCATGTGATCGGGAGACGTGTTCAAATATGTCCCAGTTTTCGTACCCTGGTACTCGGGTGCAACATTCCAGACGCTTTACTAACACTCTCCCGACTTGGAGAGTCAGTCCCTTTAACCTCCTGTTTGGCCCAGTTTGCAATTTCTGTGGAAGATGAACAGGAATAGCGAGAACCAATGAGAGGCTAGCTGGAGGTGTCTGGACGGGCAAATTTAACTCTCATTTCCCACCAGGAAGAGGAATTAACCAAAGGCTCAGCGTGCCGTGCCGGAACCAGATTAGGGCCTAAAGCCATCCTGCGGTGTTGCGGCCAGCTCAAAAGAAAGCGAGTTGAAGAAAGGAGCTCAGGGGCACTGTAATGCACAAACCTGCAGAGTTATAAATGACAGCTATCGTCCAAAAATAGACTGAAGTAAGGCTGCCAAGAGGACTTGAAAGCGGGGCAGAATTGCAGGAAACCGATTTCAGAAGGTAGACTGGAATTGCATTGAAAGCATAGGAAAAGAGGCAGAACGTCCACAATGATGCACTTGGCCAAAAAGGGTGTATGCGTTTTTTCCTGAATATATTCAGGAAAAAACGCATACGCCCTTTTTGGCCAACCAAGCAAGCTTGCAAAGGAAATCTGCACTACAATGAAGTCTCACTTCCCCCCGGTCAAAAGGGTCATCTGAAAAAAGTGTAAAATCCAGAAAGGCAGGACAGGCCATGGAGAACTGGGAGCCTTGTTATGCTGATGGGCGGGATGTAAATTGCCAACAGACACTCGGGAGAAGTGTATGGTGTTTCCTGAAACATCTAAAATACAAAGCAACAGAGCCTAGGGCACTGCCACTTATGGTCCTATAGCTTAGGGAAATTAAAATCAAAAAGACACAGCCACCCCAAAGTTTGGGACGCCTCTGTTTACAAGAACCTCGTTTACAGTACAAGTTCAACATTGCAGAAAGTGAAAAATGGATAAAGAAGTTGTGGTATTTACTTATAAAGCAATATCACTCAGCAATGAAATCTATGTCATCAGGCCCTTAGCATCACAATGAGTGGATTCAGGTATGATGATTCTAACTGAAATAAGTCACACAGAAAAAGAAACATCATAAGATATCAGTAATACACGGAATGTAAACTTGGCTACACAGGAACTGAATTACAGAACAGAACAGGGTCTCAAATTTAGAAAACCAACTTATGCTTGCTTAAGGGGAAAGGTGAGTTGGGGTGCTGCATAAAACCAGAGATTGAAATGAGCACAGATAAAGTTCCTTAAGCCAAATATGGAATAGACAAGAGCTACTCCTTGCTCAACGAAATGGACTCAACACCGCATATTAAACGCCTAAGAATGTACCTGACTAGTAAGTATCTTAAAACCTATGGATTGCTATGTCTCCGAAAGAGAATCAAGCATGTGTACAGATACATAAACGCAGCAGTGATAGGATTGGAGAGGTTCGGTGAGCAAATGAAGACCCTTTGAAGTCATATTGCATGGTACCCATTCCACGGGTTTCAAATACACAGGTTTAAGGTATTCTTCCTTCAGCTAAAACATGCATGTGGAACCCAAGTATGATCAACCATGTGAACGGGAGACGTGTTCAAATATGTCTCAGTTTTCCTCCCCTGGTACTCGGGTGCAAAATTCCAGACGCTTTACTAACACTCTCCCCACTTGGAGAGTCAGTCCCTTTAACTTCCTGTTTGGCCCAGTTTGCAATTTCTGTGGAAGATGAACAGGAATAGCGAAAACCAATGAGAGACTAGCTGGAGGTGTCTGGACGGGCAAATTTAACTCTCATTTCCCACCAGGAAGAGGAATTAACCAAAGGCTCAGCGTGCCGTACCGGAACCAGATTAGGGCCTGAAGCCATCCTGCGGTGTTGCGGCCAACTCAAAAGAAAGCGAGTTGAAGAAAGGAGCTCAGGGGCACTGTAATTCACAAACCTGCATGGTTATAAATGACAGCTATCGTCCAAAAATAGACTGAAGTAAGGCTGCCAAGAGGACTTGAAAGCGGGGCAGAATTGCAGGAAACCGATTTCAGGAGGTAGACTGGAATTGCATTGAAAGCATAGGAAAAGAGGCAGAACGTCCACAATGATGCACTTGGCCAAAAAGGGCGTATGCGTTTTTTCCTGAATATATTCAGGAAAAAACGCATACGCCCTTTTTGGCAAACCAAGCAAGCTTGCAAAGGAAATCTGCACTACAATGAAGTCTCACTTCCCCCCGGTCAAAAGGGCCATCTGAAAAAAGTGTAAAATCCAGAAAGGCAGGACAGGCCATGGAGAACTGGGAGCCTTGTTATGCTGATGGGCGGGATGTAAATTGCCAACAGACACTCGGGAGAAGTGTATGGTGTTTCCTTAAACATCTAAGAAACAAAGCAACAGAGCCTAGGGCACTGCCACTTATGGTCCTATAGCTTAGGGAAATTAAAATCAAAAAGACACAGCCACCCCAAAGTTTGGAACGGCTCTGTTTACAAGAACCTCGTTTACAGTACAAGTTCAACATCGCAGAAAGTGAAAAATGGATAAAGAAGTTGTGGTATTTACTTACAAAGCAATATCACTCAGCAATGAAATCTGTGTCATCAGGCCCTTTGCAGCACAATGAGTGGATTCAGGTATGATGATTCTAACTGAAATAAGTCACACAGAAAAAGAAACATCATAAGATATCACTAATACACGGATTGTAAACTTGGCTACACAGGAACTGAATGACAGAACAGAACAGGTTCTCAAATTTAGAAAACCAACTTATGCTTGCTTAAGGGGAAATGTGAGTTGGATTGCTGCATAAAACCAGAGATTGAAATGAGCACAGATAAAGTTCCTTAAGCCAAATATGGAATAGACAAGAGCTACTCCTTGCTCAACGAAATGGACTCAAAACCGCATATTAAACGCCTAAGAATGTACCTGACTAGTAAGTATCTTAAAACCTATGGATTGCTATGTCTCCGAAAGAGAATCAAGCATGTGTACAGGGGCATAAATGCAGCAGTGATAGGATTGGAGAGGTTCGGTGAGCAAATGAAGACCCTTTGAAGTCATATTGCATGGTACCCATTCCACGGGTTTCAACTACCCAGGTTTAAGGTATTCTTCCTTCAGCTAAAACATGCATGTGGAACCTAGAGTATGATCAACCATGTGATCAGGAGACGTGTTCAAATATGTCTCAGTTTTCGTACCCTGGTACTTGGGTGCAAAATTCCAGACGCTTTACTAACACTCTCCCGACTTGGAGAGTCAGTCCCTTTAACCTCCTGTTTGGCCCAGTTTGCAATTTCTGCGGAAGATGAACAGGAATAGCGAGAACCAATGAGAGACTAGCTGGAGGTGTCTGGACGGGCAAATTTAACTCTCATTTCCCACCAGGAAGAGGAAATAACCAAAGGCTCAGCGTGCCGTGCCAGAACCAGATTAGGGCCTGAAGCCATCCTGCGGTGTTGCGGCCAGCTCAAAAGAAAGCGAGTTGAAGAAAGGAGCTCAGGGGCACTGTAATTCACAAACCTGCATGGTTATAAATGACAGCTATCGTCCAAAAATAGACTGAAGTAAGGCTGCCAAGAGGACTTGAAAGCGGGGCAGAATTGCAGGAAACCGATTTCAGGAGGTAGACTGGAATTGCATTGAAAGCATAGGAAAAGAGGCAGAACGTCCACAATGATGCACTTGGCCAAAAAGGGCGTATGCGTTTTTTCCTGAATATATTCAGGAAAAAACGCATACGCCCTTTTTGGCCAACCAAGCAAGCTTGCAAAGGAAATCTGCACTACAATGAAGTCTCACTTCCCCCCGGTCAAAAGGGCCATCTGAAAAAAGTGTAAAATCCAGAAAGGCAGGACAGGCCATGGAGAACTGGGAGCCTTGTTATGCTGATGGTCGGGATGTAAATTGCCAACAACCACTCGGGAGAAGTGTATGGTGTTTCCTGAAACATCTAAAAAACAAAGCAACAGAGCTTAGGGCACTTCCACTTATGGTCCTATAGCTTAGGGAAATTAAAATCAAAAAGACACAGCCACCCCAATGTTTGGAACGGCTCTGTTTACAAGAACCTCATTTACAGTACAAGTTCAACATCGAAGAAAGTGAAAAATGGATAAAGAAGTTGTGGTATTTACTTACAAAGCAATATCACTCAGCAATGAAATCTATGTCATCAGGCCCTTAGCAGCACAATGAGTGGATTCAGGTATGATGATTGTAACTGAAATAAGTCACACAGAAAAAGAAACATCATAAGATATCAGTAATACACGGAATGTAAACTTGGCTACACAGGAACTGAATTACAGAACAGAACAGGGTCTCAAATTTAGAAAACCAACTTATGCTTGCTGAAGGGGAAAGGTGAGTTGGGGTGCTGCATAAAACCAGAGATTGAAATGAGCACAGATAAAGTTCCTTAAGCCAAATATGGAATAGACAAGAGCTACTCCTTGCTCAACGAAATGGACTCAACACCCCATATTAAACGCCTAAGAATGTACCTGACTAGTAAGTATCTTAAAACCTATGGATTGCTATGTCTCCGAAAGAGAATCAAGCATGTGTACAGGGGCATAAACGCAGCAGTGATAGGATTGGAGAGGTTCGGTGAGCAAATGAAGACCCTTTGAAGTCATATTGCATGGTACCCATTCCACGGGTTTCAACTACCCAGGTTTAAGGTATTCTTCCTTCAGCTAAAACATGCATGTGGAAACTAGAGTATGATCAACCATGTGATCGGGAGACGTGTTCAAATATGTCCCAGTTTTCGTACCCTGGTACTCGGGTGCAACATTCCAGACGCTTTACTAACACTCTCCCGACTTGGAGAGTCAGTCCCTTTAACCTCCTGTTTGGCCCAGTTTGCAATTTCTGTGGAAGATGAACAGGAATAGCGAGAACCAATGAGAGGCTAGCTGGAGGTGTCTGGACGGGCAAATTTAACTCTCATTTCCCACCAGGAAGAGGAATTAACCAAAGGCTCAGCGTGCCGTGCCGGAACCAGATTAGGGCCTAAAGCCATCCTGCGGTGTTGCGGCCAGCTCAAAAGAAAGCGAGTTGAAGAAAGGAGCTCAGGGGCACTGTAATGCACAAACCTGCAGAGTTATAAATGACAGCTATCGTCCAAAAATAGACTGAAGTAAGGCTGCCAAGAGGACTTGAAAGCGGGGCAGAATTGCAGGAAACCGATTTCAGAAGGTAGACTGGAATTGCATTGAAAGCATAGGAAAAGAGGCAGAACGTCCACAATGATGCACTTGGCCAAAAAGGGTGTATGCGTTTTTTCCTGAATATATTCAGGAAAAAACGCATACGCCCTTTTTGGCCAACCAAGCAAGCTTGCAAAGGAAATCTGCACTACAATGAAGTCTCACTTCCCCCCGGTCAAAAGGGTCATCTGAAAAAAGTGTAAAATCCAGAAAGGCAGGACAGGCCATGGAGAACTGGGAGCCTTGTTATGCTGATGGGCGGGATGTAAATTGCCAACAGACACTCGGGAGAAGTGTATGGTGTTTCCTGAAACATCTAAAATACAAAGCAACAGAGCCTAGGGCACTGCCACTTATGGTCCTATAGCTTAGGGAAATTAAAATCAAAAAGACACAGCCACCCCAAAGTTTGGGACGCCTCTGTTTACAAGAACCTCGTTTACAGTACAAGTTCAACATTGCAGAAAGTGAAAAATGGATAAAGAAGTTGTGGTATTTACTTATAAAGCAATATCACTCAGCAATGAAATCTATGTCATCAGGCCCTTAGCATCACAATGAGTGGATTCAGGTATGATGATTCTAACTGAAATAAGTCACACAGAAAAAGAAACATCATAAGATATCAGTAATACACGGAATGTAAACTTGGCTACACAGGAACTGAATTACAGAACAGAACAGGGTCTCAAATTTAGAAAACCAACTTATGCTTGCTTAAGGGGAAAGGTGAGTTGGGGTGCTGCATAAAACCAGAGATTGAAATGAGCACAGATAAAGTTCCTTAAGCCAAATATGGAATAGACAAGAGCTACTCCTTGCTCAACGAAATGGACTCAACACCGCATATTAAACGCCTAAGAATGTACCTGACTAGTAAGTATCTTAAAACCTATGGATTGCTATGTCTCCGAAAGAGAATCAAGCATGTGTACAGATACATAAACGCAGCAGTGATAGGATTGGAGAGGTTCGGTGAGCAAATGAAGACCCTTTGAAGTCATATTGCATGGTACCCATTCCACGGGTTTCAAATACACAGGTTTAAGGTATTCTTCCTTCAGCTAAAACATGCATGTGGAACCCAAGTATGATCAACCATGTGAACGGGAGACGTGTTCAAATATGTCTCAGTTTTCCTCCCCTGGTACTCGGGTGCAAAATTCCAGACGCTTTACTAACACTCTCCCCACTTGGAGAGTCAGTCCCTTTAACTTCCTGTTTGGCCCAGTTTGCAATTTCTGTGGAAGATGAACAGGAATAGCGAAAACCAATGAGAGACTAGCTGGAGGTGTCTGGACGGGCAAATTTAACTCTCATTTCCCACCAGGAAGAGGAATTAACCAAAGGCTCAGCGTGCCGTACCGGAACCAGATTAGGGCCTGAAGCCATCCTGCGGTGTTGCGGCCAACTCAAAAGAAAGCGAGTTGAAGAAAGGAGCTCAGGGGCACTGTAATTCACAAACCTGCATGGTTATAAATGACAGCTATCGTCCAAAAATAGACTGAAGTAAGGCTGCCAAGAGGACTTGAAAGCGGGGCAGAATTGCAGGAAACCGATTTCAGGAGGTAGACTGGAATTGCATTGAAAGCATAGGAAAAGAGGCAGAACGTCCACAATGATGCACTTGGCCAAAAAGGGCGTATGCGTTTTTTCCTGAATATATTCAGGAAAAAACGCATACGCCCTTTTTGGCCAACCAAGCAAGCTTGCAAAGGAAATCTGCACTACAATGAAGTCTCACTTCCCCCCGGTCAAAAGGGCCATCTGAAAAAAGTGTAAAATCCAGAAAGGCAGGACAGGCCATGGAGAACTGGGAGCCTTGTTATGCTGATGGGCGGGATGTAAATTGCCAACAGACACTCGGGAGAAGTGTATGGTGTTTCCTGAAACATCTAAAAAACAAAGCAACAGAGCCTAGGGCACTGCCACTTATGGTCCTATAGCTTAGGGAAATTAAAATCAAAAAGACACAGCCACCCCAAAGTTTGGGACGCCTCTGTTTACAAGAACCTCGTTTACAGTACAAGTTCAACATTGCAGAAAGTGAAAAATGGATAAAGAAGTTGTGGTATTTACTTATAAAGCAATATCACTCAGCAATGAAATCTATGTCATCAGGCCCTTAGCATCACAATGAGTGGATTCAGGTATGATGATTCTAACTGAAATAAGTCACACAGAAAAAGAAACATCATAAGATATCAGTAATACACGGAATGTAAACTTGGCTACACAGGAACTGAATTACAGAACAGAACAGGGTCTCAAATTTAGAAAACCAACTTATGCTTGCTTAAGGGGAAAGGTGAGTTGGGGTGCTGCATAAAACCAGAGATTGAAATGAGCACAGATAAAGTTCCTTAAGCCAAATATGGAATAGACAAGAGCTACTCCTTGCTCAACGAAATGGACTCAACACCGCATATTAAACGCCTAAGAATGTACCTGACTAGTAAGTATCTTAAAACCTATGGATTGCTATGTCTCCGAAAGAGAATCAAGCATGTGTACAGATACATAAACGCAGCAGTGATAGGATTGGAGAGGTTCGGTGAGCAAATGAAGACCCTTTGAAGTCATATTGCATGGTACCCATTCCACGGGTTTCAAATACACAGGTTTAAGGTATTCTTCCTTCAGCTAAAACATGCATATGGAACCCAAGTATGATCAACCATGTGAACGGGAGACGTGTTCAAATATGTCTCAGTTTTCCTCCCCTGGTACTCGGGTGCAAAATTCCAGACGCTTTACTAACACTCTCCCCACTTGGAGAGTCAGTCCCTTTAACTTCCTGTTTGGCCCAGTTTGCAATTTCTGTGGAAGATGAACAGGAATAGCGAAAACCAATGAGAGACTAGCTGGAGGTGTCTGGACGGGCAAATTTAACTCTCATTTCCCACCAGGAAGAGGAATTAACCAAAGGCTCAGCGTGCCGTACCGGAACCAGATTAGGGCCTGAAGCCATCCTGCGGTGTTGCGGCCAACTCAAAAGAAAGCGAGTTGAAGAAAGGAGCTCAGGGGCACTGTAATTCACAAACCTGCATGGTTATAAATGACAGCTATCGTCCAAAAATAGACTGAAGTAAGGCTGCCAAGAGGACTTGAAAGAGGGGCAGAATTGCAGGAAACCGATTTCAGGAGGAAGCCTGGAATTGCATTGAAAGCATAGGAAAAGAGGCAGAACGTCCACAATGATGCACTTGGCCAAAAAGGGCGTATGCGTTTTTTCCTGAATATATTCAGGAAAAAACGCATACGCCCTTTTTGGCCAACCAAGCAAGCTTGCAAAGGAAATCTGCACTACAATGAAGTCTCACTTCCCCCCGGTCAAAAGGGCCATCTGAAAAAAGTGTAAAATCCAGAAAGGCAGGACAGGCCATGGAGAACTGGGAGCCTTGTTATGCTGATGGGCGGGATGTAAATTGCCAACAGACACTCGGGAGAAGTGTATGGTGTTTCCTTAAACATCTAAGAAACAAAGCAACAGAGCCTAGGGCACTGCCACTTATGGTCCTATAGCTTAGGGAAATTAAAATCAAAAAGACACAGCCACCCCAAAGTTTGGAACGGCTCTGTTTACAAGAACCTCGTTTACAGTACAAGTTCAACATCGCAGAAAGTGAAAAATGGATAAAGAAGTTGTGGTATTTACTTACAAAGCAATATCACTCAGCAATGAAATCTGTGTCATCAGGCCCTTTGCAGCACAATGAGTGGATTCAGGTATGATGATTCTAACTGAAATAAGTCACACAGAAAAAGAAACATCATAAGATATCACTAATACACGGATTGTAAACTTGGCTACACAGGAACTGAATGACAGAACAGAACAGGTTCTCAAATTTAGAAAACCAACTTATGCTTGCTTAAGGGGAAATGTGAGTTGGATTGCTGCATAAAACCAGAGATTGAAATGAGCACAGATAAAGTTCCTTAAGCCAAATATGGAATAGACAAGAGCTACTCCTTGCTCAACGAAATGGACTCAAAACCGCATATTAAACGCCTAAGAATGTACCTGACTAGTAAGTATCTTAAAACCTATGGATTGCTATGTCTCCGAAAGAGAATCAAGCATGTGTACAGGGGCATAAATGCAGCAGTGATAGGATTGGAGAGGTTCGGTGAGCAAATGAAGACCCTTTGAAGTCATATTGCATGGTACCCATTCCACGGGTTTCAACTACCCAGGTTTAAGGTATTCTTCCTTCAGCTAAAACATGCATGTGGAACCTAGAGTATGATCAACCATGTGATCAGGAGACGTGTTCAAATATGTCTCAGATTTCGTACCCTGGTACTTGGGTGCAAAATTCCAGACGCTTTACTAACACTCTCCCGACTTGGAGAGTCAGTCCCTTTAACCTCCTGTTTGGCCCAGTTTGCAATTTCTGCGGAAGATGAACAGGAATAGCGAGAACCAATGAGAGACTAGCTGGAGGTGTCTGGACGGGCAAATTTAACTCTCATTTCCCACCAGGAAGAGGAAATAACCAAAGGCTCAGCGTTGCGTACCAGAATCAGATTAGGGCCTGAAGCCATCCTGCGGTGTTGCGGCCAGCTCAAAAGAAAGCGAGTTGAAGAAAGGAGCTCAGGGGCCCTGTAATTCACAAACCTGCAGAGTTATAAATGACAGCTATCGTCCAAAAATATACTGAAGTAAGGCTGCCAAGAGGACTTGAAAGCGGGGCAGAATTGCAGGAAACCGATTTCAGGAGGTAGACTGGAATTGCATTGAAAGCATAGGAAAAGAGGCAGAACGTCCACAATGATGCACTTGGCCAAAAAGGGCGTATGCGTTTTTTCCTGAATATATTCAGGAAAAAACGCATACGCCCTTTTTGGCCAACCAAGCAAGCTTGCAAAGGAAATCTGCACTACAATGAAGTCTCACTTCCCCCCGGTCAAAAGGGCCATCTGAAAAAAGTGTAAAATCCAGAAAGGCAGGACAGGCCATGGAGAACTGGGAGCCTTGTTATGCTGATGGTCGGGATGTAAATTGCCAACAACCACTCGGGAGAAGTGTATGGTGTTTCCTGAAACATCTAAAAAACAAAGCAACAGAGCTTAGGGCACTTCCACTTATGGTCCTATAGCTTAGGGAAATTAAAATCAAAAAGACACAGCCACCCCAATGTTTGGAACGGCTCTGTTTACAAGAACCTCATTTACAGTACAAGTTCAACATCGAAGAAAGTGAAAAATGGATAAAGAAGTTGTGGTATTTACTTACAAAGCAATATCACTCAGCAATGAAATCTATGTCATCAGGCCCTTAGCAGCACAATGAGTGGATTCAGGTATGATGATTGTAACTGAAATAAGTCACACAGAAAAAGAAACATCATAAGATATCAGTAATACACGGAATGTAAACTTGGCTACACAGGAACTGAATTACAGAACAGAACAGGGTCTCAAATTTAGAAAACCAACTTATGCTTGCTGAAGGGGAAAGGTGAGTTGGGGTGCTGCATAAAACCAGAGATTGAAATGAGCACAGATAAAGTTCCTTAAGCCAAATATGGAATAGACAAGAGCTACTCCTTGCTCAACGAAATGGACTCAACACCCCATATTAAACGCCTAAGAATGTACCTGACTAGTAAGTATCTTAAAACCTATGGATTGCTATGTCTCCGAAAGAGAATCAAGCATGTGTACAGGGGCATAAACGCAGTAGTGATAGGATTGGAGAGGTTCGTGAGCAAATGAAGACCCTTTGAAGTCATATTGCATGGTACCCATTCCACGGGTTTCAACTACCCAGGTTTTAGGTATTCTTCCTCTAGCTAAAACACGCATGTGGAACCCAGAGTATGATCAACCATGTGATCGGGAGACGTGTTCAAATATGTCTCAGTTTTCGTACCCTGGTACTCGGGTGCAACATTCCAGACGCTTTACTAACACTCTCCCGACTTGGAGAGTCAGTCCCTTTAACCTCCTGTTTGGCCCAGTTTGCAATTTCTGCGGAAGATGAACAGGAATAGCGAGAACCAATGAGAGACTAGCTGGAGGTGTCTGGACGGGCAAATTTAACTCTCATTTCCCACCAGGAAAAGGAAATAACGAAAGGCTCACCGTGCCGTGCCGGAACCAGATTAGGGCCTGAAGCCATCCTGCGGTGTTGCGGCCAGCTCAAAAGAAAGCGAGTTGAAGAAAGGAGCTCAGGGGCACTGTAATTCACAAACCTGCAGAGTTATAAATGACAGCTATCGTCCAAAAATAGACTGAAGTAAGGCTGCCAAGAGGACTTGAAAGCGGGGCAGAATTGCAGGAAACCGATTTCAGGAGGTAGACTGGAATTGCATTGAAAGCATAGGAAAAGAGGCAGAACGTCCACAATGATGCACTTGGCCAAAAAGGGCGTATGCGTTTTTTCCTGAATATATTCAGGAAAAAACGCATACGTCCTTTTTGGCCAACCAAGCAAGCTTGCAAAGGAAATCTGCACTACAATGAAGTCTCACTTCCCCCCGGTCAAAAGGGCCATCTGAAAAAAGTGTAAAATCCAGAAAGGCAGGACAGGCCATGGAGAACTGGGAGCCTTGTTATGCTGATGGGCGGGATGTAAATTGCCAACAGACAGTTGGGAGAAGTGTATGGTGTTTCCTGAAACATCTAAAAAACAAAGCAACAGAGCCTAGGGCACTTCCACTTATGGTCCTATAGCTTAGGGAAATTAAAATCAAAAACACACAGCCACCCCAAAGTTTGGAACGCCTCCGTTTACAAGAACCTCGTTTACAGTACAAGTTCAATATCACAGAAAGTGAAAAATGGATAAAGAAGTTGTGGTACTTACGTACAATGCAGTATCACTCAGCAATGAAATCTATGTCATCAGGCCCGTAGCAGCATAATGAGTGGATTCAGGTACGATGATTCTAACTGAAATAAGTCACACAGAAAAAGAAACATCATAAGATATCACTAATACACGGAATGTAAACTTGGCTACACAGGAACTGCATTCCAAAACAGAACAGGGTCTCAAATTTAGAAAACCAACTTATGCTTGCTTAAGGGGAAAGGTGAGTTGGGGTGCTGCATAAAACCAGAGATTGAAATGAGCACAGATAAAGTTCCTTAAGCCAAATATGGAATAGACAAGAGCTACTCCTTGCTCAACGAAATGGACTCAACACCCCATATTAAACGCCTAAGAATGTACCTGACTAGTAAGTATCTTAAAACCTATGGATTGCTATGTCTCCAAAAGAGAATCAAGCGTGTGTACAGGGGCATAAACGCAGCAGTGATAGGATTGGAGAGGTTCGGTGAGCAAATGAAGACCCTTTGAAGTCATATTGCATGGTACCCATTCCACGGGTCTCAACTCTCCAGGTGTAAGGTATTCTTCCTTCAGCTAAAACATGCATGTGGAACCCAGAGTATGATCAACCATGTGAACGGGAGACGTGTTCAATATGTCTCAGTTTTCCTCCCCTTTTACTCGGGTGCAACATTCCAGACGCTTTACTAACACTCTCCCGACTTGGAGAGTCAGTCCCTTTAACCTCCTGTTTGGCCCAGATTGCAATTTCTGCGGAAGATGAACAGGAATAGCGAGAACCAATGAGAGGCTAGCTGGAGGTGTCTGGACGGGCAAATTTAACTCTCATTTCCCACCAGGAAGAGGAATTAACCAAAGGCTCAGCGTGCCGTGCCGGAACCAGATTAGGGCCTGAAGCCATCCTGCGGTGTTGCGGCCAGCTCAAAAGAAAGCGAGTTGAAGAAAGGAGCTCAGGGGCACTGTAATTCACAAACCTGCAGAGTTACAAATGACAGCTATCGTCCAAAAATAGACTGAAGTAAGGCTGCCAAGAGGACTTGAAAGCGGGGCAGAATTGCAGGGAACCGATTTCAGGAGGTAGACTGGAATTGCATTGAAAGCATAGGAAAAGAGGCAGAACGTCCACAATGATGCACTTGGCCAAAAAGGGCGTATGCATTTTTTCCTGAATATATTCAGGAAAAAACGCATACGCCCTTTTTGGCCAACCAAGCAAGCTTGCAAAGGAAATCTGCACTACAATGAAGTCTCACTTCCCCCCGGTCAAAAGGGCCATCTGAAAAAAGTGTAAAATCCAGAAAGGCAGGACAGGCCATGGAGAACTGGGAGCCTTGTTATGCTGATGGGCGGGATGTAAATTGCCAACAGACACTCGGGAGAAGTGTATGGTGTTTCCTGAAACATCTAAAAAACAAAGCAACAGAGCCTAGGGCACTGCCACTTATGGTCCTATAGCTTAGGGAAATTAAAATCCAAAAGACACAGCCACCCCAAAGTTTGGGACGCCTCTGTTTACAAGAACCTCATTTACCGTACAAGTTCAACATCGCAGAAAGTGAAAAATGGATAAAGAAGTTGTGGTATTTACTTACAAAGCAATATCACTCAGCAATGAATTCTATGTCATCAGGCCATTAGCATCACAATGAGTGGATTCAGGTATGATGATTCTAACTGAAATAAGTCACACAGAAAAAGAAACATCATAAGATATCAGTAATACACGGAATGTAAACTTGGCTACACAGGAACTGAATTACAGAACAGAACAGGGTCTCAAATTTAGAAAACCAACTTATGCTTGCTTAAGGGGAAAGGTGAGTTGGGGTGCTGCATAAAACCAGAGATTGAAATGAGCACAGATAAAGTTCCTTAAGCCAAATATGGAATAGACAAGAGCTACTCCTTGCTCAACGAAATGGACTCAAAACCCCATATTAAACCCCTAAGAATGTACCTGACTAGTAAGTATCTTAAAACCTATGGATTGCTATGTCTCCAAAAGAGAATCAAGCGTGTGTACAGGGGAATAAACGCAGCAGTGATAGGACTGGAGAGGTTCGGTGAGCAAATGAAGACCCTTTGAAGTCATATTGCATGGTACCCATTACACGGGTCTCAACACTCCAGGTTTAAGGTATTCTTCCTTCAGCTAAAACATGCATGTGGAACCCAGAGTATGATCAACCATGTGAACGGGAGACATGTTCCAACATGTCTCAGATTTCCTCCCCTGGTACTCGGGTGCAGCATTCCAGACGCTTTACTAACACTCTCCCCACTTGGAGAGTCAGCGCCTTTAACCTCCTGTTTGGCCCAGTTTGCAATTTCTGCGGAAGATGAACAGGAATAGCGAGAACCAATGAGAGGCTAGCTGGAGGTGTCTGGACGGGCAAATTTAACTCTCATTTCCCACCAGGAAGAGGAATTAACCAAAGGCTCAGCATGCCGTGCCGGAACCAGATTAGCGCCTGAAGCCATCCTGCGGTGTTGCGACCAGGTCACAAGAAAGCGAGTTGAAGAAAGGAGCTCAGGGGCACTGTAATTCACAAACCTGCAGAGTTATAAATGACAGCTATCGTCCAGAAATAGACTGAAGTAAGGCTGCCAAGAGGACTTGAAAGCGGGGCAGAATTGCAGGAAACCGATTTCAGGAGGTAGACTGGAATTGCATTGAAAGCATAGGAAAAGAGGCAGAACGTCCACAATGATGCACTTGGCCAAAAAGGGCGTATGCGTTTTTTCCTGAATATATTCAGGAAAAAACGCATACGCCCTTTTTGGCCAACCAAGCAAGCTTGCAAAGGAAATCTGCACTACAATGAAGTCTCACTTCCCCCCGGTCAAAAGGGCCATCTGAAAAAAGTGTAAAATCCAGAAAGGCAACAGGCCATGGAGAACTGGGAGCCTTGTTATGCTGATGGGCGGGATGTAAATTGCCAACAGACACTCGGGAGAAGTGTATGGTGTTTCCTGAAACATCTAAAAAACAAAGCAACAGAGCCTAGGGCACTGCCACTTATGGTCCTATAGCTTAGGGAAATTAAAGTCAAAAAGACACAGCCACCCCAAAGTTTGGGACGCCTCTGTTTACAAGAACCTCATTTACCGTACAAGTTCAACATCGCAGAAAGTGAAAAATGGATAAAGAAGTTGTGGTATTTACTTACAAAGCAATATCACTCAGCAATGAATTCTATGTCATCAGGCCATTAGCATCACAATGAGTGGATTCAGGTATGATGATTCTAACTGAAATAAGTCACAGAGAAAAAGAAACATCATAAGATATCAGTAATACACGGAATGTAAACTTGGCTACACAGGAACTGAATTACAGAACAGAACAGGGTCTCAAATTTAGAAAACCAACTTATGCTTGCTTAAGGGGAAAGGTGAGCTGGGGTGCTGCATAAAACCAGAGATTGAAATGAGCACAGATAAAGTTCCTTAAGCCAAATATGGAATAGACAAGAGCTACTCCTTGCTCAACGAAATGGACTCAAAACCCCATATTAAACCCCTAAGAATGTACCTGACTAGTAAGTATCTTAAAACCTATGGATTGCTATGTCTCCAAAAGAGAATCAAGCGTGTGTACAGGGGAATAAATGCAGCAGTGATAGGACTGGAGAGGTTCGGTGAGCAAATGAAGACCCTTTGAAGTCATATTGCATGGTACCCATTACACGGGTCTCAACACTCCAGGTTTAAGGTATTCTTCCTTCAGCTAAAACATGCATGTGGAACCCAGAGTATGATCAACCATGTGAACGGGAGACATGTTCCAATATGTCTCAGATTTCCTCCCCTGGTACTCGGGTGCAGCATTCCAGACGCTTTACTAACACTCTCCCCACTTGGAGAGTCAGCGCCTTTAACCTCCTGTTTGGCCCAGTTTGCAATTTCTGCGGAAGATGAACAGGAATAGCGAGAACCAATGAGAGGCTAGCTGGAGGTGTCTGGACGGGCAAATTTAACTCTCATTTCCCACCAGGAAGAGGAATTAACCAAAGGCTCAGCATGCCGTGCCGGAACCAGATTAGCGCCTGAAGCCATCCTGCGGTGTTGCGGCCAGCTCAAAAGAAAGCGAGTTGAAGAAAGGAGCTCAGGGGCACTGTAATTCACAAACCTGCAGAGTTATAAATGACAGCTATCGTCCAGAAATAGACTGAAGTAAGGCTGCCAAGAGGACTTGAAAGCGGGGCAGAATTGCAGGAAACCGATTTCAGGAGGTAGACTGGAATTGCATTGAAAGCATAGGAAAAGAGGCAGAACGTCCACAATGATGCACTTGGCCAAAAAGGGCGTATGCGTTTTTTCCTGAATATATTCAGGAAAAAACGCATACGCCCTTTTTGGCCAACCAAGCAAGCTTGCAAAGGAAATCTGCACTACAATGAAGTCTCACTTCCCCCCGGTCAAAAGGGCCATCTGAAAAAAGTGTAAAATCCAGAAAGGCAACAGGCCATGGAGAACTGGGAGCCTTGTTATGCTGATGGGCGGGATGTAAATTGCCAACAGACACTCGGGAGAAGTGTATGGTGTTTCCTGAAACATCTAAAAAACAAAGCAACAGAGCCTAGGGCACTTCCACTTATGGTCCTATAGCTTAGGGAAATTAAAATCAAAAAGACACAGCCACCCCAAAGTTTGGAACAGCTCTGTTTACAAGAACCTCGTTTACAGTACAAGTTCAACGTCGCAGAAAATGAAAAATGGATAAAGAAGTTGTGGTATTCACTTACAAAGCAATATCACTCAGCAATGAAATCTATGTCATCAGGCCCTTAGCAGCACAATGAGTGGATTCAGGTACGATGATTCTAACTGAAATAAGTCACACAGAAAAAGAAACATCATAAGATATCACTAATACACGGAATGTAAACTTGGCTACACAGGAACTGAATTACAGAACAGAACAGGGTCTCAAATTTAGAAAACCAACTTATTCTTGCTTAAGGGTAAAGGTGAGTTGGGGTGCTGCATAAAACCAGAGATTGAAATGAGCACAGATAAAGTTCCTTAAGCCAAATATGGAATAGACAAGAGCTACTCCTTGCTCAACGAAATGGACTCAACACCCCATATTGAACGCCTAAGAATGTTCCTGACTAGTAAGTATCTTAAAACCTATGGATTGCTATGTCTCCAAAAGAGAATCAAGCATGTGTACAGGGGAATAAACGCAGCAGTGATAGGATTGGAGAGGTTCGGTGAGCAAATGAAGACCCTTTGAAGTCATATTGCATGGTACCCATTCCACGGGTTTCAACTACCCAGGTTTAAGGTATTCTTCCTTCAGCTAAAACATGCATGTGGAACCTAGAGTATGATCAACCATGTGATCGGGAGACGTGTTCAAATATGTCTCAGTTTTCGTACCCTGGTACTCGGGTGCAACATTCCAGACGCTTTACTAACACTCTCCCGACTTGGAGAGTCAGTCCCTTTAACCTCCTGTTTGGCCCAGTTTGCAATTTCTGCGGAAGATGAACAGGAATAGCGAGAACCAATGAGAGACTAGCTGGAGGTGTCTGGACGGGCAAATTTAACTCTCATTTCCCACCAGGAAGAGGAATTAACCAAAGGCTCAGCATGCCGGGCCGGAACCAGATTAGGGCCTGAAGCCATCCTGCGGTGTTGCGGCCAGGTCACAAGAAAGCGAGTTGAAGAAAGGAGCTCAGGGGCACTGTAATTCACAAACCTGCAGAGTTATAAATGACAGCTATCGTCCAAAAATAGACTGAAGTAAGGCTGCCAAGAGGACTTGAAAGCGGGGCAGAATTGCAGGAAACCGATTTCAGGAGGTAGACTGGAATTGCATTGAAAGCATAGGAAAAGAGGCAGAACGTCCACAATGATGCACTTGGCCAAAAAGGGCATATGCGTTTTTTCCTGAATATATTCAGGAAAAAACGCATACGCCCTTTTTGGCCAACCAAGCAAGCTTGCAAAGGAAATCTGCACTACAATGAAGTCTCACTTCCCCCCGGTCAAAAGGGCCATCTGAAAAAAGTGTAAAATCCAGAAAGGCAGGACAGGCCATGGAGAACTGGGAGCCTTGTTATGCTGATGGGCGGGATGTAAATTGCCAACAACCACTCAGGAGAAGTGTATGGTGTTTCCTGAAACATCTAAAAAACAAAGCAACAGAGCCTAGGGCACTTCCACTTATGGTCCTATAGCTTAGGGAAATTAAAATCAAAAAGACACAGCCACCCCAATGTTTGGAACGGCTCTGTTTACAAGAACCTCGTTTACAGTACAAGTTCAACATCGCAGAAAGTGAAAAATGGATAAAGAACTTGTGGTACTTACCTACAATGCAGTATCACTCAGCAATGAAATCTATGTCATCAGGCCCGTAGCAGCATAGTGAGTAGATTCAGGTACGATGATTCTAACTGAAATAAGTCACACAGAAAAAGAAACATCATAAGATATCAGTAATACACGGAATGTAAACTTGGCTACACAGGAACTGAATTCCAAATCAGAACAGGTTCTCAAATTTAGAAAACCAACTTATGCTTGCTTAAGGGGAAAGGTGAGTTGGGTTGCTGCATAAAACCAGAGATTGAAATGAGCACAGATAAAGTTCCTTAAGCCAAATATGGAATAGACAAGAGCTACTCCTTGCTCAACGAAATGGACTCAACACCGCATATTAAATGCCTAAGAATGTACCTGACTAGTAAATATCTTAAAACCTATGGATTGCTATGTCTCCGAAAGAGAATCAAGCATGTGTACAGGGGCATAAACGCAGCAGTGATAGGATTGGAGAGGTTCGGTGAGCAAATGAAGACCCTTTGAAGTCATATTGCATGGTACCCATTCCAAGGGTTTCAACTACCCAGGTTTTAGGTATTCTTCCTTCAGCTAAAACATGCATGTGGAACCCAAGTATGATCAACCATGTGAACGGGAGACGTGTTCAAATATGTCTCAGTTTTCCTCCCCTGGTACTCGGGTGCAACATTCCAGACGCTTTACTAACACTCTCCCCACTTGGAGAGTCAGCGCCTTTAACCTCCTGTTTGGCCCAGTTTGCAATTTCTGCGGAAGATGAACAGGAATAGCGAGAACCAATGAGAGGCTAGCTGGAGGTGTCTGGACGGGCAAATTTAACTCTCATTTCCCACCAGGAAGAGGAAATAACCAAAGGCTCAGCGTGCCGTACCGGAACCAGATTAGGGCCTGAAGCCATCCTGCGGTGTTGCGGCCAGCTCAAAAGAAAGCGAGTTGAACAAAGGAGCTCAGGGGCACTGTAATTCACAAACCTGCAGAGTTATAAATGACAGCTATCGTCCAAAAATAGACTGAAGTAAGGCTGCCAAGAGGACTTGAAAGCGGGGCAGAATTGCAGGAAACCGATTTCAGGAGGTAGACTGGAATTGCATTGAAAGCATAGGAAAAGAGGCAGAACGTCCACAATGATGCACTTGGCCAAAAAGGGCGTATGCGTTTTTTCCTGAATATATTCAGGAAAAAACGCATACGCCCTTTTTGGCCAACCAAGCAAGCTTGCAAAGGAAATCTGCACTACAATGAAGTCTCACTTCCCCCCGGTCAAAAGGGCCATCTGAAAAAAGTGTAAAATCCAGAAAGGCAGGAGAGGCCATGGAGAACTGGGAGCCTTCTTATGCTGATGGGCGGGATGTAAATTGCCAACAGACACTCGGGAGAAGTGTATGGTGTATCCTGAAACATCTAAAAAACAAAGCAACAGAGCCTAGGGCACTGCCACTTATGGTCCTATAGCTTAGGGAAATTAAAATCAAAAAGACACAGCCACCCCAAACTTTCGAACGGCTCTGTTTACAAGAACCTCGTTTACAGTACAAGTTCAACATCGCAGAAAGTGAAAAATGGATAAAGAAATTGTGGTATTTACTTACAAAGCAATATCACTCAGCAATGAAATCTGTGTCATCAGGCCCATAACAGCACAATGAGTGGATTCAGGTATGATGATTCTAACTGAAATAAGTCACACAGAAAAGAAACATCATAAGATATCAGTAATACACGGAATGTAAACTTGGCTACACAGGAACTGAATTACAGAACAGAACAGGGTCTCAAATTTAGAAAACCAACTTATGCTTGCTTAAGGGGAAAGGTGAGTTGGGGTGCTGCATAAAACCAGAGATTGAAATGAGCACAGATAAAGTTCCTTAAGTCAAATATGGAATAGACAAGAGCTACTCCTTGCTCAACGAAATGGACTCAACACCCCATATTAAACGCCTAAGAATGTACCTGACTAGTAAGTATCTTAAAAACCTATGGATTGCTATGTCTCCGAAAGAGAATCAAGCATGTGTACAGGGGCATAAACGCAGCAGTGATAGGATTGGAGAGGTTCGGTGAGCAAATGAAGACCCTTTGAAGTCATATTGCATGGTACTCATTACACGGGTCTTAACTCTCCAGGTTTAAGGTATTCTTCCTTCAGCTAAAACATGCATGTGGAACCCAAGTATGATCAACCATGTGAACGGGAGACGTGTTCAAATATGTCTCAGTTTTCCTCCCCTGGTACTCGGGTGCAACATTCCAGACGCTTTACTAACACTCTCCCCACTTGGAGAGTCAGCGCCTTTAACCTCCTGTTTGGCCCAGTTTGCAGTTTCTGCGGAAGATGAACAGGAATAGCGAGAACCAATGAGAGACTAGCTGGAGGTGTCTGGACGGGCAAATTTAACTCTCATTTCCCACCAGGAAGAGGAAATAACCAAAGGCTCAGCGTGCCGGGCCGCAACCAGATTAGGGCCTGAAGCCATCCAGCGGTGTTGCGGCCAGGTCACAAGAAAGCAACTTGAAGAAAGGAGCTCAGGGGCACTGTAATGCACAAACCTGCAGACTTATAAATGACAGCTATCGTCCAAAAATAGACTGAAGTAAGGCTGCCAAGAGGCCTTGAAAGCGGGGCAGAATTGCAGGAAACCGATTTCAGGAGGTAGACTGGAATTGCATTGAAAGCATAGGAAAAGAGGCAGAACGTCCACAATGATGCACTTGGCCAAAAAGGGCATATGCGTTTTTTCCTGAATATATTCAGGAAAAAACGCATACGCCCTTTTTGGCCAACCAAGCAAGCTTGCAAAGGAAATCTGCACTACAATGAAGTCACACTTCCCCCCGGTCAAAAGGGCCATCTGAAAAAAGTGTAAAATCCAGAAAGGCAGGACAGGCCATGGAGAACTGGGAGCCTTGTTATGCTGATGGGCGGGATGTAAATTGCCAACAACCACTCGGGAGAAGTGTATGGTGTTTCCTAAAACATCTAAAAAACAAAGCAACAGAGCCTAGGGCACTTCCACTTATGGTCCTATAGCTTAGGGAAATTAAAATCAAAAAGACACAGCCACCCCAATGTTTGGAACGGCTCTGTTTACAAGAACCTCGTTTACAGTACAAGTTCAACATCGCAGAAAGTGAAAAATGGATAAAGAACTTGTGGTACTTACGTACAATGCAGTATCACTCAGCAATGAAATCTATGTCATCAGGCCCGTAGCAGCATAGTGAGTAGATTCAGGTACGATGATTCTAACTGAAATAAGTCACACAGAAAAAGAAACATCATAAGATATCAGTAATACACGGAATGTAAACTTGGCTACACAGGAACTGAATTCCAAATCAGAACAGGTTCTCAAATTTAGAAAACCAACTTATGCTTGCTTAAGGGGAAAGGTGAGTTGGGTTGCTGCATAAAACCAGAGATTGAAATGAGCACAGATAAAGTTCCTTAAGCCAAATATGGAATAGACAAGAGCTACTCCTTGCTCAACGAAATGGACTCAACACCGCATATTAAATGCCTAAGAATGTACCTGACTAGTAAATATCTTAAAACCTATGGATTGCTAGGTCTCCGAAAGAGAATCAAGCATGTGTACAGGGGCATAAACGCAGCAGTGATAGGATTGGAGAGGTTCGGTGAGCAAATGAAGACCCTTTGAAGTCATATTGCATGGTACCCATTCCAAGGGTTTCAACTACCCAGGTTTTAGGTATTCTTCCTTCAGCTAAAACATGCATGTGGAACCCAAGTATGATCAACCATGTGAACGGGAGACGTGTTCAAATATGTCTCAGTTTTCCTCCCCTGGTACTCGGGTGCAACATTCCAGACGCTTTACTAACACTCTCCCCACTTGGAGAGTCAGCGCCTTTAACCTCCTGTTTGGCCCAGTTTGCAATTTCTGCGGAAGATGAACAGGAATAGCGAGAACCAATGAGAGACTAGCTGGAGGTGTCTGGACGGGCAAATTTAACTCTCATTTCCACCAGGAAGAGGAATTAACCAAAGGCTCAGCGTGCCGTGCCGGAACCAGATTAGGGCCTGAAGCCATCCTGCGGTATTGCGGCCAGGTCACAAGAAAGCGAGTTGAAGAAAGGAGCTCAGGGGCACTGTAATTCACAAACCTGCAGAGTTATAAATGACAGCTATCGTCCAAAAATAGACTGAAGTAAGGCTGCCAAGAGGACTTGAAAGCGGGGCAGAATTGCAGGAAACCGATTTCAGGAGGTAGACTGGAATTGCATTGAAAGCATAGGAAAAGAGGCAGAACGTCCACAATGATGCACTTGGCCAAAAAGGGCGTATACGTTTTTTCCTGAATATATTCAGGAAAAAATGCATACGCCCTTTTTGGCCAACCAAGCAAGCTTGCAAAGGAAATCTGCACTACAATGAAGTCTCACTTCCCCCCGGTCAAAAGGGCCATCTGAAAAAAGTGTAAAATCCAGAAAGGCAGGACAGGCCATGGAGAACTGGGAGCCTTGTTATGCTGATGGGCGGGATGTAAATTGCCAACAGACACTCGGGAGAAGTGTATGGTGTATCCTGAAACATCTAAAAAACAAAGCAACAGAGCCTAGGGCACTGCCACTTATGGTCCTATAGCTTAGGGAAATTAAAATCAAAAAGACACAGCCACCCCAAACTTTCGAACGGCTCTGTTTACAAGAACCTCGTTTACAGTACAAGTTCAACATCGCAGAAAGTGAAAAATGGATAAAGAAATTGTGGTATTTACTTACAAAGCAATATCACTCAGCAATGAAATCTGTGTCATCAGGCCCATAACAGCACAATGAGTGGATTCAGGTATGATGATTCTAACTGAAATAAGTCACACAGAAAAGAAACATCATAAGATATCACTAATACACGGAATGTAAACTTGGCTACACAGGAACTGAATTACAGAACAGAACAGGTTCTCAAATTTAGAAAACCAACTTATGCTTGCTTAAGGGGAAAGGTGAGTTGGGTTGCTGCATAAAACCAGAGATTGAAATGAGCACAGATAAAGTTCCTTAAGCCAAATATGGAATAGACAAGAGCTACTCCTTGCTCAACGAAATGGACTCAACACCGCATATTAAATGCCTAAGAATGTACCTGACTAGTAAATATCTTAAAACCTATGGATTGCTAGGTCTCCGAAAGAGAATCAAGCATGTGTACAGGGGCATAAACGCAGCAGTGATAGGATTGGAGAGGTTCGGTGAGCAAATGAAGACCCTTTGAAGTCATATTGCATGGTACCCATTCCACGGGTTTCAACTACCCAGGTTTTAGGTATTCTTCCTTCAGCTAAAACATGCATGTGGAACCCAAGTATGATCAACCATGTGAACGGGAGACGTGTTCGAATATGTCTCAGTTTTCCTCCCTTGGTACTCGGGTGCAACATTCCAGACGCTTTACTAACACTCTCCCCACTTGGAGAGTCAGCGCCTTTAACCTCCTGTTTGGCCCAGTTTGCAATTTCTGCGGAAGATGAACAGGAATAGCGAGAACCAATGAGAGGCTAGCTGGAGGTTTCTGGACGGGCAAATTTAACTCTCATTTCCCACCAGGAAGAGGAAATAACCAAAGGCTCAGCGTGCCGTACCGGAACCAGATTAGGGCCTGAAGCCATCGTGCGGTGTTGCGGCCAGCTCAAAAGAAAGCGAGTTGAAGAAAGGAGCTCAGGGGCACTGTAATTCACAAACCTGCAGACTTATAAATGACAGCTATCGTCCAAAAATAGACTGAAGTAAGGCTGCCAAGAGGACTTGAAAGCGGGGCAGAATTGCAGGAAACCGATTTCAGGAGGTAGACTGGAATTGCATTGAAAGCATAGGAAAAGAGGCAGAACGTCCACAATGATGCACTTGGCCAAAAAGGGCGTATGCGTTTTTTCCTGAATATATTCAGGAAAAAACGCATACGCCCTTTTTGGCCAACCAAGCAAGCTTGCAAAGGAAATCTGCACTACAATGAAGTCTCACTTCCCCCCGGTCAAAAGGGCCATCTGAAAAAAGTGTAAAATCCAGAAAGGCAAGACAGGCCATGGAGAACTGGGAGCCTTGTTATGCTGATGGGCGGGATGTAAATTGCCAACAACCACTCGGGAGAAGTGTATGGTGTTTCCTGAAACATCTAAAAAACAAAGCAACAGAACCTAGGGCACTTCCACTTATGGTCCTATAGCTTAGGGAAATTAAAATCAAAAAGACACAGCCACCCCAAAGTTTGGAACGGCTCTGTTTACAAGAACCTCGTTTACAGTACAAGTTCAACATCGCAGAAAGTGAAAAATGGATAAAGAAGTTGTGGTATTTACTTACAAAGCAATATCACTCAGCAATGAAATCTGTGTCATCAGGCCCTTAGCAGCACAATGAGTGGATTCAGGTATGAAGATTCTAACTGAAGTAAGTCACACAGAAAAAGAAACATCATAAGATATCAGTAATACACGGAATGTAAACTTGGCTACACAGGAACTGAATTGCAGAACAGAACAGGGTCTCAAATTTAGAAAACCAACCTATGCTTGCTTAAGGGTAAAGGTGAGTTGGGGTGCTGCATAAAACCAGAGATTGAAATGAGCACAGATAAAGTTCCTTAGGCCAAATATGGAATAGACAAGAGCTACTCCTTGCTCAACGAAATGGACTCAACACCGCATATTAAACGCCTAAGAATGTACCTGACTAGTAAGTATCGGAAAACCTATGGATTGCTATGTCTCCAAAAGAGAATCAAGCATGTGTACAGGGGCATAAACGCAGCAGTGATAGGATTGGAGAGGTTCGGTGAGCAAATGAAGACCCTTTGAAGTCATATTGCATGGTACCCATTACACGGGTCTCAACTCTCCAGGTTTAAGGTATTCTTCCTTCAGCTAAAACATGCATGTGGAACCCAAGTATGATCAACCATGTGAACGGGAGACGTGTTCAAATATGTCTCAGTTTTCGTACCCTGGTATTCGGGTGCAACATTCCAGACGCTTTACTAACACTCTCCCGACTTGGAGAGTCAGTCCCTTTAACCTCCTGTTTGGCCCAGTTTGCAATTTCTGCGGAAGATAAACAGGAATAGCAAGAACCAATGAGAGGCTAGCTGGAGGTGTCTGGACGGGCAAATTTAACTCTCATTTCCCAACAGGAAGAGGAAATAACCAAAGGCTCAGCGTGCCGTACCGGAACCAGATTAGGGCCTGAAGCCATCCTGCGGTGTTGCGGCCAGCTCAAAAGAAAGCGAATTGAAGAAAGGAGCTCAGGGGCACTGTAATTCACAAACCTGCAGAGTTATAAATGACAGCTATCGTCCAAAAATAGACTGAAGTAAGGCTGCCAAGAGGACTTGAAAGCGGGGCAGAATTGCAGGAAACCGATTTCAGGAGGTAGACTGGAATTGCATTGAAAGCATAGGAAAAGAGGCAGAACGTCCACAATGATGCACTTGGCCAAAAAGGGCGTATGCGTTTTTTCCTGAATATATTCAGGAAAAAACGCATACGCCCTTTTTGGCCAACCAAGCAAGCTTGCAAAGGAAATCTGCACTACAATGAAGTCTCACTTCCCCCCGGTCAAAAGGGCCATCTGAATAAAGTGTAAAATCCAGAAAGGCAGGACAGGCCATGGAGAACTGGGAGCCTTGTTATGCTGATGGGCGGGATGTAAATTGCCAACAGACACTCAGGAGAAGTGTATGGTGTTTCCTGAAACATCTAAAAAACAAAGCAACAGAGCCTAGGGCACTGCCACTTATGGTCCTATAGCTTAGGGAAATTAAAATCAAAAAGACAGAGCCACCCCAAAGTTTGGGACGCCTCTGTTTACAAGAACCTCGTTTACAGTACAAGTTCAACATCGCAGAAAGTGAAAAATGGATAAAGAACTTGTGGTACTTACGTACAATGCAGTATCACTCAGCAATGAAATCTATGTCATCAGGCCCGTAGAAGCATAATGAGTGGATTCAGGTATGATGATTCTAACTGAAATAAGTCACACAGAAAAAGAAACATCATAAGTTATCACTAATACACGGAATGTAAACTTGGCTACACAGGAACTGAATTACAGAACAGAACAGGGTCTCAAATTTAGAAAACCAACTTATGCTTGCTTAAGGGGAAAGGTGAGTTGGGGTGCTGCATAAAACCAGAGATTGAAATGAGCACAGATAAAGTTCCTTAAGCCAAATATGGAATAGACAAGAGCTACTCCTTGCTCAACGAAATGGACTCAAAACCCCATATTAAACCCCTAAGAATGTACCTGACTAGTAAGTATCTTAAAACCTATGGATTGCTATGTCTCCAAAAGAGAATCAAGCGTGTGTACAGGGGAATAAACGCAGCAGTGATAGGATTGGAGAGGTTCGGTGAGCAAATGAAGACCCTTTGAAGTCATATTGCATGGTACCCATTACACGGGTCTCAACTCTCCAGGTTTAAGGTATTCTTCCTTCAGCTAAAACATGCATGTGGAACCCAGAGTATGATCAATCATGTGAACGGGAAACGTGTTCAAATATGTCTCAGTTTTCCTCCCCTGGTACTCGGGTGCAACATTCCAGACGCTTTACTAACACTCTCCCGACTTGGAGAGTCAGTCCCTTTAACCTCCTGTTTGGCCCAGTTTGCAATTTCTGCGGAAGATGAACAGGAATAGCGAGAACCAATGAGAGGCTAGTTGGAGGTGTCTGGACGGGCAAATTTAACTCTCATTTCCCACCAGGAAGAGGAATTAACCAAAGGCTCGGCGTGCCGTACCGGAACCAGATTAGGGCCTGAAGCCATCCTGCGGTGTTGCGGCCTGCTCAAAAGAAAGCGAGTTGAAGAAAGGAGCTCAGGGGCACTGTAATTCACAAACCTGCAGAGTTATAAATGACAGCTATCGTCCAAAAATAGACTGAAGTAAGGCTGCCAAGAGGACTTGAAAGCGGGGCAGAATTGCAGGAAACCGATTTCAGGAGGTAGACTGAAATTGCATTGAAAGCATAGGAAAAGAGGCAGAACGTCCACAATGATGCACTTGGCCAAAAAGGGCGTATGCGTTTTTTCCTGAATATATTCAGGAAAAAACGCATACGCCCTTTTTGGCCAACCAAGCAAGCTTGCAAAGGAAATCTGCACTACAATGAAGTCTCACTTCCCCCCGGTCAAAAGGGCCATCTGAAAAAAGTGTAAAATCCAGAAAGGCAGGACAGGCCATGGAGAACTGGGAGCCTTGTTATGCTGATGGGCGGGATGTAAATTGCCAACAACCACTCGGGAGAAGTGTATGGTGTTTCCTGAAACATCTAAAAAACAAAGCAACAGAACCTAGGGCACTTCCACTTATGGTCCTATAGCTTAGGGAAATTAAAATCAAAAAGACACAGCCACCCCAAAGTTTCGAACGGCTCTGTTTACAAGAACCTCGTTTACAGTACAAGTTCAACATCGCAGAAAGTGAAAAATGGATAAAGAAGTTGTGGTATTTACTTACAAAGCAATATCACTCAGCAATGAAATCTGTGTCATCAGGCCCTTAGCAGCACAATGAGTGGATTCAGGTATGATGAGTCTAACTGAAGTAAGTCACACAGAAAAAGAAACATCATAAGATATCAGTAATACACGGAATGTAAACTTGGCTACACAGGAACTGAATTACAGAACAGAACAGGGTCTCAAATTTAGAAAACCAACTTATGCTTGCTTAAGGGTAAAGGTGAGTTGGGGTGCTGCATAAAACCAGAGATTGAAATGAGCACAGATAAAGTTCCTTAAGTCAAATATGGAAGAGACAAGAGCTACTCCTTGCTCAACGAAATGGACTCAACACCGCATATTAAACGCCTAAGAATGTACCTGACTAGTAAGTATCTTAAAACCTATGGATTGCTATGTCTCCAAAAGAGAATCAAGCATGTGTACAGGGGCATAAACGCAGCAGTGATAGGATTGGAGAGGTTCGGTGAGCAAATGAAGACCCTTTGAAGTCATATTGCATGGTACCCATTACACGGGTCTCAACTCTCCAGGTTTTAGGTATTCTTCCTTCAGCTAAAACATGCATGTGGAACCCAAGTATGATCAACCATGTGAACGGGAGACGTGTTCAAATATGTCTCAGTTTTCCTCCCCTGGTATTCGGGTGCAACATTCCAGACGCTTTACTAACACTCTCCCCACTTGGAGAGTCAGTCCCTTTAACCTACTGTTTGGCCCAGTTTGCAATTTCTGCGGAAGATGAACAGGAATAGCGAGAACCAATGAGAGACTAGCTGGAGGTGTCTGGACGGGCAAATTTAACTCTCATTTCCCACCAGGAAGAGGAAATAACCAAAGGCTCAGCGTGCCGTGCCGGAACCAGATTAGGGCCTGAAGCCATCCTGCGGTGTTGCGGCCAGGTCACAAGAAAGCGAGTTGAAGAAAGGAGCTCAGGGGCACTGTAATTCACAAACCTGCAGAGTTATAAATGACAGCTATCGTCCAAAAATAGACTGAAGTAAGGCTGCCAAGAGGACTTGAAAGCGGGGCAGAATTGCAGGAAACCGATTTGAGGAGGTAGACTGGAATTGCATTGAAAGCATAGGAAAAGAGGCAGAACGTCCACAATGATGCACTTGGCCAAAAAGGGCGTATGCGTTTTTTCCTGAATATATTCAGGAAAAAACGCATACGCCCTTTTTGGCCAACCAAGCAAGCTTGCAAAGGAAATCTGCACTACAATGAAGTCTCACTTCCCCCCGGTCAAAAGGGCCATCTGAAAAAAGTGTAAAATCCAGAAAGGCAGGACAGGCCATGGAGAACTGGGAGCCTTGTTATGCTGATGGGCGGGATGTAAATTGCCAACAACCACTCAGGAGAAGTATATGGTGTTTCCTGAAACATCTAAAAAACAAAGCAACAGAGCCTAGGGCACTTCCACTTATGATCCTATAGCTTAGGGAAATTAAAATCAAAAAGACACAGCCACCCCAAAGTTTGGGATGCCTCCGTTTACAAGAACCTCGTTTACCATACAAGTTCAATATCACAGAAAGTGAAAAATGGATAAAGAACTTGTGGTACTTACGTACAATGCAGTATCACTCAGCAATGAAATCTATGTCATCAGGCCCGTAGCAGCATAATGAGTGGATTCAGGTACGATGATTCTAACTGAAATAAGTCACACAGAAAAAGAAACATCATAAGATATCACTAATACACGGAATGTAAACTTGGCTACACAGGAACTGCATTCCAAAACAGAACAGGGTCTCAAATTTAGAAAACCAACTTATGCTTGCTTAAGGGGAAAGGTGAGTTGGGGTGCTGCATAAAACCAGAGATTGAAATGAGCACAGATAAAGTTCCTTAAGCCAAATATGGAATAGACAAGAGCTACTCCTTGCTCAACGAAATGGACTCAACACCCCATATTAAACGCCTAAGAATGTACCTGACTAGTAAGTATCTTAAAACCTATGGATTGCTATGTCTTCGAAAGAGAATCAAGCATGTGTACAGGGGCATAAACGCAGCAGTGATAGGATTGGAGAGGTTCGGTGAGCAAATGAAGACCCTTTGAAGTCATATTGCATGGTACCCATTCCACGGGTCTCAACTCTCCAGGTTTAAGGTATTCTTCCTTCAGCTAAAACATGCATGTGGAACCCAAGTATGATCAACCATGTGAACGGGAGACGTGTTCAAATATGTCTCAGTTTTCCTCCCCTGGTACTCGGGTGCAACATTCCAGACGCTTTACTAACACTCTCCCCACTTGGAGAGTCAGCGCCTTTAACCTCCTGTTTGGCCCAGTTTGCAATTTCTGCGGAAGATGAACAGGAATAGCGAGAACCAATGAGAGGCTAGCTGGAGGTGTCTGGAAGGGCAAATTTAACTCTCATTTCCCACCAGGAAGAGGAATTAACCAAAGGCTCAGCGTGCCGTACTGGAACCAGATTACGGCCTGAAGACATCCTGCGGTGTTGCAGCCAGGTCACAAGAAAGCGAGTTGAAGAAAGGAGCTCAGGGGCACTGTAATTCACAAACCTGCAGAGTTATAAATGACAGCTATCGTCCAAAAATATACTGAAGTAAGGCTGCCAAGAGGACTTGAAAGCGGGGCAGAATTGCAGGAAACCGATTTCAGGAGGTAGACTGGAATTGCATTGAAAGCATAGGAAAAGAGGCAGAACGTCCACAATGATGCACTTGGCCAAAAAGGGCATATGCGTTTTTTCCTGAATATATTCAGGAAAAAACGCATACGCCCTTTTTGGCCAACCAAGCAAGCTTGCAAAGGAAATCTGCACTACAATGAAGTCTCACTTCCCCCCGGTCAAAAGGGCCATCTGAAAAAAGTGTAAAATCCAGAAAGGCATGACAGGCCATGGAGAACTGGGAGCCTTGTTATGCTGATGGGCGGGATGTAAATTGCCAACAACCACTCGGGAGAAGTGTATGGTGTTTCCTGAAACATCTAAAAAACAAAGCAACAGAACCTAGGGCACTTCCACTTATGGTCCTATAGCTTAGGGAAATTAAAATCAAAAAGACACAGCCACCCCAAAGTTTGGAACGGCTCTGTTTACAAGAACCTCGTTTACAGTACAAGTTCAACATCGCAGAAAGTGAAAAATGGATAAAGAAGTTGTGGTATTTACTTACAAAGCAATATCACTCAGCAATGAAATCTGTGTCATCAGGCCCTTAGCAGCACAATGAGTGGATTCAGGTATGATGATTCTAACTGAAGTAAGTCACACAGAAAAAGAAACATCATAAGATATCAGTAATACACGGAATGGAAACTTGGCTACACAGGAACTGAATTACAGAACAGAACAGGGACTCAAATTTAGAAAACCAACTTATGCTTGCTTAAGGGTAAAGGTGAGTTGGGGTGCTGCATAAAACCAGAGATTGAAATGAGCACAGTTAAAGTTCCTTAAGCCAAATATGGAATAGACAAGAGCTACTCCTTGCTCAACGCAATGGACTCAACACCCCATATTAAACGCCTAAGAATGTTCCTGACTAGTAAGTATCTTAAAACCTATGGATTGCTATGTCTCCGAAAGAGAATCAAGCATGTGTACAGGGGCATAAACGCAGCAGTGATAGGATTGGAGAGGTTCGGTGAGCAAATGAAGACCCTTTGAAGTCATATTGCATGGTACCCATTCCACGGGTCTCAACTCTCCAGGTTTAAGGTATTCTTCCTTCAGCTAAAACATGCATGTGGAACCCAAGTATGATCAACCATGTGAACGGGAGACGTGTTCAAATATGTCTCAGTTTTCCTCCCCTGGTACTCGGGTGCAACATTCCAGACGCTTTACTAACACTCTCCCCACTTGGAGAGTCAGCGCCTTTAACCTCCTGTTTGGCCCAGTTTGCAATTTCTGCGGAAGATGAACAGGAATAGCGAGAACCAATGAGAGGCTAGCTGGAGGTGTCTGGAAGGGCAAATTTAACTCTCATTTCCCACCAGGAAGAGGAATTAACCAAAGGCTCAGCGTGCCGTACTGGAACCAGATTACGGCCTGAAGACATCCTGCGGTGTTGCGGCCAGCTCAAAAGAAAGCGAGTTGAAGAAAGGAGCTCAGGGGCACTGTAATTCACAAACCTGCAGAGTTATAAATGACAGCTATCGTCCAAAAATATACTGAAGTAAGGCTGCCAAGAGGACTTGAAAGCGGGGCAGAATTGCAGGAAACCGATTTCAGGAGGTAGACTGGAATTGCATTGAAAGCATAGGAAAAGAGGCAGAACGTCCACAATGATGCACTTGGCCAAAAAGGGCGTATGCGTTTTTTCCTGAATATATTCAGGAAAAAACGCATACGCCCTTTTTGGCCAACCAAGCAAGCTTGCAAAGGAAATCTGCACTACAATGAAGTCTCACTTCCCCCCGGTCAAAAGGGCCATCTGAAAAAAGTGTAAAATCCAGAAAGGCATGACAGGCCATGGAGAACTGGGAGCCTTGTTATGCTGATGGGCGGGATGTAAATTGCCAACAACCACTCGGGAGAAGTGTATGGTGTTTCCTGAAACATCTAAAAAACAAAGCAACAGAACCTAGGGCACTTCCACTTATGGTCCTATAGCTTAGGGAAATTAAAATCAAAAAGACACAGCCACCCCAAAGTTTGGAACGGCTCTGTTTACAAGAACCTCGTTTACAGTACAAGTTCAACATCGCAGAAAGTGAAAAATGGATAAAGAAGTTGTGGTATTTACTTACAAAGCAATATCAATCAGCAATGAAATCTGTGTCATCAGGCCCTTAGCAGCACAATGAGTGGATTCAGGTATGATGATTCTAACTGAAGTAAGTCACACAGAAAAAGAAACATCATAAGATATCAGTAATACACGGAATGGAAACTTGGCTACACAGGAACTGAATTACAGAACAGAACAGGGACTCAAATTTAGAAAACCAACTTATGCTTGCTTAAGGGTAAAGGTGAGTTGGGGTGCTGCATAAAACCAGAGATTGAAATGAGCACAGTTAAAGTTCCTTAAGCCAAATATGGAATAGACAAGAGCTACTCCTTGCTCAACGCAATGGACTCAACACCCCATATTAAACGCCTAAGAATGTTCCTGACTAGTAAGTATCTTAAAACCTATGGATTGCTATGTCTCCGAAAGAGAATCAAGCATGTGTACAGGGGCATAAACGCAGCAGTGATAGGATTGGAGAGGTTCGGTGAGCAAATGAAGACCCTTTGAAGTCATATTGCATGGTACCCATTCCACGGGTTTCAACTACCCAGGTTTAAGGTATTCTTCCTTCAGCTAAAACATGCATGTGGAACCTAGAGTATGATCAACAATGTGATCGGGAGACATGTTCAAATATGTCTCAGTTTTCGTACCCTGGTACTCGGGTGCAACATTCCAGACGCTTTACTAACACTCTCCCGACTTGGAGAGTCAGTCCCTTTAACCTCCTGTTTGGCCCAGTTTGCAATTTCTGCGGAAGATGAACAGGAATAGCGAGAACCAATGAGAGGCTAGCTGGAGGTGTCTGGACGGGCACATTTAACTCTCATTTCCCACCAGGAAGAGGAATTAACCAAAGGCTCAGCGTGCCGTGCCGGAACCAGATTAGAGCCTGAAGCCATCCTGCGGTGTTGCGGCCAGCTCAAAAGAAAGCGAGTTGAAGAAATGAGCTCAGGGGCACTGTAATTCACAAACCTGCAGAGTTATCAATGACAGCTATCGTCCAAAAATAGACTGAAGTAAGGCTGCCAAGAGGACTTGAAAGCAGGGCAGAATTGCAGGAAACCGATTTCAGGAGGTAGACTGGAATTGCATTGAAAGCATAGGAAAAGAGGCAGAACGTCCACAATGATGCACTTGGCCAAAAAGGGCGTATGCGTTTTTTCCTGAATATATTCAGGAAAAAACGCATACGCCCTTTTTGGCCAACCAAGCAAGCTTGCAAAGGAAATCTGCACTACAATGAAGTCTCACTTCCCCCCGGGCAAAAGGGCCATCTGAAAAAAGTATAAAATCCAGAAAGGCAGGACAGGCCATGGAGAACTGGGAGCCTTGTTATGCTGAAGGGCGGGATGTAAATTGCCAACAACCACTCGGGAGAAGTGTATGGTGTTTCCTGAAACATCTAAAAAACAAAGCAACAGAGCCTAGGGCACTTCCACTTATGGTCCTATAGCTTAGGGAAATTAAAATCAAAAAGACACAGCCACCCCAAAGTTTAGGATGCCTCCGTTTACAAGAACCTCGTTTACCATACAAGTTCAATATCACAGAAAGTGAAAAATGGATAAAGAACTTGTGGTACTTATGTACAATGCAGTATCACTCAGCAATGAAATCTATGTCATCAGGCCCATAGCAGCATAATGAGTGGATTCAGGTACGATGATTCTAACTGAAATAAGTCACACAGAAAAAGAAACATCATAAGATATCACTAATACACGGAATGTAAACTTGGCTACACAGGAACTGCATTCCAAAACAGAACAGGGTCTCAAATTTAGAAAACCAACTTATGCTTGCTTAAGGGTAAAGGTGAGTTGGGGTGCTGCATAAAACCAGAGATTGAAATGAGCACAGATAAAGTTCCTTAAGCCAAATATGGAATAGACAAGAGCTACTCCTTGCTCAACGAAATGGACTCAACACCCCATATTAAACGCCTAAGAATGTACCTGACTAGTAAGTATCTTAAAACCTATGGATTGCTATGTCTCCAAAAGAGAATCAAGCGTGTGTACAGGGGCATAAACGCAGCAGTGATAGGATTGGAGAGGTTCGGTGAGCAAATGAAGACCCTTTGAAGTCATATTGCATGGTACCCATTACACGGGTTTCAACTCTCCAGGTTTAAGGTATTCTTCCTTCAGCTAAAGCATGCATGTGGAACCCAAGTATGATCAACCATGTGAACGGGAGACGTGTTCAAATATGTCTCAGTTTTCCTCCCCTGGTACTCGGGTGCAACATTCCAGACGCTTTACTAACACTCTCCCCACTTGGAGAGTCAGCGCCTTTAACCTCCTGTTTGGCCCAGTTTGCAATTTCTGCGGAAGATGAACAGGAATAGCGAGAACCAATGAGAGGCTAGCTGGAGGTGTCTGGACGGGCAAATTTAACTCTCATTTCCCACCAGGAAGAGGAAATAACCAAAGGCTCAGCGTGCCGTACCGGAACTAGATTAGGGCCTGAAGCAATCCTGCGGTGTTGCGGCCAGCTCAAAAGAAAGCGAGTTGAAGAAAGGAGCTCAGGGGCACTGTAATTCACAAACCTGCAGAGTTATAAATGACAGCTATCGTCCAAAAATATACTGAAGTAAGGCTGCCAAGAGGACTTGAAAGCGGGGCAGAATTGCAGGAAACCGATTTCAGGAGGTAGACTGGAATTGCATTGAAAGCATAGGAAAAGAGGCAGAACGTCCACAATGATGCACTTGGCCAAAAAGGGCGTATGCGTTTTTTCCTGAATATATTCAGGAAAAAACGCATACGCCCTTTTTGGCCAACCAAGCAAGCTTGCAAAGGAAATCTGCACTACAATGAAGTCTCACTTCCCCCTGGTCAAAAGGGCCATCTGAAAAAAGTGTAAAATCCAGAAAGGCAGGACAGGCCATGGAGAACTGGGAGCCTTGTTATGCTGATGGGCGGGATGTAAATTGCCAACAACCACTCGGGAGAAGTGTATGGTGTTTCCTGAAACATCTAAAAAACAAAGCAACAGAACCTAGGGCACTTCCACTTATGGTCCTATAGCTTAGGGAAATTAAAATCAAAAAGACACAGCCACCCCAAAGTCTGGAACGGCTCTGTTTACAAGAACCTCGTTTACAGTACAAGTTCAACATCGCAGAAAGTGAAAAATGGATAAAGAAGTTGTGGTATTTACTTACAAAGCAATATCACTCAGCAATGAAATCTGTGTCATCAGGCCCTTAGCAGCACAATGAGTGGATTCAGGTATGATGATTCTAACTGAAATAAGTCACACAGAAAAAGAAACATCATAAGATATCAGTAATACATGGAATGTAAACTTGGCTACACAGGAACTGAATTACAGAACAGAACAGGGACTCAAATTTAGAAAACCAACTTATGCTTGCTTAAGGGTAAAGGTGAGTTGGGGTGCTGCATAAAACCAGAGATTGAAATGAGCACAGATAAAGTTCCTTAAGCCAAATATGGAATAGACAAGAACTACTCCTTGCTCAACGAAATGGACTCAACACCGCATATTAAACGCCTAAGAATGTACCTGACTAGTAAGTATCTTAAAACCTATGGATTGCTATGTCTCCGAAAGAGAATCAAGCATGTGTACAGGGGCATAAACGCAGCAGTGATAGGATTGGAGAGGTTCGGTGAGCAAATGAAGACCCTTTGAATTCATATTGCATGGTACCCATTCCACGGGTTTCAACTACCCAGGTATAAGGTATTCTTCCTTCAGCTAAAACATGCATGTGGAACCTAGAGTATGATCAACCATGTGATCGGGAGACGTGTTCAAATATGTCTCAGTTTTCGTACCCTGGTACTCGGGTGCAACATTCCAGACGCTTTACTAACACTCTCCCGACTTGGAGAGTCAGTCCCTTTAACCTCCTGTTTGGCCCAGTTTGCAATTTCTGCGGAAGATGAACAGGAATAGCGAGAACCAATGAGAGACTAGCTGGAGGTGTCTGGACGGGCAAATTTAACTCTCATTTCCCACCAGGAAGAGGAAATAACCAAAGGCTCAGCGTGCCGTGCCGGAACCAGATTAGGGCCTGAAGCCATCCTGCGGTGTTGCGGCTGGTCACAAGAAAGCGAGTTGAAGAAAGGAGCTCAGGGGCACTGTAATTCACAAACCTGCAGAGTTATAAATGACAGCTATCGTCCAAAAATAGACTGAAGTAAGGCTGCCAAGAGGCCTTGAAAGCGGCGCAGAATTGCAGGAAACCGATTTCAGGAGGTAGACTGGAATTGCATTGAAAGCATAGGAAAAGAGGCAGAACGTTCACAATGATGCACTTGGCCAAAAAGGGCGTATGCGTTTTTTCCTGAATATATTCAGGAAAAAACGCATACGCCCTTTTTGGCCAACCAAGCAAGCTTGCAAAGGAAATCTGCACTACAATGAAGTCTCACTTCCCCCTGGTCAAAAGGGCCATCTGAAAAAAGTGTAAAATCCAGAAAGGCAGGACAGGCCATGGAGAACTGGGAGCCTTGTTATGCTGATGGGCGGGATGTAAATTGCCAACAACCACTCGGGAGAAGTGTATGGTGTTTCCTGAAACATCTAAAAAACAAAGCAACAGAACCTAGGGCACTTCCACTTATGGTCCTATAGCTTAGGGAAATTAAAATCAAAAAGACACAGCCACCCCAAAGTCTGGAACGGCTCTGTTTACAAGAACCTCGTTTACAGTACAAGTTCAACATCGCAGAAAGTGAAAAATGGATAAAGAAGTTGTGGTATTTACTTACAAAGCAATATCACTCAGCAATGAAATCTGTGTCATCAGGCCCTTAGCAGCACAATGAGTGGATTCAGGTATGATGATTCTAACTGAAATAAGTCACACAGAAAAAGAAACATCATAAGATATCAGTAATACATGGAATGTAAACTTGGCTACACAGGAACTGAATTACAGAACAGAACAGGGACTCAAATTTAGAAAACCAACTTATGCTTGCTTAAGGGTAAAGGTGAGTTGGGGTGCTGCATAAAACCAGAGATTGAAATGAGCACAGATAAAGTTCCTTAAGCCAAATATGGAATAGACAAGAGCTACTCCTTGCTCAACGAAATGGACTCAACACCGCATATTAAACGCCTAAGAATGTACCTGACTAGTAAGTATCTTAAAACCTATGGATTGCTATGTCTCCGAAAGAGAATCAAGCATGTGTACAGGGGCATAAACGCAGCAGTGATAGGATTGGAGAGGTTCGGTGAGCAAATGAAGACCCTTTGAATTCATATTGCATGGTACCCATTCCACGGGTTTCAACTACCCAGGTATAAGGTATTCTTCCTTCAGCTAAAACATGCATGTGGAACCTAGAGTATGATCAACCATGTGATCGGGAGACGTGTTCAAATATGTCTCAGTTTTCGTACCCTGGTACTCGGGTGCAACATTCCAGACGCTTTACTAACACTCTCCCGACTTGGAGAGTCAGTCCCTTTAACCTCCTGTTTGGCCCAGTTTGCAATTTCTGCGGAAGATGAACAGGAATAGCGAGAACCAATGAGAGACTAGCTGGAGGTGTCTGGACGGGCAAATTTAACTCTCATTTCCCACCAGGAAGAGGAAATAACCAAAGGCTCAGCGTGCCGTGCCGGAACCAGATTAGGGCCTGAAGCCATCCTGCGGTGTTGCGGCAGGTCACAAGAAAGCGAGTTGAAGAAAGGAGCTCAGGGGCACTGTAATTCACAAACCTGCAGAGTTATAAATGACAGCTATCGTCCAAAAATAGACTGAAGTAAGGCTGCCAAGAGGCCTTGAAAGCGGCGCAGAATTGCAGGAAACCGATTTCAGGAGGTAGACTGGAATTGCATTGAAAGCATAGGAAAAGAGGCAGAACGTTCACAATGATGCACTTGGCCAAAAAGGGCGTATGCGTTTTTTCCTGAATATATTCAGGAAAAAACGCATACGCCCTTTTTGGCCAACCAAGCAAGCTTGCAAAGGAAATCTGCACTACAATGAAGTCTCACTTCCCCCCGGTCAAAAGGGCCATCTGAAAAAAGTGTAAAATCCAGAAAGGCAGGACAGGCCATGGAGAACTGGGAGCCTTGTTATGCTGATGGGCGGGATGTAAATTGCCAACAGACACTCAGGAGAAGTGTATGGGGTTTCCTGAAACATCTAAAAAACAAAGCAACAGAGCCTAGGGCACTGCCACTTATGGTCCTATAGCTTAGGGAAATTAAAATCAAAAAGACACAGCCACCCCAAAGTTTGGGACGCCTCTGTTTACAAGAACCTCGTTTACAGTACAAGTTCAACATCGCAGAAAGTGAAAAATGGATAAAGAACTTGTGGTACTTACGTACAATGCAGTATCACTCAGCAATGAAATCTATGTCATCAGGCCCGTAGCAGCATAATGAGTGGATTCAGGTATGATGATTCTAACTGAAATAAGTCACACAGAAAAAGAAACATCATAAGTTATCACTAATACACGGAATGTAAACTTGGCTACACAGGAACTGAATTACAGAACAGAACAGGGTCTCAAATTTAGAAAACCAACTTATGCTTGCTTAAGGGGAAAGGTGAGTTGGGGTGCTGCATAAAACCAGAGATTGAAATGAGCACAGATAAAGTTCCTTAAGCCAAATATGGAATAGACAAGAGCTACTCCTTGCTCAACGAAATGGACTCAAAACCCCATATTAAACCCCTAAGAATGTACCTGACTAGTAAGTATCTTAAAACCTATGGATTGCTATGTCTCCAAAAGAGAATCAAGCGTGTGTACAGGGGAATAAACGCAGCAGTGATAGGATTGGAGAGGTTCGGTGAGCAAATGAAGACCCTTTGAAGTCATATTGCATGGTACCCATTACACGGGTCTCAACTCTCCAGGTTTAAGGTATTCTTCCTTCAGCTAAAACATGCATGTGGAACCCAGAGTATGATCAATCATGTGAACGGGAAACGTGTTCAAATATGTCTCAGTTTTCCTCCCCTGGTACTCGGGTGCAACATTCCAGACGCTTTACTAACACTCTCCCGACTTGGAGAGTCAGTCCCTTTAACCTCCTCTTTGGCCCAGTTTGCAATTTCTGCGGAAGATGAACAGGAATAGCGAGAACCAATGAGAGGCTAGTTGGAGGTGTCTGGACGGGCAAATTTAACTCTCATTTCCCACCAGGAAGAGGAATTAACCAAAGGCTCGGCGTGCCGTACCGGAACCAGATTAGGGCCTGAAGCCATCCTGCGGTGTTGCGGCCAGCTCAAAAGAAAGCGAGTTGAAGAAACGAGCTCAGGGGCACTGTAATTCACAAACCTGCAGAGTTATAAATGACAGCTATCGTCCAAAAATAGACTGAAGTAAGGCTGCCAAGAGGACTTGAAAGCGGGGCAGAATTGCAGGAAACCGATTTCAGGAGGTAGACTGGAATTGCATTGAAAGCATAGGAAAAGAGGCAGAACGTCCACAATGATGCACTTGGCCAAAAAGGGCGTATGCGTTTTTTCCTGAATATATTCAGGAAAAAACGCATACGCCCTTTTTGGCCAACCAAGCAAGCTTGCAAAGGAAATCTGCACTACAATGAAGTCTCACTTCCCCCCGGTCAAAAGGGCCATCTGAAAAAAGTGTAAAATCCAGAAAGGCAGGACAGGCCATGGAGAACTGGGAGCCTTGTTATGCTGATGGGCGGGATGTAAATTGCCAACAACCACTCGGGAGAAGTGTATGGTGTTTCCTGAAACATCTAAAAAACAAAGCAACAGAACCTAGGGCACTTCCACTTATGGTCCTATAGCTTAGGGAAATTAAAATCAAAAAGACACAGCCACCCCAAAGTTTCGAACGGCTCTGTTTACAAGAACCTCGTTTACAGTACAAGTTCAACATCGCAGAAAGTGAAAAATGGATAAAGAAGTTGTGGTATTTACTTACAAAGCAATATCACTCAGCAATGAAATCTGTGTCATCAGGCCCTTAGCAGCACAATGAGTGGATTCAGGTATGATGAGTCTAACTGAAGTAAGTCACACAGAAAAAGAAACATCATAAGATATCAGTAATACACGGAATGTAAACTTGGCTACACAGGAACTGAATTACAGAACAGAACAGGGTCTCAAATTTAGAAAACTAACTTATGCTTGCTTAAGGGTAAAGGTGAGTTGGGGTGCTGCATAAAACCAGAGATTGAAATGAGCACAGATAAAGTTCCTTAAGTCAAATATGGAAGAGACAAGAGCTACTCCTTGCTCAACGAAATGGACTCAACACCGCATATTAAACGCCTAAGAATGTACCTGACTAGTAAGTATCTTAAAACCTATGGATTGCTATGTCTCCGAAAGAGAATCAAGCATGTGTACAGGGGCATAAACGCAGCAGTGATAGGATTGGAGAGGTTCGGTGAGCAAATGAAGACCCTTTGAAGTCATATTGCATGGTACCCATTACACGGGTCTCAACTCTCCAGGTTTTAGGTATTCTTCCTTCAGCTAAAACATGCATGTGGAACCCAAGTATGATCAACCATGTGAACGGGAGACGTGTTCAAATATGTCTCAGTTTTCCTCCCCTGGTATTCGGGTGCAACATTCCAGACGCTTTACTAACACTCTCCCCACTTGGAGAGTCAGTCCCTTTAACCTACTGTTTGGCCCAGTTTGCAATTTCTGCGGAAGATGAACAGGAATAGCGAGAACCAATGAGAGACTAGCTGGAAGTGTCTGGACGGGCAAATTTAACTCTCATTTCCCACCAGGAAGAGGAAATAACCAAAGGCTCAGCGTGCCGTGCCGGAACCAGATTAGGGCCTGAAGCCATCCTGCGGTGTTGCGGCCAGGTCACAAGAAAGCGAGTTGAAGAAAGGAGCTCAGGGGCACTGTAATTCACAAACCTGCAGAGTTATAAATGACAGCTATCGTCCAAAAATAGACTGAAGTAAGGCTGCCAAGAGGACTTGAAAGCGGGGCAGAATTGCAGGAAACCGATTTCAGGAGGTAGACTGGAATTGCATTGAAAGCATAGGAAAAGAGGCAGAACGTCCACAATGATGCACTTGGCCAAAAAGGGCGTATGCGTTTTTTCCTAAATATATTCAGGAAAAAACGCATACGCCCTTTTTGGCCAACCAAGCAAGCTTGCAAAGGAAATCTGCACTACAATGAAGTCTCACTTCCCCCCGGTCAAAAGGGCCATCTGAAAAAAGTGTAAAATCCAGAAAGGCAGGACAGGCCATGGAGAACTGGGAGCCTTGTTATGCTGATGGGCGGGATGTAAATTGCCAACAACCACTCCGGAGAAGTGTATGGTGTTTCCTGAAACATCTAAAAAACAAAGCAACAGAGCCTAGGGCACTGCCACTTATGGTCCTATAGCTTAGGGAAATTAAAATCAAAAAGACACAGCCACCCCAAAGTTTCGACGGCTCTGTTTACAAGAACCTCGTTTACAGTACAAGTTCAACATCGCAGAAAGTGAAGAATGGATAAAGAAGTTGTGGTATTTACTTACAAAGCAATATCACTCAGCAATGAAATCTGTGTCATCAGGCCCTTAGCAGCACAATGAGTGGATTCAGGTATGATGATTCTAACTGAAGTAAGTCACACAGAAAAAGAAACATCATAAGATATCAGTAATACACGGAATGTAAACTTGGCTACACAGGAACTGAATTACAGAACAGAACAGGGTCTCAAATTTAGAAAACCAACTTATGCTTGCTTAAGGGTAAAGGTGAGTTGGGGCGCTGCATAAAACCAGAGATTGAAATGAGCACAGATAAAGTTCCTTAAGTCAAATATGGAATAGACAAGAGCTACTCCTTGCTCAACGAAATGGACTCAACACCGCATATTAAACGCCTAAGAATGTACCTGACTAGTAAGTATCTTAAAACCTATGGATTGCTATGTCTCCGAAAGAGAATCAAGCATGTGTACAGGGGCATAAACGCAGCAGTGATAGGATTGGAGAGGTTCGGTGAGCAAATGAAGACCCTTTGAAGTCATATTGCATGGTACCCATTACACGGGTCTCAACTCTCCAGGTTTTAGGTATTCTTCCTTCAGCTAAAACATGCATGTGGAACCCAAGTATGATCAACCATGTGAACGGGAGACGTGTTCAAATATGTCTCAGTTTTCCTCCCCTGGTATTCGGGTGCAACATTCCAGACGCTTTACTAACACTCTCCCCACTTGGAGAGTCAGTCCCTTTAACCTCCTGTTTGGCCCAGTTTGCAATTTCTGCGGAAGATGAACAGGAATAGCGAGAACCAATGAGAGACTAGCTGGAGGTGTCTGGACGGGCAAATTTAACTCTCATTTCCCACCAGGAAGAGGAAATAACCAAAGGCTCAGCATGCCGTGCCGGAACCAGATTAGGGCCTGAAGCCATCCTGCGGTGTTGCGGCCAGGTCACAAGAAAGCGAGTTGAAGAAAGGAGCTCAGGGGCACTGTAATTCACAAACCTGCAGAGTTATAAATGACAGCTATCGTCCAAAAATAGACTGAAGTAAGGCTGCCAAGAGGACTTGAAAGCGGGGCAGAATTGCAGGAAACCGATTTCAGGAGGTAGACTGGAATTGCATTGAAAGCATAGGAAAAGAGGCAGAACGTCCACAATGATGCACTTGGCCAAAAAGGGCGTATGCGTTTTTTCCTGAATATATTCAGGAAAAAACGCATACGCCCTTTTTGGCCAACCAAGCAAGCTTGCAAAGGAAATCTGCACTACAATGAAGTCTCACTTCCCCCCGGTCAAAAGGGCCATCTGAAAAAAGTGTAAAATCCAGAAAGGCAGGACAGGCCATGGAGAACTGGGAGCCTTGTTATGCTGATGGGCGGGATGTAAATTGCCAACAACACTCAGGAGAAGTATATGGTGTTTCCTGAAACATCTAAAAAACAAAGCAACAGAGCCTAGGGCACTTCCACTTATGATCCTATAGCTTAGGGAAATTAAAATCAAAAAGACACAGCCACCCCAAAGTTTGGGATGCCTCCGTTTACAAGAACCTCGTTTACCATACAAGTTCAATATCACAGAAAGTGAAAAATGGATAAAGAACTTGTGGTACTTACGTACAATGCAGTATCACTCAGCAATGAAATCTATGTCATCAGGCCCGTAGCAGCATAATGAGTGGATTCAGGTACGATGATTCTAACTGAAATAAGTCACACAGAAAAAGAAACATCATAAGATATCAGTAATACACGGAATGGAAACTTGGCTACACAGGAACTGCATTCCAAAACAGAACAGCGTCTCAAATTTAGAAAACCAACTTATGCTTGCTTAAGGGGAAAGGTGAGTTGGGGTGCTGCATAAAACCAGAGATTGAAATGAGCACAGATAAAGTTCCTTAAGCCAAATATGGAATAGACAAGAGCTACTCCTTGCTCAACGAAATGGACTCAACACCCCATATTAAACGCCTAAGAATGTACCTGACTAGTAAGTATCTTAAAACCTATGGATTGCTGTCTTCGAAAGAGAATCAAGCATGTGTACAGGGGCATAAACGCAGCAGTGATAGGATTGGAGAGGTTCGGTGAGCAAATGAAGACCCTTTGAAGTCATATTGCATGGTACCCATTCCACGGGTCTCAACTCTCCAGGTTTAAGGTATTCTTCCTTCAGCTAAAACATGCATGTGGAACCCAAGTATGATCAACCATGTGAACGGGAGACGTGTTCAAATATGTCTCAGTTTTCCTCCCCTGGTACTCGGGTGCAACATTCCAGATGCTTTACTAACACTCTCCCCACTTGGAGAGTCAGCGCCTTTAACCTCCTGTTTGGCCCAGTTTGCAATTTCTGCGGAAGATGAACAGGAATAGCGAGAACCAATGAGAGGCTAGCTGGAGGTGTCTGGAAGGGCAAATTTAACTCTCATTTCCCACCAGGAAGAGGAATTAACCAAAGGCTCAGCGTGCCGTACTGGAACCAGATTACGGCCTGAAGACATCCTGCGGTGTTGCAGCCAGGTCACAAGAAAGCGAGTTGAAGAAAGGAGCTCAGGGGCACTGTAATTCACAAACCTGCAGAGTTATAAATGACAGCTATCGTCCAAAAATATACTGAAGTAAGGCTGCCAAGAGGACTTGAAAGCGGGGCAGAATTGCAGGAAACCGATTTCAGGAGGTAGACTGGAATTGCATTGAAAGCATAGGAAAAGAGGCAGAACGTCCACAATGATGCACTTGGCCAAAAAGGGCGTATGCGTTTTTTCCTGAATATATTCAGGAAAAAACGCATACGCCCTTTTTGGCCAACCAAGCAAGCTTGCAAAGGAAATCTGCACTACAATGAAGTCTCACTTCCCCCCGGTCAAAAGGGCCATCTGAAAAAAGTGTAAAATCCAGAAAGGCAGGACAGGCCATGGAGAACTGGGAGCCTTGTTATGCTGATGGGCGGGATGTAAATTGCCAACAACCACTCGGGAGAAGTGTATGGTGTTTCCTGAAACATCTAAAAAACAAAGCAACAGAACCTAGGGCACTTCCACTTATGGTCCTATAGCTTAGGGAAATTAAAATCAAAAAGACACAGCCACCCCAAAGTTTGGAACGGCTCTGTTTACAAGAACCTCGTTTACAGTACAAGTTCAACATCGCAGAAAGTGAAAAATGGATAAAGAAGTTGTGGTATTTACTTACAAAGCAATATCACTCAGCAATGAAATCTGTGTCATCAGGCCCTTAGCAGCACAATGAGTGGATTCAGGTATGATGATTCTAACTGAAGTAAGTCACACAGAAAAAGAAACATCATAAGATATCAGTAATACACGGAATGGAAACTTGGCTACACAGGAACTGAATTACAGAACAGAACAGGGACTCAAATTTAGAAAACCAACTTATGCTTGCTTAAGGGTAAAGGTGAGTTGGGGTGCTGCATAAAACCAGAGATTGAAATGAGCACAGTTAAAGTTACTTAAGCCAAATATGGAATAGACAAGAGCTACTCCGTGCTCAACGCAATGGACTCAACACCCCATATTAAACGCCTAAGAATGTTCCTGACTAGTAAGTATCTTAAAACCTATGGATTGCTATGTCTCCGAAAGAGAATCAAGCATGTGTACAGGGGCATAAACGCAGCAGTGATAGGATTGGAGAGGTTCGGTGAGCAAATGAAGACCCTTTGAAGTCATATTGCATGGTACCCATTCCACGGGTTTCAACTACCCAGGTTTAAGGTATTCTTCCTTCAGCTAAAACATGCATGTGGAACCTAGAGTATGATCAACAATGTGATCGGGAGACATGTTCAAATATGTCTCAGTTTTCGTACCCTGGTACTCGGGTGCAACATTCCAGACGCTTTACTAACACTCTCCCGACTTGGAGAGTCAGTCCCTTTAACCTCCTGTTTGGCCCAGTTTGCAATTTCTGCGGAAGATGAACAGGAATAGCGAGAACCAATGAGAGGCTAGCTGGAGGTGTCTGGACGGGCAAATTTAACTCTCATTTCCCACCAGGAAGAGGAATTAACCAAAGGCTCAGCGTGCCGTGCCGGAACCAGATTAGAGCCTGAAGCCATCCTGCGGTGTTGCGGCCAGGTCACAAGAAAGCGAGTTGAAGAAAGGAGCTCAGGGGCACTGTAATTCACAAACCTGCAGAGTTATCAATGACAGCTATCGTCCAAAAATAGACTGAAGTAAGGCTGCCAAGAGGACTTGAAAGCAGGGCAGAATTGCAGGAAACCGATTTCAGGAGGTAGACTGGAATTGCATTGAAAGCATAGGAAAAGAGGCAGAACGTCCACAATGATGCACTTGGCCAAAAAGGGCGTATGCATTTTTTCCTGAATATATTCAGGAAAAAACGCATACGCCCTTTTTGGCCAACCAAGCAAGCTTGCAAAGGAAATCTGCACTACAATGAAGTCTCACTTCCCCCCGGGCAAAAGGGCCATCTGAAAAAAGTATAAAATCCAGAAAGGCAGGACAGGCCATGGAGAACTGGGAGCCTTGTTATGCTGATGGGCGGGATGTAAATTGCCAACAACCACTCGGGAGAAGTGTATGGTGTTTCCTGAAACATCTAAAAAACAAAGCAACAGAGCCTAGGGCACTTCCACTTATGGTCCTATAGCTTAGGGAAATTAAAATCAAAAAGACACAGCCACCCCAAAGTTTAGGACGCCTCCGTTTACAAGAACCTCGTTTACCATACAAGTTCAATATCACAGAAAGTGAAAAATGGATAAAGAACTTGTGGTACTTATGTACAATGCAGTATCACTCAGCAATGAAATCTATGTCATCAGGCCCATAGCAGCATAATGAGTGGATTCAGGTACGATGATTCTAACTGAAATAAGTCACACAGAAAAAGAAACATCATAAGATATCACTAATACACGGAATGTAAACTTGGCTACACAGGAACTGCATTCCAAAACAGAACAGGGTCTCAAATTTAGAAAACCAACTTATGCTTGCTTAAGGGTAAAGGTGAGTTGGGGTGCTGCATAAAACCAGAGATTGAAATGAGCACAGATAAAGTTCCTTAAGCCAAATATGGAATAGACAAGAGCTACTCCTTGCTCAACGAAATGGACTCAACACCCCATATTAAACGCCTAAGAATGTACCTGACTAGTAAGTATCTTAAAACCTATGGATTGCTATGTCTCCAAAAGAGAATCAAGCGTGTGTACAGGGGCATAAACGCAGCAGTGATAGGATTGGAGAGGTTCGGTGAGCAAATGAAGACCCTTTGAAGTCATATTGCATGGTACCCATTACACGGGTCTCAACTCTCCAGGTTTAAGGTATTCTTCCTTCAGCTAAAACATGCATGTGGAACCCAGAGTATGATCAACCATGTGAACGGGAGACGTGTTCAAATATGTCTCAGTTTTCCTCCACTGGTACTCGCGTGCAACATTCCAGCTGCTTTACTAACACTCTCCCCACTTGGAGAGTCAGCGCCTTTAACCTCCTGTTTGGCACAGTTTGCAATTTCTGCGGAAGATGAACAGGAATAGCGAGAACCAATGAGAGGCTAGCTGGAGGTGTCTGGACGGGCAAATTTAACTCTCATTTCCCACCAGGAAGAGGAATTAACCAAAGGCTCAGCGTGCCGTGCCGGAACCAGATTAGGGCCTGAAGCCATCCTGCGGTGTTGCGGCCAGGTCACAAGAAAGCGAGTTGAAGAAAGGAGCTCAGGGGCACTGTAATTCACAAACCTGCAGAATTATAAATGACAGCTATCGTCCAAAAATAAACTGAAGTAAGGCTGCCAAGAGGACTTGAAAGCGGGGCAGAATTGCAGGAAACCGATTTCAGGAGGTAGACTGGAATTGCATTGAAAGCATAGGAAAAGAGGCAGAACGTCCACAATGATGCACTTGGCCAAAACGGGCGTATGTGTTTTTTCCTGAATATATTCAGGAAAAAACGCATACGCCCTTTCTGGCCAACCAAGCAAGCTTGCAAAGGAAATCTGCACTACAATGAAGTCTCACTTCCCCCCGGTCAAAAGGGCCATCTGAAAAAAGTGTAAAATCCAGAAAGGCAGGACAGGCCATGGACAACTGGGAGCCTTGTTATGCTGATGGGCAGGATGTAAATTGCCAACAGACACTCGGGAGAAGTGTATGGTGTTTCCTGAAACATCTAAAAAACAAAGCAACAGAGCCTAGGGCACTTCCACTTATGGTCCTATAGCTTAGGGAAATTAAAATCAAAAAGACACAGCCACCCCAAAGTTTTGAACGGCTCTGTTTACAAGAACCTCGTTTACAGTACAAGTTCAACATCGCAGAAAGTGAAAAATGGATAAAGAAGTTGTGGTATTTACTTACAAAGCAATATCACTCAGCAATGAAATCTGTGTCATCAGGCCCGTAGCAGCCCAATGAGTGGATTCAGGTACGATGATTCTAACTGAAATAAGTCACACAGAAAAGAAACATCATAAGATATCAGTAATACACGGAATGTAAACTTGGCTACACAGGAACTGAATTACAGAACAGAACAGGGTCTCAAATTTAGAAAACCAACTTATTCTTGCTTAAGGGTAAAGGTGAGTTGGGGTGCTGCATAAAACCAGAGATTGAAATGAGCACAGATAAAGTTCCTTAAGTCAAATATGGAATAGACAAGAGATACTCCTTGCTCAACGAAATGAACTCAACACCGCATATTAAATGCCTAAGAATGTACCTGACTAGTAAGTATCGGAAAACCTATGGATTGCTATGTCTCCAAAAGAGAATCAAGCATGTGTACAGGGGCATAAACGCAGCAGTGATAGGATTGGAGAGGTTCGGTGAGCAAATGAAGACCCTTTGAAGTCATATTGCATGGTACGCATTACACGGGTCTCAACTCTCCAGGTTTAAGGTATTCTTCCTTCAGCTAAAACATGCATGTGGAACCTAGAGTATGATCAACCATGTGATCGGGAGACGTGTTCAAATATGTCTCAGTTTTCGTACCCTGGTACTCGGGTGCAACATTCCAGACGCTTTACTAACACTCTCCCGACTTGGAGAGTCAGTCCCTTTAACCTCCTGTTTGGCCCAGTTTGCAATTTCTGCGGAAGATGAACAGGAATAGCGAGAACCAATGAGAGACTAGCTGGAGGTGTCTGGACGGGCAAATTTAACTCTCATTTCCCACCAGGAAGAGGAAATAACCAAAGGCTCAGCGTGCCGTGCCGGAACCAGATTAGGGCCTGAAGCCATCCTGCGGTGTTGCGGCAGGTCACAAGAAAGCGAGTTGAAGAAAGGAGCTCAGGGGCACTGTAATTCACAAACCTGCAGAGTTATAAATGACAGCTATCGTCCAAAAATAGACTGAAGTAAGGCTGCCAAGAGGCCTTGAAAGCGGCGCAGAATTGCAGGAAACCGATTTCAGGAGGTAGACTGGAATTGCATTGAAAGCATAGGAAAAGAGGCAGAACGTTCACAATGATGCACTTGGCCAAAAAGGGCGTATGCGTTTTTTCCTGAATATATTCAGGAAAAAACGCATACGCCCTTTTTGGCCAACCAAGCAAGCTTGCAAAGGAAATCTGCACTACAATGAAGTCTCACTTCCCCCCGGTCAAAAGGGCCATCTGAAAAAAGTGTAAAATCCAGAAAGGCAGGACAGGCCATGGAGAACTGGGAGCCTTGTTATGCTGATGGGCGGGATGTAAATTGCCAACAGACACTCAGGAGAAGTGTATGGGGTTTCCTGAAACATCTAAAAAACAAAGCAACAGAGCCTAGGGCACTGCCACTTATGGTCCTATAGCTTAGGGAAATTAAAATCAAAAAGACACAGCCACCCCAAAGTTTGGGACGCCTCTGTTTACAAGAACCTCGTTTACAGTACAAGTTCAACATCGCAGAAAGTGAAAAATGGATAAAGAAGATGTGGTATTTACTTACAAAGCAATATCACTCAGCAATGAATTCTATGTCATCAGGCCCTTAGCATCACAATGAGTGGATTCAGGTATGATGATTCTAACTGAAATAAGTCACACAGAAAAAGCAACATCATAAGATATCAGTAATACACAGAATGTAAACTTCGCTACACAGGAACTGAATTACAGAACAGAACAGGGTCTCAAATTTAGAAAACCAACTTATGCTTGCTTAAGGGGAAAGGTGAGTTGGGGTGCTGCATAAAACCAGAGATTGAAATGAGCACAGATAAAGTTCCTTAAGCCAAATATGGAATAGACAAGAGCTACTCTTTGCTCAACGAAATGGACTCAAAACCCCATATTAAACCCTTAAGAATGTACCTGACTAGTAAATATCTTAAAACCTATGGATTGCTATGTCTCCAAAAGAGAATCAAGCGTGTGTACTGGGGAATAAACGCAGCAGTGATAGGATTGGAGAGGTTCGGTGAGCAAATGAAGACCCTTTGAAGTCATATTGCATGGTACCCATTACACGGGTCTCAACTCTCCAGGTTTAAGGTATTCTTCCTTCAGCTAAAACATGCATGTGGAACCTAGAGTATGATCAACCATGTGATCGGGAGACGTGTTCAAATATGTCTCAGTTTTCGTACCCTGGTACTCGGGTGCAACATTCCAGACGCTTTACTAACACTCTCCCGACTTGGAGAGTCAGTCCCTTTAACCTCCTGTTTGGCCCAGTTTGCAATTTCTGCGGAAGATGAACAGGAATAGCGAGAACCAATGAGAGACTAGCTGGAGGTGTCTGGACGGGCAAATTTAACTCTCATTTCCCACCAGGAAGAGGAATTAACCAAAGGCTCAGCATGCCGTGCCGGAACCAGATTAGGGCCTGAAGCCATCCTGCGGTGTTGCGGCCAGGTCACAAGAAAGCGAGTTGAAGAAAGGAGCTCAGGGGCACTGTAATTCACAAACCTGCAGAGTTATAAATGACAGCTATCGTCCAAAAATAGACTGAAGTAAGGCTGCCAAGAGGACTTGAAAGCGGGGCAGAATTGCAGGAAACCGATTTCAGGAGGTAGACTGGAATTGCATTGAAAGCATAGGAAAAGAGGCAGAACGTTCACAATGATGCACTTGGCCAAAAAGGGTGTATGCGTTTTTTCCTGAATATATTCAGGAAAAAACGCATATGCACTTTTTGGCCAACCAAGCAAGCTTGCAAAGGAAATCTGCACTACAATGAAGTCTCACTTCCCCCCGGTCAAAAGGGCCATCTGAAAAAAGTGTAAAATCCAGAAAGGCAGGACAGGCCATGGAGAACTGGGAGCCTTGTTATGCTGATGGGCGGGATGTAAATTGCCAACAGACACTCGGGAGAAGTGTATGGTGTTTCCTGAAACATCTAAAAAACAAAGCAACAGAGCCTAGGGCACTGCCACTTATGGTCCTATAGCTTAGGGAAATTAAAATCAAAAAGACACAGCCACCCCAAAGTTTGGAACGGCTCTGTTTACAAGAACCTCGTTTACAGTACAAGTTCAACATCGCAGAAAGTGAAATATGGATAAAGAAGTTGTGGTATTTACTTACAAAGCAATATCACTCAGCAATGAAATCTGTGTCATCAGGCCCGTAGCAGCACAATGAGTGGATTCAGGTATGATGATTCTAACTGAAATAAGTCACACAGAAAAGAAACATCATAAGATATCAGTAATACACGGAATGTAAACTTGGCTACACAGGAACTGAATTACAGAACAGAACAGGGTCTCAAATTTAGAAAACCAACTTATGCTTGCTTAAGGGGAAAGGTGAGTTGGGGTGCTGCATAAAACCAGAGATTGAAATGAGCACAGATAAAGTTCCTTAAGCCAAATATGGAATAGACAAGAGCTACTCCTTGCTCAACGAAATGGACTCAACACCGCATATTAAACGCCTAAGAATGTACCTGACTAGTAAGTACCTTAAAACCTATGGATTGCTATGTCTCCGAAAGAGAATCAAGCATGTGTACAGGGGCATAAACGCAGCAGTGATAGGATTGGAGAGGTTCGGTGAGCAAATGAAGACCCTTTGAAGTCATATTGCATGGTACCCATTACACGGGTCTCAACTCTCCAGGTTTAAGGTATTCTTCCTTCAGCTAAAGCATGCATGTGGAACCCAAGTATGATCAACCATGTGAACGGGAGACGTGTTCAAATATGTCTCAGTTTTCCTCCCCTGGTACTCGGGTGCAACATTCCAGACGCTTTACTAACACTCTCCCCACTTGGAGAGTCAGCGCCTTTAACCTCCTGTTTGGCCCAGTTTGCAATTTCTGCGGAAGATGAACAGGAATAGCGAGAACCAATGAGAGGCTAGCTGGAGGTGTCTGGACGGGCAAATTTAACTCTCATTTCCCACCAGGAAGAGGAAATAACCAAAGGCTCAGCGTGCCGTACCGGAACTAGATTAGGGCCTGAAGCCATCCTGCGGTGTTGCGGCCAGCTCAAAAGAAAGCGAGTTGAAGAAAGGAGCTCAGGGGCACTGTAATTCACAAACCTGCAGAGTTATAAATGACAGCTATCGTCCAAAAATAGACTGAAGTAAGGCTGCCAAGAGGACTTGAAAGCGGGGCAGAATTGCAGGAAACCGATTTCAGGAGGTAGACTGGAATTGCATTGAAAGCATAGGAAAAGAGGTAGAAAGTCCACAATGATGCACTTGGCCAAAAAGGGCGTATGCGTTTTTTCCTGAATATATTCAGAAAAAAACGCATACGCCCTTTTTGGCCAACCAAGCAAGCTTGCAAAGGAAATCTGCACTACAATGAAGTCTCACTTCCCCCTGGTCAAAAGGGCCATCTGAAAAAAGTGTAAAATCCAGAAAGGCAGGACAGGCCATGGAGAACTGGGAGCCTTGTTATGCTGATGGGCGGGATGTAAATTGCCAACAACCACTCGGGAGAAGTGTATGGTGTTTCCTGAAACATCTAAAAAACAAAGCAACAGAACCTAGGGCACTTCCACTTATGGTCCTATAGCTTAGGGAAATTAAAATCAAAAAGACACAGCCACCCCAAAGTTTGGAACGGCTCTGTTTACAAGAACCTCGTTTACAGTACAAGTTCAACATCGCAGAAAGTGAAAAATGGATAAAGAAGTTGTGGTATTTACTTACAAAGCAATATCACTCAGCAATGAAATCTGTGTCATCAGGCCCTTAGCAGCACAATGAGTGGATTCAGGTATGATGATTCTAACTGAAATAAGTCACACAGAAAAAGAAACATCATAAGATATCAGTAATACACGGAATGTAAACTTGGCTACACAGGAACTGAATTACAGAACAGAACAGGGACTCAAATTTAGAAAACCAACTTATGCTTGCTTAAGGGTAAAGGTGAGTTGGGGTGCTGCATAAAACCAGAGATTGAAATGAGCACAGATAAAGTTCCTTAAGTCAAATATGGAATAGACAAGAACTACTCCTTGCTCAACGAAATGGACTCAACACCGCATATTAAACGCCTAAGAATGTACCTGACTAGTAAGTATCTTAAAACCTATGGATTGCTATGTCTCCGAAAGAGAATCAAGCATGTGTACAGGGGCATAAACGCAGCAGTGATAGGATTGGAGAGGTTCGGTGAGCAAATGAAGACCCTTTGAATTCATATTGCATGGTACCCATTCCACGGGTTTCAACTACCCAGGTATAAGGTATTCTTCCTTCAGCTAAAACATGCATGTGGAACCTAGAGTATGATCAACCATGTGATCAGGAGACGTGTTCAAATATGTCTCAGTTTTCGTACCCAGGTACTCGGGTGCAACATTCCAGACGCTTTACTAACACTCTCCCCACTTGGAGAGTCAGTCCCTTTAACCTCCTGTTTGGCCCAGTTTGCAATTTCTGCGGAAGATGAACAGGAATAGCGAGAACCAATGAGAGACTAGCTGGAGGTGTCTGGACGGGCAAATTTAACTCTCATTTCCCACCAGGAAGAGGAAATAACCAAAGGCTCAGCGTGCCGTGCCGGAACCAGATTAGGGCCTGAAGCCATCCTGCGGTGTTGCGGCAGGTCACAAGAAAGCGAGTTGAAGAAAGGAGCTCAGGGGCACTGTAATTCACAAACCTGCAGAGTTATAAATGACAGCTATCGTCCAAAAATAGACTGAAGTAAGGCTGCCAAGAGGCCTTGAAAGCGGGGCAGAATTGCAGGAAACCGATTTCAGGAGGTAGACTGGAATTGCATTGAAAGCATAGGAAAAGAGGCAGAACGTTCACAATGATGCACTTGGCCAAAAAGGGCGTATGCGTTTTTTCCTGAATATATTCAGGAAAAAACGCATACGCCCTTTTTGGCCAACCAAGCAAGCTTGCAAAGGAAATCTGCACTACAATGAAGTCTCACTTCCCCCCGGTCAAAAGGGCCATCTGAAAAAAGTGTAAAATCCAGAAAGGCAGGACAGGCCATGGAGAACTGGGAGCCTTGTTATGCTGATGGGCGGGATGTAAATTGCCAACAGACACTGGGGAGAAGTGTATGGTGTTTCCTGAAACATCTAAAAAACAAAGCAACAGAGCCTAGGGCACTGCCACTTATGGTCCTATAGCTTAGGGAAATTAAAATCAAAAAGACACAGCCACCCCAAAGTTTGGGACGCCTCTGTTTACAAGAACCTCGTTTACAGTACAAGTTCAACATCGCAGAAAGTGAAGAATGGATAAAGAAGTTGTGGTATTTACTTACAAAGCAATATCACTCAGCAATGAATTCTATGTCATCAGGCCCTTAGCATCACAATGAGTGGATTCAGGTATGATGATTCTAACTGAAATAAGTCACACAGAAAAAGCAACATCATAAGATATCAGTAATACACAGAATGTAAACTTGGCTACCCAGGAACTGAATTACAGAACAGAACAGGGACTCAAATTTAGAAAACCAACTTATGCTTGCTTAAGGGGAAAGGTGAGTTGGGGTGCTGCATAAAACCAGAGATTGAAATGAGCACAGATAAAGTTCCTTAAGCCAAATATGGAATAGACAAGAGCTACTCCTTGCTCAACGAAATGGACTCAAAACCCCAAATTAAACCCTTAAGAATGTACCTGACTAGTAAATATCTTAAAACCTATGGATTGCTATGTCTCCAAAAGAGAATCAAGCGTGTGTACAGGGGAATAAACGCAGCAGTGATAGGATTGGAGAGGTTCGGTGAGCAAATGAAGACCCTTTGAAGTCATATTGCATGGTACCCATTCCACGGGTCTCAACTCTCCAGGTTTAAGGTATTCTTCCTTCAGCTAAAACATGCATGTGGAACCTAGAGTATGATCAACCATGTGATCGGGAGACGTGTTCAAATATGTCTCAGTTTTCGTACCCTGGTACTCGGGTGCAACATTCCAGACGCTTTACTAACACTCTCCCGACTTGGATAGTCAGTCCCTTTAACCTCCTGTTTGGCCCAGTTTGCAATTTCTGCGGAAGATGAACAGGAATAGCGAGAACCAATGAGAGACTAGCTGGAGGTGTCTGGACGGGCAAATTTAACTGTCATTTCCCACCAGGAAGAGGAAATAACCAAAGGCTCAGCGTGCCGTGCCGGAACCAGATTAGGGCCTGAAGCCATCCTGCGGTGTTGCGGCAGGTCACAAGAAAGCGAGTTGAAGAAAGGAGCTCAGGGGCACTGTAATTCACAAACCTGCAGAGTTATAAATGACAGCTATCGTCCAAAAATAGACTGAAGTAAGGCTGCCAAGAGGACTTGAAAGTGGGGCAGAATTGCAGGAAACCGATTTCAGGAGGTAGACTGGAATTGCATTGAAAGCATAGGAAAAGAGGCAGAACGTCCACAATGATGCACTTGGCCAAAAAGGGCGTATGCGTTTTTTCCTGAATATATTCAGGAAAAAACGCATACGCCCTTTTTGGCCAACCAAGCAAGCTTGCAAAGGAAATCTGCACTACAATGAAGTCTCACTTCCCCCCGGTCAAAAGGGCCATCTGAAAAAAGTGTAAAATCCAGAAAGGCAGGACAGGCCATGGAGAACTGGGAGCCTTGTTATGCTGATGGGCGGGATGTAAATTGCCAACAGACACTCGGGAGAAGTGTATGGTGTTTCCTGAAACATCTAAAAAACAAAGCAACAGAGCATAGGGCACTGCCACTTATGGTCCTATAGCTTAGGGAAATTAAAATCAAAAAGACACAGCCACCCCAAAGTTTGGGACGCCTCTGTTTACAAGAACCTCATTTACAGTACAAGTTCAACATCGCAGAAAGTGAAAAATGGATAAAGAAGTTGTGGTATTTACTTACAAAGCAATATCACTCAGCAATGAATTCTATGTCATCAGGCCCTTAGCATCACAATGAGTGGATTCACGTATGATGATTCTAACTGAAATAAGTCACACAGAAAAAGCAACATCATAAGATATCAGTGATACACAGAATGTAAACTTGGCTACACAGGAACTGCATTCCAAAACAGAACAGGGTCTCAAATTTAGAAAACCAACTTATGCTTGCTTAAGGGGAAAGGTGAGTTGGGGTGCTGCATAAAACCAGAGATTGAAATGAGCACAGATAAAGTTCCTTAAGCCAAATATGGAATAGACAAGAGCTACTCCTTGCTCAACGAAATGGACTCAAAACCCCATATTAAACCCCTAAGAATGTACCTGACTAGTAAGTATCTTAAAACCTATGGATTGCTATGTCTCCAAAAGAGAATCAAGCGTGTGTACAGGGGAATAAACGCAGCAGTGATAGGATTGGAGAGGTTCGGTGAGCAAAGACCCTTTGAAGTCATATTGCATGGTACCCATTACACGGGTCTCAACTCTCCAGGTTTAAGGTATTCTTCCTTCAGCTAAAACATGCATGTGGAACCCAGAGTATGATCAACCATGTGAACGGGAGACGTGTTCAAATATGTCTCAGTTTTCCTCCCCTGGTACTCGGGTGCAACATTCCAGACGCTTTACTAACACTCTCCCGACTTGGAGAGTCAGTCCCTTTAACCTCCTGTTTGGCCCAGTTTGCAATTTCTGCGGAAGATGAACAGGAATAGCGAGAACCAATGAGAGGCTAGCTGGAGGTGTCTGGACGGGCAAATTTAACTCTCATTTCCCACCAGGAAGAGGAATTAACCAAAGGCTCAGCATGCCGGGCCGGAACCAGATTAGGGCCTGAAGCCATCCTGCGGTGTTGCGGCCAGGTCACAAGAAAGCGAGTTTAAGAAAGGAGCTCAGGGGCACTGTAATTCACAAACCTGCAGAGTTATAAATGACAGCTATCGTCCAAAAATAGACTGAAGTAAGGCTGCCAAGAGGACTTGAAAGCGGGGCAGAATTGCAGGAAACCGATTTCAGGAGGTAGACTGGAATTGCATTGAAAGCATAGGAAAAGAGGCAGAACGTCCACAATGATGCACTTGGCCAAAAAGGGCGTATGCGTTTTTTCCTGAATATATTCAGGAAAAAACGCATACGCCCTTTTTGGCCAACCAAGCAAGCTTGCAAAGGAAATCTGCACTACAATGAAGTCTCACTTCCCCCCGGTCAAAAGGGCCATCTGAAAAAAGTGTAAAATCCAGAAAGGCAACAGGCCATTGAGAACTGGGAGCCTTGTTATGCTGATGGGCGGGATGTAAATTGCCAACAGACACTTGGGAGAAGTGTATGGTGTTTCCTGAAACATCTAAAAAACAAAGCCACAGAGCCTAGGGCACTTCCACTTATGGTCCTATAGCTTAGGGAAATTAAAATCAAAAAGACACAGCCACCCCAAAGTTTGGAACGGCTCTGTTTACAAGAACCTCGTTTACAGTACAAGTTCAACATCGCAGAAAGTGAAAAATGGATAAAGAAGTTGTGGTATTCACTTACAAAGCAATATCACTCAGCAATGAAATCTGTGTCATCAGGCCCTTAGCAGCACAATGAGTGGATTCAGTTATGATGATTCTAACTGAAATAAGTCACACAAAAAAAGAAACATCATAAGATATGAGTAACACACGGAATGTAAACTTGGCTACACAGGAACTGAATTACAGAACAGAACAGGGTCTCAAATTTAGAAAACTAACTTATGCTTGCTTAAGGGGAAAGGTGAGTTGGGGTGCTGCATAAAACCAGAGATTGAAATGAGCACAGATAAAGTTCCTTAAGCCAAATATGGAATAGACAAGAGCTACTCCTTGCTCAACGAAATGGACTCAACACCCTATATTAAACGCCTAAGAATGTACCTGACTAGTAAGTATCTTAAAACCTATGGATTGCTATGTCTTCGAAAGAGAATCAAGCATGTGTACAGAGGCATAAACGCAGCAGTGATAGGATTGGAGAGGTTCGGTGAGCAAATGAAGACCCTTTGAAGTCATATTGCATGGTACCCATTCCACGGGTTTCAACTACCCAGGTTTTAGGTATTCTTCCTTCAGCTAAAACATGCATGTGGAACCCAAGTATGATCAACCATGTGAACGGGAGACGTGTTCAAATATGTCTCAGTTTTCCTCCCCTGGTACTCGGGTGCAACATTCCAGACGCTTTACTAACACTCTCCCCACTTGGAGAGTCAGTCCCTTTAACCTCCTGTTTGGCCCAGTTTGCAATTTCTGCGGAAGATGAACAGGAATAGCGAGAACCAATGAGAGGCTAGCTGGAGGTGTCTGGACGGGCAAATTTAACTCTCATTTCCCACCAGGAAGAGGAAATAACCAAAGGCTCAGCGTGCCGTACCGGAACCATATTAGGGCCTGAAGCCATCCTGCGGTGTTGCGGCCAGGTCACAAGAAAGCGAGTTGAAGAAAGGAGCTCAGGGGCACTGTAATTCACAAACCTGCAGAGTTATAAATGACAGCTATCATCCAAAAATAGACTGAAATAAGGCTGCCAAGAGGACTTGAAAGCGGGGCAGAATTGCAGGAAACCGATTTCAGGAGGTAGACTGGAATTGCATTGAAAGCATAGGAAAAGAGGCAGAACGTCCACAATGATGCACTTGGCCAAAAAGGGCGTATGCGTTTTTTCCTGAATATATTCAGGAAAAGACGCATACGCCCTTTTTGGCCAACCAAGCAGGCTTGCAAAGGAAATCTGCACTACAATGAAGTCTCACTTCCCCCCGGTCAAAAGGGCCATCTGAAAAAAGTGTAAAATCCAGAAAGGCAGGACAGGCCATGGAGAACTGGGAGCCTTGTTATGCTGATGGGCGGGATGTAAATTGCCAACAACCACTCGGGAGAAGTGTATGGTGTTTCCTGAAACATCTAAAAAACAAAGCAACAGAACCTAGGGCACTTCCACTTATGGTCCTATAGCTTAGGGAAATTAAAATCAAAAAGACACAGCCACCCCAAAGTTTGGAACGGCTCTGTTTACAAGAACCTCGTTTACAGTACAAGTTCAACATCGCAGAAAGTGAAAAATGGATAAAGAAGTTGTGGTATTTACTTACAAAGCAATATCACTCAGCAATGAAATCTATGTCATCAGGCCCTTAGCAGCACAGTGAGTGGATTCAGGTATGATGATTCTAACTGAAATAAGTCACACAGAAAAAGAAACATCATAAGATATCAGTAATACACGGAATGTAAACTTGGCTACACAGGAACTGAATTACAGAACAGAACAGGGTCTCAAATTTAGAAAACCAACTTATTCTTGCTTAAGGGTAAAGGTGAGTTGGGGTGCTGCATAAAACCAGAGATTGAAATGAGCACAGATAAAGTTCCTTAAGCCAAATATGGAATAGACAAGAGCTACTCCTTGCTCAACGAAATGGACTCAACACCCCATATTAAACGCCTAAGAATGTACCTGACTAGTAAGTATCTTAAAACCTATGGATTGCTATGTCTCCGAAAGAGAATCAAGCATGTGTACAGGGGCATAAACGCAGCAGTGATAGGATTGGAGAGGTTCGGTGAGCAAATGAAGACCCTTTGAAGTCATATTGCATGGTACCCATTCCACGGGTTTCAACTACCCAGGTTTAAGGTATTCTTCCTTCAGCTAAAACATGCATGTGGAACCTAGAGTATGATCAACCATGTGATCGGGAGACGTGTTCAAATATGTCTCAGTTTTCCTCCCCTGGTACTCGGGTGCAACATTCCAGACGCTTTACTAACACTCTCCCCACTTGGAGAGTCAGCGCCTTTAAACTCCTGTTTGGCCCAGTTTGCAATTTCTGCGGAAGATGAACAGGAATAGCAAGAACCAATGAGAGGCTAGCTGGAGGTGTCTGGACGGGCAAATTTAACTCTCATTTCCCACCAGGAAGAGGAAATAACCAAAGGCTCAGCGTGCCATACCGGAACCAGATTAGGGCCTGAAGCCATCCTGCGGTGTTGCGGCCAGCTCAAAAGAAAGCGAGTTGAAGAAAGGAGCTCAGGGGCACTGTAATTCACAAACCTGCAGAGTTATAAATGACAGCTATCATCCAAAAATAGACTGAAGTAGGGCTGCCAAGAGGACTTGAAAGCGGGGCAGAATTGCAGGAAACCGATTTCAGGAGGTAGACTGGAATTGCATTGAAAGCATAGGAAAAGAGGCAGAACGTCCACAATGATGCACTTGGCCAAAAACGGCGTATGCGTTTTTTCCTGAATATATTCAGGAAAAAACGCATACGCCCTTTTTGGCCAACCAAGCAAGCTTGCAAAGGAAATCTGCACTACAATGAAGTCTCACTTCCCCCCGGTCAAAAGGGCCATCTGAAAAAAGTGTAAAATCCAGAAAGGCAGGACAGGCCATGGAGAACTGGGAGCCTTGTTATGCTGATGGGCGGGATGTAAATTGCCAACAACCACTCGGGAGAAGTGTATGGTGTTTCCTGAAACATCTAAAAAACAAAGCAACAGAACCTAGGGCACTTCCACTTATGGTCCTATAGCTTAGGGAAATTAAAATCAAAAAGACACAGCCACCCCAAAGTTTGGAACGGCTCTGTTTACAAGAACCTCGTTTACAGTACAAGTTCAACATTGCAGAAAGTGAAAAATGGATAAAGAAGTTGTGGTATTTACTTACAAAGCAATATCACACAGCAATGAAATCTGTGTCATCAGGCCCTTAGCAGCACAATGAGTGGATTCAGGTATGATGATTCTAACTGAAATAAGTCACACAGAAAAAGAAACATCATAAGATATCAGTAATACACGGAATGTAAACTTGGCTACACAGGAACTGTATTCCAAAACAGAACAGGGTCTCAAATTTAGAAAACCAACTTATGCTTGCTTAAGGGGAAAGGTGAGTTGGGTTGCTGCATAAAACCAGAGATTGAAATGAGCACAGATAAAGTTCCTTAAGCCAAATATGGAATAGACAAGAGCTACTCCTTGCTCAACGAAATGGACTCAACACCGCATATTAAACGCCTAAGAATGTACCTGACTAGTAAGTATCTTAAAACCTATGGATTGCTATGTCTCCGAAAGAGAATCAAGCATGTGTACAGGGGCATAAACGCAGCAGTGATAGGATTGGAGAGGTTCGGTGAGCAAATGAAGACCCTTTGAAGTCATATTGCATGGTACCCATTCCACGGGTTTCAACTACCCAGGTTTAAGGTATTCTTCCTTCAGCTAAAACATGCATGTGGAACCTAGAGTATGATCAACCATGTGATCGGGAGACGTGTTCAAATATGTCTCAGTTTTCGTACCCTGGTACTCGGGTGCAACATTCCAGACGCTTTACTAACACTCTCCCCACTTGGAGAGTCAGTCCCTTTAACCTCCTGTTTGGCCCAGTTTGCAATTTCTGCGGAAGATGAACAGGAATAGCGAGAACCAATGAGAGGCTAGCTGGAGGTGTCTGGACGGGCAAATTTAACTCTCATTTCCCACCAGGAAGAGGAATTAACCAAAGGCTCAGCGTGCCGGGCCGGAACCAGATTAGGGCCTGAAGCCATCCTGCGGTGTTGCGGCCAGGTCACAAGAAAGCAAGTTTAAGAAAGGAGCTCAGGGGCACTGTAATTCACAAACCTGCAGAGTTATAAATGACAGCTATCGTCCAAAAATAGACTGAAGTAAGGCTGCCAAGAGGACTTGAAAGCGGGGCAGAATTGCAGGAAACCGATTTCAGGAGGTAGACTGGAATTGCATTGAAAGCATAGGAAAAGAGGCAGAACGTCCACAATGATGCACTTGGCCAAAAAGGGCGTATGCGTTTTTTCCTGAATATATTCAGGAAAAAACGCATACGCCCTTTTTGGCCAACCAAGCAAGCTTGCAAAGGAAATCTGCACTACAATGAAGTCTCACTTCCCCCCGGTCAAAAGGGCCATCTGAAAAAAGTGTAAAATCCAGAAAGGCAACAGGCCATTGAGAACTGGGAGCCTTGTTATGCTGATGGGCGGGATGTAAATTGCCAACAGACACTTGGGAGAAGTGTATGGTGTTTCCTGAAACATCTAAAAAACAAAGCAACAGAGCCTAGGGCACTTCCACTTATGGTCCTATAGCTTAGGGAAATTAAAATCAAAAACACACAGCCACCCCAAAGTTTGGAACGCCTCCGTTTACAAGAACCTCGTTTACAGTACAAGTTCAACATCGCAGAAAGTGAAAAATGGATAAAGAAGTTGTGGTATTTACTTACAAAGCAATATCACTCAGCAATGAAATCTATGTCATCAGGCCCTTAGCAGCACAATGAGTGGATTCAGGTATGATGATTCTAACTGAAATAAGTCACACAGAAAAAGAAACATCATAAGATATCAGAAATACATGGAATGTAAACTTGGCTACACAGGAACTGAATTACAGAACAGAACAGGGTCTCAAATTTAGAAAACAAACTTATGCTTGCTTAAGGGTAAAGGTGAGTTGGGGTGCTGCATAAAACCAGAGATTGAAATGAGCACAGATAAAGTTCCTTAAGTCAAATATGGAATAGACAAGAGCTACTCCTTGCTCAACGAAATGGACTCAACACCGCATATTAAACGCCTAAGAATGTACCTGACTAGTAAGTATCGTAAAACCTATGGATTGCTATGTCTCCAAAAGAAAATCAAGCATGGGTACAGGGGCATAAACGCAGCAGTGATAGGATTGGAGAGGTTCGGTGAGCAAATGAAGACCCTTTGAAGTCATATTGCATGGTACCCATTACACGGGTCTCAACTCTCCAGGTTTAAGGTATTCTTCCTTCAGCTAAAACATGCATGTGGAACCCAAGTATGATCAACCATGTGAACGGGAGACGTGTTCAAATATGTCTCAGTTTTCCTCCCCTGGTACTCGGGTGCAACATTCCAGACGCTTTACTAACACTCTCCCCACTTGGAGAGTCAGCGCCTTTAACCTCCTGTTTGGCCCAGTTTGCAATTTCTGCGGAAGATGAACAGGAATAGCGAGAACCAATGAGAGGCTAGCTGAAGGTGTCTGGACGGGCAAATTTAACTCTCATTTCCCACCAGGAAGAGGAATTAACCAAAGGCTCAGCGTGCCGTGCCGGAACCAGATTAGGGCCTGAAGCCATCCTGTGGTGTTGCGGCCAGGTCACAAGAAAGCATGTTGAAGAAAGGAGCTCAGGGGCACTGTAATTCACAAACCTGCAGAGTTATAAATGACAGCTATCGTCCAAAAATAGACTGAAGTAAGGCTGCCAAGAGGACTTGAAAGCGGGGCAGAATTGCAGGAAACCGATTTCAGGAGGTAGACTGGAATTGCATTGAAAGCATAGGAAAAGAGGCAGAACGTCCACAATGATGCACTTGGCCAAAAAGGGCGTATGCGTTTTTTCCTGAATATATTCAGGAAAAAACGCATACGCCCTTTTTGGCCAACCAAGCAGGCTTGCAAAGGAAATCTGCACTACAATGAAGTCTCACTTCCCCCCGGTCAAAAGGGCCATCTGAAAAAAGTGTAAAATCCAGAAAGGCAGGACAGGCCATGGAGAACTGGGAGCCTTGTTATGCTGATGGGCGGGATGTAAATTGCCAACAACCACTCGGGAGAAGTGTATGGTGTTTCCTGAAACATCTAAAAAACAAAACAACAGAACCTAGGGCACTTCCACTTATGGTCCTATAGCTTAGGGAAATTAAAATCAAAAAGACACAGCCACCCCAAAGTTTGGAACGGCTCTGTTTACAAGAACCTCGTTTACAGTACAAGTTCAACATCGCAGAAAGTGAAAAATGGATAAAGAAGTTGTGGTATTTACTTACAAAGCAATATCACTCAGCAATGAAATCTGTGTCATCAGGCCCTTAGCAGCACAATGAGTGGATTCAGGTATGATGATTCTAACTGAAATAAGTCACACAGAAAAAGAAACTTCATAAGATATCAGTAATACACGGAATGTAAACTTGGCTACACAGGAACTGAATTACAGAACAGAACAGGGTCTCAAATTTAGAAAACCAACTTATTCTTGCTTAAGGGTAAAGGTGAGTTGGGGTGCTGCATAAAACCAGAGATTGAAATGAGCACAGATAAAGTTCCTTAAGCCAAATATGGAATAGACAAGAGCTACTCCTTGCTCAACGAAATGGACTCAACACCCCATATTAAACGCCTAAGAATGTACCTGACTAGTAAGTATCTTAAAACCTATGGATTGCTATGTCTCCGAAAGAGAATCAAGCATGTGTACAGGGGCATAAACGCAGCAGTGATAGGATTGGAGAGGTTCGGTGAGCAAATGAAGACCCTTTGAAGTCATATTGCATGGTACCCATTCCACGGGTTTCAACTACCCAGGTTTAAGGTATTCTTCCTTCAGCTAAAACATGCATGTAGAACCTAGAGTATGATCAACCATGTGATCGGGAGACGTGTTCAAATATGTCTCAGTTTTCCTCCCCTGGTACTCGGGTGCAACATTCCAGATGCTTTACTAACACTCTCCCCACTTGGAGAGTCAGCGCCTTTAAACTCCTGTTTGGCCCAGTTTGCAATTTCTGCGGAAGATGAACAGGAATAGCAAGAACCAATGAGAGGCTAGCTGGAGGTGTCTGGACGGGCAAATTTAACTCTCATTTCCCACCAGGAAGAGGAAATAACCAAAGGCTCAGCGTGCCGTGCCGGAACCAGATTAGGGCCTGAAGCCATCCTGCGGTGTTGCGGCAGGTCACAAGAAAGCGAGTTGAAGAAAGGAGCTCAGGGGCACTGTAATTCACAAACCTGCAGAGTTATAAATGACAGCTATCGTCCAAAAATAGACTGAAGTAAGGCTGCCAAGAGGACTTGAAAGTGGGGCAGAATTGCAGGAAACCGATTTCAGGAGGTAGACTGGAATTGCATTGAAAGCATAGGAAAAGAGGCAGAACGTCCACAATGATGCACTTGGCCAAAAAGGGCGTATGCGTTTTTTCCTGAATATATTCAGGAAAAAACGCATACGCCCTTTTTGGCCAACCAAGCAAGCTTGCAAAGGAAATCTGCACTACAATGAAGTCTCACTTCCCCCCGGTCAAAAGGGCCATCTGAAAAAAGTGTAAAATCCAGAAAGGCAGGACAGGCCATGGAGAACTGGGAGCCTTGTTATGCTGATGGGCGGGATGTAAATTGCCAACAGACACTCGGGAGAAGTGTATGGTGTTTCCTGAAACATCTAAAAAACAAAGCAACAGAGCATAGGGCACTGCCACTTATGGTCCTATAGCTTAGGGAAATTAAAATCAAAAAGACACAGCCACCCCAAAGTTTGGGACGCCTCTGTTTACAAGAACCTCATTTACAGTACAAGTTCAACATCGCAGAAAGTGAAAAATGGATAAAGAAGTTGTGGTATTTACTTACAAAGCAATATCACTCAGCAATGAATTCTATGTCATCAGGCCCTTAGCATCACAATGAGTGGATTCACGTATGATGATTCTAACTGAAATAAGTCACACAGAAAAAGCAACATCATAAGATATCAGTGATACACAGAATGTAAACTTGGCTACACAGGAACTGCATTCCAAAACAGAACAGGGTCTCAAATTTAGAAAACCAACTTATGCTTGCTTAAGGGGAAAGGTGAGTTGGGGTGCTGCATAAAACCAGAGATTGAAATGAGCACAGATAAAGTTCCTTAAGCCAAATATGGAATAGACAAGAGCTACTCCTTGCTCAACGAAATGGACTCAAAACCCCATATTAAACCCCTAAGAATGTACCTGACTAGTAAGTATCTTAAAACCTATGGATTGCTATGTCTCCAAAAGAGAATCAAGCGTGTGTACAGGGGAATAAACGCAGCAGTGATAGGATTGGAGAGGTTCGGTGAGCAAAGACCCTTTGAAGTCATATTGCATGGTACCCATTACACGGGTCTCAACTCTCCAGGTTTAAGGTATTCTTCCTTCAGCTAAAACATGCATGTGGAACCCAGAGTATGATCAACCATGTGAACGGGAGACGTGTTCAAATATGTCTCAGTTTTCCTCCCCTGGTACTCGGGTGCAACATTCCAGACGCTTTACTAACACTCTCCCGACTTGGAGAGTCAGTCCCTTTAACCTCCTGTTTGGCCCAGTTTGCAATTTCTGCGGAAGATGAACAGGAATAGCGAGAACCAATGAGAGGCTAGCTGGAGGTGTCTGGACGGGCAAATTTAACTCTCATTTCCCACCAGGAAGAGGAATTAACCAAAGGCTCAGCATGCCGGGCCGGAACCAGATTAGGGCCTGAAGCCATCCTGCGGTGTTGCGGCCAGGTCACAAGAAAGCGAGTTTAAGAAAGGAGCTCAGGGGCACTGTAATTCACAAACCTGCAGAGTTATAAATGACAGCTATCGTCCAAAAATAGACTGAAGTAAGGCTGCCAAGAGGACTTGAAAGCGGGGCAGAATTGCAGGAAACCGATTTCAGGAGGTAGACTGGAATTGCATTGAAAGCATAGGAAAAGAGGCAGAACGTCCACAATGATGCACTTGGCCAAAAAGGGCGTATGCGTTTTTTCCTGAATATATTCAGGAAAAAACGCATACGCCCTTTTTGGCCAACCAAGCAAGCTTGCAAAGGAAATCTGCACTACAATGAAGTCTCACTTCCCCCCGGTCAAAAGGGCCATCTGAAAAAAGTGTAAAATCCAGAAAGGCAACAGGCCATTGAGAACTGGGAGCCTTGTTATGCTGATGGGCGGGATGTAAATTGCCAACAGACACTTGGGAGAAGTGTATGGTGTTTCCTGAAACATCTAAAAAACAAAGCCACAGAGCCTAGGGCACTTCCACTTATGGTCCTATAGCTTAGGGAAATTAAAATCAAAAAGACACAGCCACCCCAAAGTTTGGAACGGCTCTGTTTACAAGAACCTCGTTTACAGTACAAGTTCAACATCGCAGAAAGTGAAAAATGGATAAAGAAGTTGTGGTATTCACTTACAAAGCAATATCACTCAGCAATGAAATCTGTGTCATCAGGCCCTTAGCAGCACAATGAGTGGATTCAGTTATGATGATTCTAACTGAAATAAGTCACACAAAAAAAGAAACATCATAAGATATGAGTAACACACGGAATGTAAACTTGGCTACACAGGAACTGAATTACAGAACAGAACAGGGTCTCAAATTTAGAAAACTAACTTATGCTTGCTTAAGGGGAAAGGTGAGTTGGGGTGCTGCATAAAACCAGAGATTGAAATGAGCACAGATAAAGTTCCTTAAGCCAAATATGGAATAGACAAGAGCTACTCCTTGCTCAACGAAATGGACTCAACACCCTATATTAAACGCCTAAGAATGTACCTGACTAGTAAGTATCTTAAAACCTATGGATTGCTATGTCTTCGAAAGAGAATCAAGCATGTGTACAGAGGCATAAACGCAGCAGTGATAGGATTGGAGAGGTTCGGTGAGCAAATGAAGACCCTTTGAAGTCATATTGCATGGTACCCATTCCACGGGTTTCAACTACCCAGGTTTTAGGTATTCTTCCTTCAGCTAAAACATGCATGTGGAACCCAAGTATGATCAACCATGTGAACGGGAGACGTGTTCAAATATGTCTCAGTTTTCCTCCCCTGGTACTCGGGTGCAACATTCCAGACGCTTTACTAACACTCTCCCCACTTGGAGAGTCAGTCCCTTTAACCTCCTGTTTGGCCCAGTTTGCAATTTCTGCGGAAGATGAACAGGAATAGCGAGAACCAATGAGAGGCTAGCTGGAGGTGTCTGGACGGGCAAATTTAACTCTCATTTCCCACCAGGAAGAGGAAATAACCAAAGGCTCAGCGTGCCGTACCGGAACCATATTAGGGCCTGAAGCCATCCTGCGGTGTTGCGGCCAGGTCACAAGAAAGCGAGTTGAAGAAAGGAGCTCAGGGGCACTGTAATTCACAAACCTGCAGAGTTATAAATGACAGCTATCATCCAAAAATAGACTGAAATAAGGCTGCCAAGAGGACTTGAAAGCGGGGCAGAATTGCAGGAAACCGATTTCAGGAGGTAGACTGGAATTGCATTGAAAGCATAGGAAAAGAGGCAGAACGTCCACAATGATGCACTTGGCCAAAAAGGGCGTATGCGTTTTTTCCTGAATATATTCAGGAAAAGACGCATACGCCCTTTTTGGCCAACCAAGCAGGCTTGCAAAGGAAATCTGCACTACAATGAAGTCTCACTTCCCCCCGGTCAAAAGGGCCATCTGAAAAAAGTGTAAAATCCAGAAAGGCAGGACAGGCCATGGAGAACTGGGAGCCTTGTTATGCTGATGGGCGGGATGTAAATTGCCAACAACCACTCGGGAGAAGTGTATGGTGTTTCCTGAAACATCTAAAAAACAAAGCAACAGAACCTAGGGCACTTCCACTTATGGTCCTATAGCTTAGGGAAATTAAAATCAAAAAGACACAGCCACCCCAAAGTTTGGAACGGCTCTGTTTACAAGAACCTCGTTTACAGTACAAGTTCAACATCGCAGAAAGTGAAAAATGGATAAAGAAGTTGTGGTATTTACTTACAAAGCAATATCACTCAGCAATGAAATCTATGTCATCAGGCCCTTAGCAGCACAGTGAGTGGATTCAGGTATGATGATTCTAACTGAAATAAGTCACACAGAAAAAGAAACATCATAAGATATCAGTAATACACGGAATGTAAACTTGGCTACACAGGAACTGAATTACAGAACAGAACAGGGTCTCAAATTTAGAAAACCAACTTATTCTTGCTTAAGGGTAAAGGTGAGTTGGGGTGCTGCATAAAACCAGAGATTGAAATGAGCACAGATAAAGTTCCTTAAGCCAAATATGGAATAGACAAGAGCTACTCCTTGCTCAACGAAATGGACTCAACACCCCATATTAAACGCCTAAGAATGTACCTGACTAGTAAGTATCTTAAAACCTATGGATTGCTATGTCTCCGAAAGAGAATCAAGCATGTGTACAGGGGCATAAACGCAGCAGTGATAGGATTGGAGAGGTTCGGTGAGCAAATGAAGACCCTTTGAAGTCATATTGCATGGTACCCATTCCACGGGTTTCAACTACCCAGGTTTAAGGTATTCTTCCTTCAGCTAAAACATGCATGTGGAACCTAGAGTATGATCAACCATGTGATCGGGAGACGTGTTCAAATATGTCTCAGTTTTCCTCCCCTGGTACTCGGGTGCAACATTCCAGACGCTTTACTAACACTCTCCCCACTTGGAGAGTCAGCGCCTTTAAACTCCTGTTTGGCCCAGTTTGCAATTTCTGCGGAAGATGAACAGGAATAGCAAGAACCAATGAGAGGCTAGCTGGAGGTGTCTGGACGGGCAAATTTAACTCTCATTTCCCACCAGGAAGAGGAAATAACCAAAGGCTCAGCGTGCCATACCGGAACCAGATTAGGGCCTGAAGCCATCCTGCGGTGTTGCGGCCAGCTCAAAAGAAAGCGAGTTGAAGAAAGGAGCTCAGGGGCACTGTAATTCACAAACCTGCAGAGTTATAAATGACAGCTATCATCCAAAAATAGACTGAAGTAGGGCTGCCAAGAGGACTTGAAAGCGGGGCAGAATTGCAGGAAACCGATTTCAGGAGGTAGACTGGAATTGCATTGAAAGCATAGGAAAAGAGGCAGAACGTCCACAATGATGCACTTGGCCAAAAACGGCGTATGCGTTTTTTCCTGAATATATTCAGGAAAAAACGCATACGCCCTTTTTGGCCAACCAAGCAAGCTTGCAAAGGAAATCTGCACTACAATGAAGTCTCACTTCCCCCCGGTCAAAAGGGCCATCTGAAAAAAGTGTAAAATCCAGAAAGGCAGGACAGGCCATGGAGAACTGGGAGCCTTGTTATGCTGATGGGCGGGATGTAAATTGCCAACAACCACTCGGGAGAAGTGTATGGTGTTTCCTGAAACATCTAAAAAACAAAGCAACAGAACCTAGGGCACTTCCACTTATGGTCCTATAGCTTAGGGAAATTAAAATCAAAAAGACACAGCCACCCCAAAGTTTGGAACGGCTCTGTTTACAAGAACCTCGTTTACAGTACAAGTTCAACATTGCAGAAAGTGAAAAATGGATAAAGAAGTTGTGGTATTTACTTACAAAGCAATATCACACAGCAATGAAATCTGTGTCATCAGGCCCTTAGCAGCACAATGAGTGGATTCAGGTATGATGATTCTAACTGAAATAAGTCACACAGAAAAAGAAACATCATAAGATATCAGTAATACACGGAATGTAAACTTGGCTACACAGGAACTGTATTCCAAAACAGAACAGGGTCTCAAATTTAGAAAACCAACTTATGCTTGCTTAAGGGGAAAGGTGAGTTGGGTTGCTGCATAAAACCAGAGATTGAAATGAGCACAGATAAAGTTCCTTAAGCCAAATATGGAATAGACAAGAGCTACTCCTTGCTCAACGAAATGGACTCAACACCGCATATTAAACGCCTAAGAATGTACCTGACTAGTAAGTATCTTAAAACCTATGGATTGCTATGTCTCCGAAAGAGAATCAAGCATGTGTACAGGGGCATAAACGCAGCAGTGATAGGATTGGAGAGGTTCGGTGAGCAAATGAAGACCCTTTGAAGTCATATTGCATGGTACCCATTCCACGGGTTTCAACTACCCAGGTTTAAGGTATTCTTCCTTCAGCTAAAACATGCATGTGGAACCTAGAGTATGATCAACCATGTGATCGGGAGACGTGTTCAAATATGTCTCAGTTTTCGTACCCTGGTACTCGGGTGCAACATTCCAGACGCTTTACTAACACTCTCCCCACTTGGAGAGTCAGTCCCTTTAACCTCCTGTTTGGCCCAGTTTGCAATTTCTGCGGAAGATGAACAGGAATAGCGAGAACCAATGAGAGGCTAGCTGGAGGTGTCTGGACGGGCAAATTTAACTCTCATTTCCCACCAGGAAGAGGAATTAACCAAAGGCTCAGCGTGCCGGGCCGGAACCAGATTAGGGCCTGAAGCCATCCTGCGGTGTTGCGGCCAGGTCACAAGAAAGCAAGTTTAAGAAAGGAGCTCAGGGGCACTGTAATTCACAAACCTGCAGAGTTATAAATGACAGCTATCGTCCAAAAATAGACTGAAGTAAGGCTGCCAAGAGGACTTGAAAGCGGGGCAGAATTGCAGGAAACCGATTTCAGGAGGTAGACTGGAATTGCATTGAAAGCATAGGAAAAGAGGCAGAACGTCCACAATGATGCACTTGGCCAAAAAGGGCGTATGCGTTTTTTCCTGAATATATTCAGGAAAAAACGCATACGCCCTTTTTGGCCAACCAAGCAAGCTTGCAAAGGAAATCTGCACTACAATGAAGTCTCACTTCCCCCCGGTCAAAAGGGCCATCTGAAAAAAGTGTAAAATCCAGAAAGGCAACAGGCCATTGAGAACTGGGAGCCTTGTTATGCTGATGGGCGGGATGTAAATTGCCAACAGACACTTGGGAGAAGTGTATGGTGTTTCCTGAAACATCTAAAAAACAAAGCAACAGAGCCTAGGGCACTTCCACTTATGGTCCTATAGCTTAGGGAAATTAAAATCAAAAACACACAGCCACCCCAAAGTTTGGAACGCCTCCGTTTACAAGAACCTCGTTTACAGTACAAGTTCAACATCGCAGAAAGTGAAAAATGGATAAAGAAGTTGTGGTATTTACTTACAAAGCAATATCACTCAGCAATGAAATCTATGTCATCAGGCCCTTAGCAGCACAATGAGTGGATTCAGGTATGATGATTCTAACTGAAATAAGTCACACAGAAAAAGAAACATCATAAGATATCAGAAATACATGGAATGTAAACTTGGCTACACAGGAACTGAATTACAGAACAGAACAGGGTCTCAAATTTAGAAAACAAACTTATGCTTGCTTAAGGGTAAAGGTGAGTTGGGGTGCTGCATAAAACCAGAGATTGAAATGAGCACAGATAAAGTTCCTTAAGTCAAATATGGAATAGACAAGAGCTACTCCTTGCTCAACGAAATGGACTCAACACCGCATATTAAACGCCTAAGAATGTACCTGACTAGTAAGTATCGTAAAACCTATGGATTGCTATGTCTCCAAAAGAAAATCAAGCATGGGTACAGGGGCATAAACGCAGCAGTGATAGGATTGGAGAGGTTCGGTGAGCAAATGAAGACCCTTTGAAGTCATATTGCATGGTACCCATTACACGGGTCTCAACTCTCCAGGTTTAAGGTATTCTTCCTTCAGCTAAAACATGCATGTGGAACCCAAGTATGATCAACCATGTGAACGGGAGACGTGTTCAAATATGTCTCAGTTTTCCTCCCCTGGTACTCGGGTGCAACATTCCAGACGCTTTACTAACACTCTCCCCACTTGGAGAGTCAGCGCCTTTAACCTCCTGTTTGGCCCAGTTTGCAATTTCTGCGGAAGATGAACAGGAATAGCGAGAACCAATGAGAGGCTAGCTGAAGGTGTCTGGACGGGCAAATTTAACTCTCATTTCCCACCAGGAAGAGGAATTAACCAAAGGCTCAGCGTGCCGTGCCGGAACCAGATTAGGGCCTGAAGCCATCCTGTGGTGTTGCGGCCAGGTCACAAGAAAGCATGTTGAAGAAAGGAGCTCAGGGGCACTGTAATTCACAAACCTGCAGAGTTATAAATGACAGCTATCGTCCAAAAATAGACTGAAGTAAGGCTGCCAAGAGGACTTGAAAGCGGGGCAGAATTGCAGGAAACCGATTTCAGGAGGTAGACTGGAATTGCATTGAAAGCATAGGAAAAGAGGCAGAACGTCCACAATGATGCACTTGGCCAAAAAGGGCGTATGCGTTTTTTCCTGAATATATTCAGGAAAAAACGCATACGCCCTTTTTGGCCAACCAAGCAGGCTTGCAAAGGAAATCTGCACTACAATGAAGTCTCACTTCCCCCCGGTCAAAAGGGCCATCTGAAAAAAGTGTAAAATCCAGAAAGGCAGGACAGGCCATGGAGAACTGGGAGCCTTGTTATGCTGATGGGCGGGATGTAAATTGCCAACAACCACTCGGGAGAAGTGTATGGTGTTTCCTGAAACATCTAAAAAACAAAACAACAGAACCTAGGGCACTTCCACTTATGGTCCTATAGCTTAGGGAAATTAAAATCAAAAAGACACAGCCACCCCAAAGTTTGGAACGGCTCTGTTTACAAGAACCTCGTTTACAGTACAAGTTCAACATCGCAGAAAGTGAAAAATGGATAAAGAAGTTGTGGTATTTACTTACAAAGCAATATCACTCAGCAATGAAATCTGTGTCATCAGGCCCTTAGCAGCACAATGAGTGGATTCAGGTATGATGATTCTAACTGAAATAAGTCACACAGAAAAAGAAACTTCATAAGATATCAGTAATACACGGAATGTAAACTTGGCTACACAGGAACTGAATTACAGAACAGAACAGGGTCTCAAATTTAGAAAACCAACTTATTCTTGCTTAAGGGTAAAGGTGAGTTGGGGTGCTGCATAAAACCAGAGATTGAAATGAGCACAGATAAAGTTCCTTAAGCCAAATATGGAATAGACAAGAGCTACTCCTTGCTCAACGAAATGGACTCAACACCCCATATTAAACGCCTAAGAATGTACCTGACTAGTAAGTATCTTAAAACCTATGGATTGCTATGTCTCCGAAAGAGAATCAAGCATGTGTACAGGGGCATAAACGCAGCAGTGATAGGATTGGAGAGGTTCGGTGAGCAAATGAAGACCCTTTGAAGTCATATTGCATGGTACCCATTCCACGGGTTTCAACTACCCAGGTTTAAGGTATTCTTCCTTCAGCTAAAACATGCATGTAGAACCTAGAGTATGATCAACCATGTGATCGGGAGACGTGTTCAAATATGTCTCAGTTTTCCTCCCCTGGTACTCGGGTGCAACATTCCAGATGCTTTACTAACACTCTCCCCACTTGGAGAGTCAGCGCCTTTAAACTCCTGTTTGGCCCAGTTTGCAATTTCTGCGGAAGATGAACAGGAATAGCAAGAACCAATGAGAGGCTAGCTGGAGGTGTCTGGACGGGCAAATTTAACTCTCATTTCACACCAGGAAGAGGAAATAACCAAAGGCTCAGCGTGCCATACCGGAACCAGATTAGGGCCTGAAGCCATCCTGCGGTGTTGCGGCCAGCTCAAAAGAAAGCGAGTTGAAGAAAGGAGCTCAGGGGCACTGTAATTCACAAACCTGCAGAGTTATAAATGACAGCTATCATCCAAAAATATACTGAAGTAAGGCTGCCAAGAGGACTTGAAAGTGGGGCAGAATTGCAGGAAACCGATTTCAGGAGGTAGACTGGAATTGCATTGAAAGCATAGGAAAAGAGGCAGAACGTCCACAATGATGCACTTGGCCAAAAACGGCGTATGCGTTTTTTCCTAAATATATTCAGGAAAAAACGCATATGCCCTTTTTGGCCAACCAAGCAAGCTTGCAAAGGAAATCTGCACTACAATGAAGTCTCACTTCCCCCCGGTCAAAAGGGCCATCTGAAAAAAGTGTAAAATCCAGAAAGGCAGGACAGGCCATGGAGAACTGGGAGCCTTGTTATGCTGATGGGCGGGATGTAAATTGCCAACAACCACTCGGGAGAAGTGTATGGTGTTTCCTGAAACATCTAAAAAACAAAGCAACAGAACCTAGGGCACTTCCACTTATGGTCCTATAGCTTAGGGAAATTAAAATCAAAAAGACACAGCCACCCCAAAGTTTGGAACGGCTCTGTTTACAAGAACCTCGTTTACAGTACAAGTTCAACATCGCAGAAAGTGAAAAATGGATAAAGAAGTTGTGGTATTTACTTACAAAGCAATATCACTCAGCAATGAAATCTATGTCATCAGGCCCTTAGCAGCACAATGAGTGGATTCAGGTATGATGATTCTAACTGAAGTAAGTCACACAGAAAAAGAAACATCATAAGATATCAGTAATACACGGAATATAAACTTGGCTACACAGGAACTGAATTACAGAACAGAACAGGGTCTCAAATTTAGAAAACAAACTTATGCTTGCTTAAGGGTAAAGGTGAGTTGGGGTGCTGCATAAAACCAGAGATTGAAATGAGCACAGATAAAGTTCCTTAAGTCAAATATGGAATAGACAAGAGCTACTCCTTGCTCAACGAAATGGACTCAACACCGCATATTAAACGCCTAAGAATGTACCTGACTAGTAAGTATCTTAAAACCTATGGATTGCTATGTCTCCGAAAGAGAATCAAGCATGTGTACAGGGGCATAAACGCAGCAGTGATAGGATTGGAGAGGTTCGGTGAGCAAATGAAGACCCTTTGAAGTCATATTGCATGGTACCCATTACACGGGTCTTAACTCTCCAGGTTTAAGGTATTCTTCCTTCAGCTAAAACATGCATGTGGAACCCAAGTATGATCAACCATGTGAACGGGAGACGTGTTCAAATATGTCTCAGTTTTCGTACCCTGGTACTCGGGTGCAACATTCCAGACGCTTTACTAACACTCTCCCCACTTGGAGAGTCAGCGCCTTTAACCTCCTGTTTGGCCCAGTTTGCAATTTCTGCGGAAGATGAACAGGAATAGCGAGAACCAATGAGAGACTAGCTGGAGGTGTCTGGACGGGCAAATTTAACTCTCATTTCCCACCAGGAAAAGGAAATAACGAAAGGCTCAGCGTGCCGTGCCGGAACAAGATTAGGGCCTGAAGCCATCCTGCGGTGTTGCGGCCAGGTCACAAGAAAGCAAGTTGAAGAAAGGAGCTCAGGGGCACTGTAATTCACAAACCTGCAGAGTTATAAATGACAGCTATCGTCCAAAAATAGACTGAAGTAAGGCTGCCAAGAGGACTTGAAAGCGGGGCAGAATTGCAAGAAACCGATTTCAGAAGGTAGACTGGAATTGCATTGAAAGCATAGGAAAAGAGGCAGAACGTCCACAATGATGCACTTGGCCAAAAAGGGCGTATGCGTTTTTTCCTGAATATATTCAGGAAAAAACGCATACGCCCTTTTTGGCCAACCAAGCAAGCTTGCAAAGGAAATCTGCACTACAATGAAGTCTCACTTCCCCCCGGTCAAAAGGGCCATCTGAAAAAAGTGTAAAATCCAGAAAGGCAGGACAGGCCATGGAGAACTGGGAGCCTTGTTATGCTGATGGGCGGGATGTAAATTGCCAACAACCACTCGGGAGAAGTGTATGGTGTTTCCTGAAACATCTAAAAAACCAAGCACAGAACCTAGGGCACTTCCACTTATGGTCCTATAGCTTAGGGAAATTAAAATCAAAAAGACACAGCCACCCCAATGTTTGGAACGGCTGTGTTTACAAGAACGTCGTTTACAGTACAAGTTCAACATCGCAGAAAGTGAAAAATGGATAAAGAAGTTGTGGTATGTACTTACAAAGCAATATCACTCAACAATGAAATCTGTGTCATCAGGCCCTTAGCAGCACAATGAGTGGATTCAGTTATGATGATTCTAACTGAAATAAGTCACACAGAAAAAGAAACATCATAAGATATCAGTAATACACGGAATGTAAACTTGGCTACACAGGAACTGAATTACAGAACTGAACAGGGTCCCAAATTTAGAAAACCAACTTATTCTTGCTTAAGGGTAAAGGTGAGTTGGGGTGCTGCATAAAACCAGAGGTTGAAATGAGCACAGATAAAGTTCCTTAAGCCAAATATGGAATAGACAAGAGCTACTCCTTGCTCAACGAAATGGACTCAACACCCCATATTAAACGCCTAAGAATGTACCTGACTAGTAAGTATCTTAAAACCTATGGATTGCTATGTCTCCGAAAGAGAATCAAGCATGTGTACAGGGGCATAAACGCAGCAGTGATAGGATTGGAGAGGTTCGGTGAGCAAATGAAGACCCTTTGAAGTCATATTGCATGGTACCCATTCCACGGGTTTCAACTACCCAGGTTTAAGGTATTCTTCCTTCAGCTAAAACATGCATGTGGAACCTAGAGTATGATCAACCATGTGATCGGGAGACGTGTTCAAATATGTCTCAGTTTTCCTCCCCTGGTACTCGGGTGAAACATTCCAGACGCTTTACTAACACTCTCCCCACTTGGAGAGTCAGCGCCTTTAACCTCCTGTTTGGCCCAGTTTGCAATTTCTGCGGAAGATGAACAGGAATAGCGAGAACCAATGAGAGACTAGCTGGAGGTGTCTGGACGGGCAAATTTAACTCTCATTTCCCACCAGGAAGAGGAATTAACCAAAGGCTCATCGTGCCGGGCCAGAAACAGATTAGGGCCTGAAGCCATCCTGCGGTGTTGCGGCCAGGTCACAAGAAAGCATGTTGAAGAAAGGAGCTCAGGGGCACTGTAATTCACAAACCTGCAGAGTTATAAATGACAGCTATCGTCCAAAAATAGACTGAAGTAAGGCTGCCAAGAGGACTTGAAAGCGGGGCAGAATTGCAGGAAACCGATTTCAGGAGGTAGACTGGAATTGCATTGAAAGCATAGGAAAAGAGGCAGAACGTCCACAATGATGCACTTGGCCAAAAAGGGCGTATGCGTTTTTTCCTGAATATATTCAGGAAAAAACGCATACGCCCTTTTTGGCCAACCAAGCAAGCTTGCAAAGGAAATCTGCACTACAATGAAGTCTCACTTCCCCCAGGTCAAAAGGGCCATCTGAAAAAAGTGTAAAATCCAGAAAGGCAGGACAGGCCATGGAGAACTGGGAGCCTTGTTATGCTGATGGGCGGGATGTAAATTGCCAACAACCACTCGGGAGAAGTGTATGGTGTTTCCTGAAACATCTAAAAAACAAAGCAACAGAACCTAGGGCACTTCCACTTATGGTCCTATAGCTTAGGGAAATTAAAATCAAAAAGACACAGCCACCCCAAAGTTTGGAACGGCTCTGTTTACAAGAACCTCGTTTACAGTACAAGTTCAACATCGCAGAAAGTGAAAAATGGATAAAGAAGTTGTGGTATTTACTTACAAAGCAATATCACTCAGCAATGAAATCTGTGTCATCAGGCCCTTAGCAGCACAATGAGTGGATTCAGGTATGATGATTCTAACTGAAATAAGTCACACAGAAAAAGAAACATCATAAGATATCAGTAATACACGGAATGTAAACTTGGCTACACAGGAACTGAATTACAGAACAGTACAGGGTCTCAAATTTAGAAAACCAACTTATTCTTGCTTAAGGGTAAAGGTGAGTTGGGGTGCTGCATAAAACCAGAGATTGAAATGAGCACAGATAAAGTTCCTTAAGCCAAATATGGAATAGACAAGAGCTACTCCTTGCTCAACGAAATGGACTCAACACCCCATATTAAACGCCTAAGAATGTACCTGACTAGTAAGTATCTTAAAACCTATGGATTGCTATGTCTCCGAAAGAGAATCAAGCATGTGTACAGGGGCATAAACGCAGCAGTGATAGGATTGGAGAGGTTCGGTGAGCAAATGAAGACCCTTTGAAGTCATATTGCATGGTACCCATTCCACGGGTTTCAACTACCCAGGTTTAAGGTATTCTTCCTTCAGCTAAAACATGCATGTGGAACCTAGAGTATGATCAACCATGTGATCGGGAGACGTGTTCAAATATGTCTCAGTTTTCCTCCCCTGGTACTCGGGTGCAACATTCCAGACGCTTTACTAACACTCTCCCCACTTGGAGAGTCAGCGCCTTTAACCTCCTGTTTGGCCCAGTTTGCAATTTCTGCGGAAGATGAACAGGAATAGCGAGAACCAATGAGAGGCTAGCTGGAGGTGTCTGGACGGGCAAATTTAACTCTCATTTCCCAACAGGAAGAGGAATTAACCAAAGGCTCAGCATGCCGGGCCGGAACCAGATTAGGGCCTGAAGCCATCCTGCGGTGTTGCGGCCAGCTCACAAGAAAGCAAGTTGAAGAAAGGAGCTCAGGGGCACTGTAATTCACAAACCTGCAGAGTTATAAATGACAACTATCGTCCAAAAATAGACTGAAGTAAGGCTGCCAAGAGGACTTGAAAGCGGGGCAGAATTGCAGGAAACCGATTTCAGGAGGTAGACTGGAATTGCATTGAAAGCATAGGAAAAGAGGCAGAACGTCCACAACGATGCACTTGGCCAAAAAGGGCGTATGCGTTTTTTCCTGAATATATTCAGGAAAAAACGCATACGCCCTTTTTGGCCAACCAAGCAAGCTTGCAAAGGAAATCTGCACTACAATGAAGTCTCACTTCCCCCCGGTCAAAAGGGCCATCTGAAAAAAGTGTAAAATCCAGAAAGGCAGGACAGGCCATGGAGAACTGGGAGCCTTGTTATGCTGATGGGCGGGATGTAAATTGCCAACAACCACTCCGGAGAAGTGTATGGTGTTTCCTGAAACATCTAAAAAACAAAGCAACAGAGCCTAGGGCACTGCCACTTATGGTCCTATAGCTTAGGGAAATTAAAATCAAAAAGACACAGCCACCCCAAAGTTTGGGACGCCTCTGTTTACAAGAACCTCGTTTACAGTACAAGTTCAACATTGCAGAAAGTGAAAAATGGATAAAGAAGTTGTGGTATTTACTTACAAAGCAATATCACTCAGCAATGAAATCTATGTCATCAGGCCCTTAGCATCACAATGAGTGGATTCAGGTATGATGATTCTAACTGAAATAAGTCACACAGAAAAAGAAACATCATAAGATATCAGTAATACACGGAATGTAAACTTGGCTACCCAGGAATTGAATTACAGAACAGAACAGGGTCTCAAATTTAGAAAAGCAACTTATGCTTGCTTAAGGGTAAAGGTGAGTTGGGGTGCTGCATAAAACCAGAGATTGAAATGAGCACAGATAAAGTTCCTTAAGTCAAATATGGAATAGACAAGAGATACTCCTTGCTCAACGAAATGGACTCAACACCGCATATTAAACGCCTAAGAATGTACCTGACTAGTAAGTATCATAAAACCTATGGATTGCTATGTCTCCAAAAGAGAATCAAGCATGTGTACAGGGGCATAAACGCAGCAGTGATAGGATTGGAGAGGTTCGGTGAGCAAATGAAGACCCTTTGAAGTCATATTGCATGGTACCCATTACACGGGTCTCAACTCTCCAGGTTTAAGGTATTCTTCCTTCAGCTAAAACATGCATGTGGAACCCAAGTATGATCAACCATGTGAACGGGAGACGTGTTCAAATATGTCTCAGTTTTCCTCCCCTGGTACTAGGGTGCAACATTCCAGACGCTTTACTAACACTCTCCCCACTTGGAGAGTCAGCGCCTTTAACCTCCTGTTTGGCCCAGTTTGCAATTTCTGCGGAAGATGAACAGGAATAGCGAGAACCAATGAGAGGCTAGCTGGAGGTGTCTGGACGGGCAAATTTAACTCTCATTTCCCACCAGGAAGAGGAAATAACGAAAGGCTCAGTGTGCCGTACCGGAACCAGATTAGGGCCTGAAGCCATCCTGCGGTGTTGCGGCCAGGTCACAAGAAAGCGAGTTGAAGAAAGGAGCTCAGGGGCACTGTAATTCACAAACCTGCAGAGTTATAAATGACAGCTATCATCCAAAAATAGACTGAAGTAAGGCTGCCAAGAGGACTTGAAAGCGGGGCAGAATTGCAGGAAACCGATTTCAGGAGGTAGACTGGAATTGCATTGAAAGCATAGGAAAAGAGGCAGAACGTCCACAATGATGCACTTGGCCAAAAAGGGCGTATGCGTTTTTTCCTAAATATATTCAGGAAAAAACGCATATGCCCTTTTTGGCCAACCAAGCAAGCTTGCAAAGGAAATCTGCACTACAATGAAGTCTCACTTCCCCCCGGTCAAAAGGGCCATCTGAAAAAAGTGTAAAATCCAGAAAGGCAGGACAGGCCATGGAGAACTGGGAGCCTTGTTATGCTGATGGGCGGGATGTAAATTGCCAACAACCACTCGGGAGAAGTGTATGGTGTTTCCTGAAACATCTAAAAAACAAAGCAACAGAACCTAGGGCACTTCCACTTATGGTCCTATAGCTTAGGGAAATTAAAATCAAAAAGACACAGCCACCCCAAAGTTTGGAACGGCTCTGTTTACAAGAACCTCGTTTACAGTACAAGTTCAACATCGCAGAAAGTGAAAAATGGATAAAGAAGTTGTGGTATTTACTTACAAAGCAATATCACTCAGCAATGAAATGTATGTCATCAGGCCCTTAGCAGCACAATGAGTGGATTCAGGTATGATGATTCTAACTGAAGTAAGTCACACAGAAAAAGAAACATCATAAGATATCAGTAATACACGGAATGTAAACTTAGCTACACAGGAACTGAATTACAGAACAGAAGAGGGTCTCAAATTTAGAAAACCAACTTATTCTTGCTTAAGGGTAAAGGTGAGTTGGGGTGCTGCATAAAACCAGAGATTGAAATGAGCACAGATAAAGTTCCTTAAGTCAAATATGGAATAGACAAGAGCTACTCCTTGCTCAACGAAATGGACTCAACACCGCATATTAAATGCCTAAGAATGTACCTGACTAGTAAGTATCTTAAAACCTATGGATTGCTATGTCTCCGAAAGAGAATCAAGCATGTGTACAGGGGCATAAACGCAGCAGTGATAGGATTGGAGAGGTTCGGTGAGCAAATGAAGACCCTTTGAAGTCATATTGCATGGACCCCTTTACACGGGTCTTAACTCTCCAGGTTCAAGGTATTCTTCCTTCAGCTAAAACATGCATGTGGAACCCAAGTATGATCAACCATGTGAACGGGAGACGTGTTCAAATATGTCTCAGTTTTCCTCCCCTGGTACTCGGGTGCAACATTCCAGACGCTTTACTAACACTCTCCCCACTTGGAGAGTCAGCGCCTTTAACCTCCTGTTTGGCCCAGTTTGCAATTTCTGCGGAAGATGAACAGGAATAGCGAGAACCAATGAGAGACTAGCTGGAGGTGTCTGGACGGGCAAATTTAACTCTCATTTCCCACCAGGAAAAGGAAATAACGAAAGGCTCAGCGTGCCGTGCCGGAACCAGATTAGGGCCTGAAGCCATCCTGCGGTGTTGTGGCCAGCTCACAAGAAAGCAAGTTGAAGAAAGGAGCTCAGGGGCACTGTAATTCACAAACCTGCAGAGTTGTAAATGACAGCTATCGTCCAAAAATAGACTGAAGTAAGGCTGCCAAGAGGACTTGAAAGCGGGGCAGAATTGCAGGAAACCGATTTCAGGAGGTAGACTGGAATTGCATTGAAAGCATAGGAAAAGAGGCAGAACGTCCACAATGATGCACTTGGCCAAAAGGGGCGTATGCGTTTTTTCCTGAATATATTCAGGAAAAAACGCATACGCCCCTTTTGGCCAACCAAGCAAGCTTGCAAAGGAAATCTGCACTACAATGAAGTCTCACTTCCCCCTGGTCAAAAGGGCCATCTGCAAAAAGTGTAAAATCCAGAAAGGCAGGACAGGCCATGGAGAACTGGGAGCCTTGTTATGCTGATGGGCGGGATGTAAATTGCCAACAACCACTCGGGAGAAGTGTATGGTGTTTCCTGAAACATCTAAAAAACAAAGCAACAGAACCTAGGGCACTTCCACTTATGGTCCTATAGCTTAGGGAAATTAAAATCAAAAAGACACAGCCACCCCAAAGTTTGGAACGGCTCTGTTTACAAGAACCTCGTTTACAGTACAAGTTCAACATCGCAGAAAGTGAAAAATGGATAAAGAAGTTGTGGTATTTACTTACAAAGCAATATCACTCAGCAATGAAATCTGTGTCATCAGGCCCTTAGCAGCACAATGAGTGGATTCAGTTATGATGATTCTAACTGAAATAAGTCACACAGAAAAAGAAACATCATAAGATATCAGTAATACACGGAATGTAAACTTGGCTACACAGGAACTGAATTACAGAACTGAACAGGGTCCCAAATTTAGAAAACCAACTTATTCTTCCTTAAGGGTAAAGGTGAGTTGGGGTGCTGCATAAAACCAGAGATTGAAATGAGCACAGATAAAGTTCCTTAAGCCAAATATGGAATAGACAAGAGCTACTCCTTGCTCAACGAAATGGACTCAACACCCCATATTAAACGCCTAAGAATGTACCTGACTAGTAAGTATCTTAAAACCTATGGATTGCTATGTCTCCGAAAGAGAATCAAGCATGTGTACAGGGGCATAAACGCAGCAGTGATAGGATTGGAGAGGTTCGGTGAGCAAATGAAGACCCTTTGAAGTCATATTGCATGGTACCCATTCCACGGGTTTCAACTACCCAGGTTTAAGGTATTCTTCCTTCAGCTAAAACATGCATGTGGAACCCAAGTATGATCAACCATGTGAACGGGAGACGTGTTCAAATATGTCTCAGTTTTCCTCCCCTGGTACTCGGGTGCAACATTCCAGACGCTTTACTAACACTCTCCCCACTTGGAGAGTCAGCGCCTTTAACCTCCTGTTTGGCCCAGTTTGCAATTTCTGCGGAAGATGAACAGGAATAGCGAGAACCAATGAGAGACTAGCTGGAGGTGTCTGGACGGGCAAATTTAACTCTCATTTCCCACCAGGAAAAGGAAATAACGAAAGGCTCAGCGTGCCGTGCCGGAACCAGATTAGGGCCTGAAGCCATCCTGCGGTGTTGCGGCCAGGTCACAAGAAAGCAAGTTGAAGAAAGGAGCTCAGGGGCACTGTAATTCACAAACCTGCAGAGTTGTAAATGACAGCTATCGTCCAAAAATAGACTGAAGTAAGGCTGCCAAGAGGACTTGAAAGCGGGGCAGAATTGCAGGAAACCGATTTCAGGAGGTAGACTGGAATTGCATTGAAAGCATAGGAAAAGAGGCAGAACGTCCACAACGATGCACTTGGCCAAAAAGGGCGTATGCGTTTTTTCCTGAATATATTCAGGAAAAAACGCATACGCCCTTTTTGGCCAACCAAGCAAGCTTGCAAAGGAAATCTGCACTACAATGAAGTCTCAATTCGCCCCAGTCAAAAGGGCCATCTGAAAAAAGTGTAAAATCCAGAAAGGCAGGACAGGCCATGGAGAACTGGGAGCCTTGTTATGCTGATGGGCGGGATGTAAATTGCCAACAACCACTCGGGAGAAGTGTATGGTGTTTCCTGAAACATCTAAAAAACAAAGCAACAGAACCTAGGGCACTTCCACTTATGGTCCTATAGCTTAGGGAAATTAAAATCAAAAAGACACAGCCACCCCAAAGTTTGGAATGGCTCTGTTTACAAGAACCTTGTTTACAGTACAAGTTCAACATCACAGAAAGTGAAAAATGGATAAAGAAGTTGTGATATTTACTTACAAAGCAATATCACTCAGCAATGAAATCTGTGTCATCAGGCCCTTAGCAGCACAGTGAGTGGATTCAGGTATGATGATTCTAACTGAAATAAGTCACACAGAAAAAGAAACATCATAAGATATCAGTAATACACGGAATGTAAACTTGGCTACACAGGAACTGAATTACAGAACAGAACAGGGTCTCAAATTTAGAAAACCAACTTATGCTTGCTTAAGGATAAAGGTGAGGTGGGGTGCTGCATAAAACCAGAGATTGAAATGAGCACAGATAAAGTTCCTTAAGTCAAATATGGAATAGACAAGAGCTACTCCTTGCTCAACGAAATGGACTCAACACCGCATATTAAACGCCTAAGAATGTAACTGACTAGTAAGTATCGTAAAACCTATGGATTGCTATGTCTCCAAAAGAGAATCAAGCATGTGTACAGGGGCATAAACGCAGCAGTGATAGGATTGGAGAGGTTCGGTGAGCAAATGAAGACCCTTTGAAGTCATATTGCATGGTACCCATTACACGGGTCTCAACTCTCCAGGTTTAAGGTATTCTTCCTTCAGCTAAAACATGCATGTGGAACCCAAGTATGATCAACCATGTGAACGGGAGACGTGTTCAAATATGTCTCAGTTTTCCTCCCCTGGTACTCGGGTGCAACATTCCAGACGCTTTACTAACACTCTCCCCACTTGGAGAGTCAGCGCCTTTAACCTCCTGTTTGGCCCAGTTTGCAATTTCTGCGGAAGATGAACAGGAATAGCGAGAACCAATGAGAGACTAGCTGGAGGTGTCTGGACGGGCAAATTTAACTCTCATTTCCCACCAGGAAAAGGAAATAACGAAAGGCTCACCGTGCCGTGCCGGAACCAGATTAGGGCCTGAAGCCATCCTGCGGTGTTGCGGCCAGCTCACAAGAAAGCAAGTTGAAGAAAGGACCTCAGGGGCACTGTAATTCACAAACCTGCAGAGTTATAAATGACAGCTATCGTCCAAAAATAGACTGAAGTAAGGCTGCCAAGAGGACTTGAAAGCGGGGCAGAATTGCAGGAAACCGATTTCAGGAGGTAGACTGGAATTGCATTGAAAGCATAGGAAAAGAGGCAGAACGTCCACAATGATGCACTTGGCCAAAAAGGGCGTATGCGTTTTTTCCTGAATATATTCAGGAAAAAACGCATACGCCCTTTTTGGCCAACCAAGCAAGCTTGCAAAGGAAATCTGCACTACAATGAAGTCTCACTTCCCCCTGGTCAAAAGGGCCATCTGAAAAAAGTGTAAAATCCAGAAAGGCAGGACAGGCCATGGAGAACTGGGAGCCTTGTTATGCTGATGGGCGGGATGTAAATTGCGAACAACCACTCGGGAGAAGTGTATGGTGTTTCCTGAAACATCTAAAAAACAAAGCAACAGAACCTAGGGCACTTCCACTTATGGTCCTATAGCTTAGGGAAATTAAAATCAAAAAGACACAGCCACCCCAAAGTTTGGAACGGCTCTGTTTACAAGAACCTCGTTTACAGTACAAGTTCAACATCGCAGAAAGTGAAAAATGGATAAAGAAGTTGTGGTATTTACTTACAAAGCAATATCACTCAGCAATGAAATCTGTGTCATCAGGCCCTTAGCAGCACAATGAGTGGATTCAGTTGTGATGATTCTAACTGAAATAAGTCACACAGAAAAAGAAACATCATAAGATATCAGTAATACACGGAATGTAAACTTGGCTACACAGGAACTGAATTACAGAACTGAACAGGGTCCCAAATTTAGAAAACCAACTTATTCTTGCTTAAGGGTAAAGGTGAGTGGGGGTGCTGCATAAAACCAGAGATTGAAATGAGCACAGATAAAGTTCCTTAAGCCAAATATGGAATAGACAAGAGCTACTCCTTGCTCAACGAAATGGACTCAACACCCCATATTAAACGCCTAAGAATGTACCTGACTAGTAAGTATCTTAAAACCTATGGATTGCTATGTCTCCGAAAGAGAATCAAGCATGTGTACAGGGGCATAAACGCAGCAGTGATAGGATTGGAGAGGTTCGGTGAGCAAATGAAGACCCTTTGAAGTCATATTGCATGGTACCCATTCCACGGGTTTCAACTACCCAGGTTTAAGGTATTCTTCCTTCAGCTAAAACATGCATGTGGAACCTAGAGTATGATCAACCATGTGATCGGGAGACGTGTTGAAATATGTCTCAATTTTACTCCCCTGGTACTCGGGTGCAACATTCCAGACGCTTTACTAACACTCTCCCCACTTGGAGAGTCAGCGCCTTTAACCTCCTGTTTGGCCCAGTTTGCAATTTCTGCGGAAGATGAACAGGAATAGCGAGAACCAATGAGAGGCTAGCTGGAGGTGTCTGGACGGGCAAATTTAACTCTCATTTCCCACCAGGAAGAGGAATTAACCAAAGGCTCAGCGTGCCGGGCCGGAACCAGATTAGGGCCTGAAGCCATCCTGCGGTGTTGCGGCCAGGTCACAAGAAAGCGAGTTGAAGAAAGGAGCTCAGGGGCACTGTAATTCACAAACCTGCAGAGTTATAAATGACAGCTATCGTCCAAAAATAGACTGAAGTAAGGCTGCCAAGAGGACTTGAAAGCGGGGCAGAATTGCAGGAAACCGATTTCAGGAGGTAGACTGGAATTGCATTGAAAGCATAGGAAAAGAGGCAGAACGTCCACAATGATGCACTTGGCCAAAAAGGGCGTATGCGTTTTTTCCTGAATATATTCAGGAAAAAACGCATACGCCCTTTTTGGCCAACCAAGCAAGCTTGCAAAGGAAATCTGCACTACAATGAAGTCTCACTTCCCCCCGGTCAAAAGGGCCATCTGAAAAAAGTGTAAAATCCAGAAAGGAAGGACAGGCCATGGAGAACTGGGAGCCTTGTTATGCTGATGGGCGGGATGTAAATTGCCAACAACCACTCGGGAGAAGTGTATGGTGTTTCCTGAAACATCTAAAAAACAAAGCAACAGAACCTAGGGCACTTCCACTTATGGTCCTATAGCTTAGGGAAATTAAAATCAAAAAGACACAGCCACCCCAAAGATTGGAACGGCTCTCTTTACAAGAACCTCGTTTACAGTACAATTTCAACATCGCAGAAAGTGAAAACTGGATAAAGAAGTTGTGGTATTTACTTACAAAGCAATATCACTCAGCAATGAAATCTGTGTCATCAGGCCCTTAGCAGCACAATGAGTGGATTCATGTATGATGATTCTAACTGAAGTAAGTCACACAGAAAAAGAAACATCATAAGATATCAGTAATACACGGAATGTAAACTTGGCTACACAGGAACTGAATTACAGAACAGAACAGGGTCTCAAATTTAGAAAAGCAACTTATGCTTGCTTAAGGGTAAAGGTGAGTTGGGGTGCTGCATAAAACCAGAGATTGAAATGAGCACAGATAAAGTTCCTTAAGTCAAATATGGAATAGACAAGAGCTACTCGTTGCTCAACGAAATGGACTCAACACCGCATATTAAATGCCTAAGAATGTACCTGACTTGTAAGTATCTTAAAACCTATGGATTGCTATGTCTCCGAAAGAGAATCAAGCATGTGTACAGGGGCATAAACGCAGCAGTGATAGGATTGGAGAGGTTCGGTGAGCAAATGAAGACCCTTTGAAGTCATATTGCATGGTACCCATTACACGGGTCTTAACTCTCCAGGTTTAAGGTATTCTTCCTTCAGCTAAAACATGCATGTGGAACCCAAGTATGATCAACCATGTGAACGGGAGACGTGTTCAAATATGTCTCAGTTTTCCTCCCCTGGTACTCGGGTGCAACATTCCAGACGCTTTACTAACACTCTCCCCACTTGGAGAGTCAGCGCCTTTAACCTCCTGTTTGGCCCAGTTTGCAATTTCTGCGGAAGATGAACAGGAATAGCGAGAACCAATGAGAGACTAGCTGGAGGTGTCTGGACGGGCAAATTTAACTCTCATTTCCCACCAGGAAAAGGAAATAACGAAAGGCTCAGCGTGCCGTGCCGGAACCAGATTAGGGCCTGAAGCCATCCTGCGGTGTTGCGGCCAGGTCACAAGAAAGCAAGTTGAAGAAAGGAGCTCAGGGGCACTGTAATTCACAAACCTGCAGAGTTGTAAATGACAGCTATCGTCCAAAAATAGACTGAAGTAAGGCTGCCAAGAGGACTTGAAAGCGGGGCAGAATTGCAGGAAACCGATTTCAGGAGGTAGACTGGAATTGCATTGAAAGCATAGGAAAAGAGGCAGAACGTCCACAATGATGCACTTGGCCAAAAAGGGCGTATGCGTTTTTTCCTGAATATATTCAGGAAAAAACGCATACGCCCTTTTTGGCCAACCAAGCAAGCTTGCAAAGGAAATCTGCACTACAATGAAGTCTCACTTCGCCCCAGTCAAAAGGGCCATCTGAAAAAAGTGTAAAATCCAGAAAGGCAGGACAGGCCATGGAGAACTGGGAGCCTTGTTATGCTGATGGGCGGGATGTAAATTGCCAACAACCACTCGGGAGAAGTGTATGGTGTTTCCTGAAACATCTAAAAAACAAAGCAACAGAACCTAGGGCACTTCCACTTATGGTCCTATAGCTTAGGGAAATTAAAATCAAAAAGACACAGCCACCCCAAAGTTTGGAATGGCTCTGTTTACAAGAACCTCGTTTACAGTACAAGTTCAACATCACAGAAAGTGAAAAATGGATAAAGAAGTTGTGGTATTTACTTACAAAGCAATATCACTCAGCAATGAAATCTGTGTCATCAGGCCCTTAGCAGCACAGTGAGTGGATTCAGGTATGATGATTCTAACTGAAATAAGTCACACAGAAAAAGAAACATCATAAGATATCAGTAATACACGGAATGTAAACTTGGCTACACAGGAACTGAATTACAGAACAGAACAGGGTCTCAAATTTAGAAAACCAACTTATGCTTGCTTAAGGGTAAAGGTGAGTTGGGGTGCTGCATAAAACCAGGGATTGAAATGAGCACAGATAAAGTTCCTTAAGTCAAATATGGAATAGACAAGAGCTACTCCTTGCTCAACGAAATGGACTCAACACCGCATATTAAACGCCTAAGAATGTACCTGACTAGTAAGTATCTTAAAACCTATGGATTGCTATGTCTCCGAAAGAGAATCAAGCATGTGTACAGGGGCATAAACGCAGCAGTGATAGGATTGGAGAGGTTCGGTGAGCAAATGAAGACCCTTTGAAATCATATTGCATGGTACCCATTACACGGGTCTTAACTCTCCAGGTTTAAGGTATTCTTCCTTCAGCTAAAACATGCATGTGGAACCCAAGTATGATCAACCATGTGATCGGGAGACGTGTTCAAATATGTCTCAGTTTTCTTCCCCTGGTACTCGGGTGCAACATTCCAGACGCTTTACTAACACTCTCCCCACTTGGAGAGTCAGCGCCTTTAACCTCCTGTTTGGCCCAGTTTGCAATTTCTGCGGAAGATGAACAGGAATAGCGAGAACCAATGAGAGACTAGCTGGAGGTTTCTGGACGGGCAAATTTAACTCTCATTTCCCACCAGGAAAAGGAATTAACCAAAGGCTCAGCATGCCGTGCCGGAACCAGATTAGGGCCTGAAGCCATCCTGCGGTGTTGCGGCCAGGTCACAAGAAAGCAAGTTGAAGAAAGGAGCTCAGGGGCACTGTAATTCACAAACCTGCAGAGTTATAAATGACAGCTATCGTCCAAAAATAGTCTGAAGTAAGGCTGCCAAGAGGACTTGAAAGCGGGGCAGAATTGCAGGAAACCGATTTCAGGAGGTAGACTGGAATTGCATTGAAAGCATAGGAAAAGACGCAGAACGTCCACAATGATGCACTTGGCCAAAAAGGGCGTATGCGTTTTTTCCTGAATATATTCAGGAAAAAACGCATACGCCCTTTTTGGCCAACCAAGCAAGCTTGCAAAGGAAATCTGCACTACAATGAAGTCTCACTTCCCCCTGGTCAAAAGGGCCATCTGAAAAAAGTGTAAAATCCAGAAAGGCAGGACAGGACATGGAGAACTGGGAGCCTTGTTATGCTGATGGGCGGGATGTAAATTGCCAACAACCACTCGGGAGAAGTGTATGGTGTTTCCTGAAACATCTAAAAAACAAAGCAACAGAACCTAGGGCACTTCCACTTATGGTCCTATAGCTTAGGGAAATTAAAATCAAAAAGACACAGCCACCCCAAAGTTTGGAACGGCTCTGTTTACAAGAACCTCGTTTACAGTACAAGTTCAACATCGCAGAAAGTGAAAAATGGATAAAGAAGTTGTGGTATTTACTTACAAAGCAATATCACTCAGCAATGAAATCTGTGTCATCAGGCCCTTAGCAGCACAATGAGTGGATTCCGGTATGATGATTCTAACTGAAATAAGTCACACAGAAAAAGAAACATCATAAGATATCAGTAATACACGGAATGTAAACTTGGCTACACAGGAACTGAATTACAGAACAGAACAGGGTCTCAAATTTAGAAAACCAACTTATTCTTGCTTAAGGGTAAAGGTGAGTTGGGGTGCTGCATAAAACCAGAGATTTAAATGAGCACAGATAAAGTTCCTTAAGCCAAATATGGAATAGACAAGAGCTACTCCTTGCTCAACGAAATGGACTCAACACCCCATATTAAACGCCTAAGAATGTACCTGACTAGTAAGTATCTTAAAACCTATGGATTGCTATGTCTCCAAAAGAGAATCAAGCATGTGTACAGGGGCATAAACGCAGCAGTGATAGGATTGGAGAGGTTCGGTGAGCAAATGAAGACCCTTTGAAGTCATATTGCATGGTACCCATTCCACGGGTTTCAACTACCCAGGTTTAAGGTATTCTTCCTTCAGCTAAAACATGCATGTGGAACCTAGAGTATGATCAACCATGTGATCGGGAGACGTGTTCTAATATGTCTCAGTTTTCTTCCCCTGGTACTCGGGTGCAACATTCCAGACGCTTTACTAACACTCTCCCCACTTGGAGAGTCAGTCCCTTTAACCTCCTGTTTGGCCCAGTTTGCAATTTCTGCGGAAGATGAACAGGAATAGCGAGAACCAATGAGAGGCTAGCTGGAGGTGTCTGGACGGGCAAATTTAACTCTCATTTCCCACCAGGAAGAGGAATTAACCAAAGGCTCAGCATGCCGGGCCGGAACCAGATTAGGGCCTGAAGCCATCCTGCGGTGTTGCGGCCAGGTCACAAGAAAGCGAGTTGAAGAAAGGAGCTCAGGGGCACTGTAATTCACAAACCTGCAGAGTTATAAATGACAGCTATCATCCAAAAATAGACTGAAGTAAGGCTGCCAAGAGGACTTGAAAGCGGGGCAGAATTGCAGGAAACCGATTTCAGGAGGTAGACTGGAATTGCATTGAAAGCATAGGAAAAGAGGCAGAACGTCCACAATGATGCACTTGGCCAAAAAGGGCGTATGCGTTTTTTCCTGAATATATTCAGGAAAAAACGCATACGCCCTTTTTGGCCAACCAAGCAAGCTTGCAAAGGAAATCTGCACTACAATGAAGTCTCACTTCCCCCCGGTCAAAAGGGCCATCTGAAAAAAGTGTAAAATCCAGAAAGGCAACAGGCCATTGAGAACTGGGAGCCTTGTTATGCTGATGGGCGGGATGTAAATTGCCAACAGACACTTGGGAGAAGTGTATGGTGTTTCCTGAAACATCTAAAAAACAAAGCAACAGAGCCTAGGGCACTTCCACTTATGGTCCTATAGCTTAGGGAAATTAAAATCAAAAAGACACAGCCACCCCAAAGTTTGGAACGGCTCTGTTTACAAGAACCTCGTTTACAGTACAAGTTCAACATCGCAGAAAGTGAAAAATGGATAAAGAAGTTGTGGTATTTACTTACAAAGCAATATCACTCAGCAATGAAATCTGTGTCATCAGGCCCTTAGCAGCACAATGAGTGGATTCAGGTATGATGATTGTAACTGAAGTAAGTCACACAGAAAAAGAAACATCATAAGATATCAGTAATACACGGAATGTAAACTTGGCTACACAGGAACTGAATTACAGAACAGAACAGGGTCTCAAATTTAGAAAACCAACTTATGCTTGCTTAAGGGTAAAGGTGAGTTGGGGTGCTGCATAAAACCAGGGATTGAAATGAGCACAGATAAAGTTCCTTAAGTCAAATATGGAATAGACAAGAGCTACTCCTTGCTCAACGAAATGGACTCAACACCGCATATTAAACGCCTAAGAATGTACCTGACTAGTAAGTATCTTAAAACCTATGGATTGCTATGTCTCCGAAAGAGAATCAAGCATGTGTACAGGGGCATAAACGCAGCAGTGATAGGATTGGAGAGGTTCGGTGAGCAAATGAAGACCCTTTGAATTCATATTGCATGGTACCCATTCCACGGGTTTCAACTACCCAGGTTTAAGGTATTCTTCCTTCAGCTAAAACATGCATGTGGAACCTAGAGTATGATCAACCATGTGATCGGGAGACGTGTTCAAATATGTCTCAGTTTTCCTCCCCTGGTACTCGGGTGCAACATTCCAGACGCTTTACTAACACTCTCCCCACTTGGAGAGTCAGTCCCTTTAACCTTCTGTTTGGCCCAGTTTGCAATTTCTGCGGAAGATGAACAGGAATAGCGAGAACCAATGAGAGGCTAGCTGGAGGTGTCTGGATGGGCAAATTTAACTCTCATTTCCCACCAGGAAGAGGAATTAACCAAAGGCTCAGCATGCCGGGCCGGAACCAGATTAGGGCCTGAAGCCATCCTGCGGTGTTGCGGCCAGCTCAAAAGAAAGCGAGTTGAAGAAAGGAGCTCAGGGTCACTGTAATTCACAAACCTGCAGAGTTATAAATGACAGCTATCGTCCAAAAATAGAGTGAAGTAAGGCTGCCAAGAGGACTTGAAAGCGGGGCAGAATTGCAGGAAACCGATTTCAGGAGGTAGACTGGAATTGCATTGAAAGCATAGGAAAAGAGGCAGAACGTCCACAATGATGCACTTGGCCAAAAAGGGCGTATGCGTTTTTTCCTGAATATATTCAGGAAAAAACGCATACGCCCTTTTTGGCCAACCAAGCAAGCTTGCAAAGGAAATCTGCACTACAATGAAGTCTCACTTCCCCCCGGTCAAAAGGGCCATCTGAAAACAGTGTAAAATCCAGAAAGGCAACAGGCCATTGAGAACTGGGAGCCTTGTTATGCTGATGGGCGGGATGTAAATTGCCAACAGACACTTGGGAGAAGTGTATGGTGTTTCCTGAAACATCTAAAAAACAAAGCAACAGAGCCTAGGGCACTTCCACTTATGGTCCTATAGCTTAGGGAAATTAAAATCAAAAAGACACAGCCACCCCAAAGTTTGGAACGGCTCTGTTTACAAGAACCTCGTTTACAGTACAAGGTCAACATCGCAGAAAGTGAAAAATGGATAAAGAAGTTGTGGTATTCACTTACAAAGCAATATCACTCAGCAATGAAATCTATGTCATCAGGCCCTTAGCAGCACAATGAGTGGATTCAGGTATGATGATTCTAACTGAAATAAGTCACACAGAAAAAGAAACATCATAAGATATCAGTAATACACGGAATGGAAACTTGGCTACACAGGAACTGAATTACAGAACAGAACAGGGTCTCAAATTTAGAAAACCAACTTATGCTTGCTTAAGGGTAAAGGTGAGTTGGGGTGCTGCATAAAACCAGAGATTGAAATGAGCACAGATAAAGTTCCTTAAGTCAAATATGGAATAGACAAGAGCTACTCCTTGCTCAACGAAATGGATTCAACACCGCATATTAAACGCCTAAGAATGTACCTGACTTGTAAGTATCTTAAAACCTATGGATTGCTATGTCTCCGAAAGAGAATCAAGCATGTGTACAGGGGCATAAACGCAGCAGTGATAGGATTGGAGAGGTTCGGTGAGCAAATGAAGACCCTTTGAAGTCATATTGCATGGTACCCATTCCACGGGTTTCAACTACCCAGGTTTAAGGTATTCTTCCTTCAGCTAAAACATGCATGTGGAACCTAGAGTATGATCAACCATGTGATCGGGAGACGTGTTCAAATATGTCTCAGTTTTCCTCCCCTGGTACTCGGGTGCAACATTCCAGACGCTTTACTAACACTCTCCCCACTTGGAGAGTCAGTCCCTTTAACCTCCTGTTTGGCCCAGTTTGCAATTTCTGCGGAAGATGAACAGGAATAGCGAGAACCAATGAGAGGCTAGCTGGAGGTGTCTGGACGGGCAAATTTAACTCTTATTTCCCACCAGGAAGAGGAATTAACCAAAGGCTCAGCATGCCGGGCCGGAACCAGATTAGGGCCTGAAGCCATCCTGCGGTGTTGCGGCCAGCTCAAAAGAAAGCGAGTTGAAGAAAGGAGCTCAGGGGCACTGTAATTCACAAACCTGCAGAGTTATAAATGACAGCTATCGTCCAAAAATAGACTGAAGTAAGGCTGCCAAGAGGACTTGAAAGCGGGGCAGAATTGCAGGAAACCGATTTCAGGAGGTAGACTGGAATTGCATTGAAAGCATAGGAAAAGAGGCAGAACGTCCACAATGATGCACTTGGCCAAAAAGGGCGTATGCGTTTTTTCCTGAATATATTCAGGAAAAAACGCATACGCCCTTTTTGGCCAACCAAGCAAGCTTGCAAAGGAAATCTGCACTACAATGAAGTCTCACTTCCCCCCGGTCAAAAGGGCCATCTGAAAAAAGTGTAAAATCCAGAAAGGCAACAGGCCATTGAGAACTGGGAGCCTTGTTATGCTGATGGGCGGGATGTAAATTGCCAACAGACACTTGGGAGAAGTGTATGGTGTTTCCTGAAACATCTAAAAAACAAAGCAACAGAGCCTAGGGCACTTCCACTTATGGTCCTATAGCTTAGGGAAATTAAAATCAAAAAGACACAGCCACCCCAAAGTTTGGAACGGCTCTGTTTACAAGAACCTCGTTTACAGTACAAGTTCAACATCGCAGAAAGTGAAAAATGGATAAAGAAGTTGTGGTATTCACTTACAAAGCAATATCACTCAGCAATGAAATCTATGTCATCAGGCCCTTAGCAGCACAATGAGTGGATTCAGGTATGATGATTCTAACTGAAATAAGTCACACAGAAAAAGAAACATCATAAGATATCAGTAATACACGGAATGGAAACTTGGCTACACAGGAACTGAATTACAGAACAGAACAGGGTCTCAAATTTCGAAAACCAACTTATGCTTGCTTAATGGTAAAGGTGAGTTGGGGTGCTGCATAAAACCAGAGATTGAAATGAGCACAGATAAAGTTCCTTAAGTCAAATATGGAATAGACAAGAGCTACTCCTTGCTCAACGAAATGGACTCAACACCGCATATTAAACGCCTAAGAATGTACCTGACTTGTAAGTATCTTAAAACCTATGGATTGCTATGTCTCCGAAAGAGAATCAAGCATGTGTACAGGGGCATAAACGCAGCAGTGATAGGATTGGAGAGGTTCGGTGAGCAAATGAAGACCCTTTGAAGTCATATTGCATGGTACCCATTCCACGGGTTTCAACTACCCAGGTTTAAGGTATTCTTCCTTCAGCTAAAACATGCATGTGGAACCCAAGTATGATCAACCATGTGAACGGGAGACGTGTTCAAATATGTCTCAGTTTTCCTCCCCTGGTACTCGGGTGCAACATTCCAGACGCTTTACTAACACTCTCCCCACTTGGAGAGTCAGCGCCTTTAACCTCCTGTTTGGCCCAGTTTGCAATTTCTGCGGAAGATGAACAGGAATAGCGAGAACCAATGAGAGGCTAGCTGGAGGTGTCTGGACGGGCAAATTTAACTCTCATTTCCCACCAGGAAGGGGAAATAACCAAAGGCTCAGCGTGCCGTACCGGAACAAGATTAGGGTCTGAAGCCATCCTGCGGTGTTGCGGCCAGGTCACAAGAAAGCGAGTTGAAGAAAGGAGCTCAGGGGCACTGTAATTCACAAACCTGCAGAGTTATAAATGACAGCTATCGTCCAAAAATAGACTGAAGTAAGGCTGCCAAGAGGACTTGAAAGCGGGGCAGAATTGCAGGAAACCGATTTCAGGAGGTAGACTGGAATTGCATTGAAAGCATAGGAAAAGAGGCAGAACGTCCACAATGATGCACTTGGCCAAAAAGGGCGTATGCGTTTTTTCCTGAATATATTCAGGAAAAAACGCATACGCCCTTTTTGGCCAACCAAGCAAGCTTGCAAAGGAAATCTGCACTACAATGAAGTCTCACTTCCCCCCGGTCAAAAGGGCCATCTGAAAAAAGGGTAAAATCCAGAAAGGCAGGACAGGCCATGGAGAACTGGGAGCCTTGTTATGCTGATGGGCGGGATGTAAATTGCCAACAACCACTCGGGAGAAGTGTATGGTGTTTCCTGAAACATCTAAAAAACAAAGCAACAGAACCTAGGGCAATTCCACTTATGGTCCTATAGCTTAGGGAAATTAAAATCAAAAAGACACAGCCACCCCAAAGTTTGGAATGGCTCTCTTTACAAGAACCTCATTTACAGTACAAGTTCAACATCGCAGAAAGTGAAAAATGGATAAAGAAGTTGTGGTATTTACTTACAAAGCAATATCACTCAGCAATGAAATCTGTGTCATCAGGCCCTTAGCAGCACAATGAGTGGATTCAGGTATGATGATTCTAACTGAAGTAAGTCACACAGAAAAAGAAACATCATAAGATATCAGTAATACACGGAATGGAAACTTGGCTACACAGGAACTGAATTACAGAACAGAACAGGGTCTCAAATTTAGAAAACCAACTTATGCTTGCTTAAGGGTAAAGGTGAGTTGGGGTGCTGCATAAAACCAGAGATTGAAATGAGCACAGATAAAGTTCCTTAAGTCAAATATGGAATAGACAAGAGCTACTCCTTGCTCAACGAAATGGATTCAACACCGCATATTAAACGCCTAAGAATGTACCTGACTTGTAAGTATCTTAAAACCTATGGATTGCTATGTCTCCGAAAGAGAATCAAGCATGTGTACAGGGGCATAAACGCAGCAGTGATAGGATTGGAGAGGTTCGGTGAGCAAATGAAGACCCTTTGAAGTCATATTGCATGGTACCCATTCCACGGGTTTCAACTACCCAGGTTTAAGGTATTCTTCCTTCAGCTAAAACATGCATGTGGAACCTAGAGTATGATCAACCATGTGATCGGGAGACGTGTTCAAATATGTCTCAGTTTTCCTCCCCTGGTACTCGGGTGCAACATTCCAGACGCTTTACTAACACTCTCCCCACTTGGAGAGTCAGTCCCTTTAACCTCCTGTTTGGCCCAGTTTGCAATTTCTGCGGAAGATGAACAGGAATAGCGAGAACCAATGAGAGGCCAGCTGGAGGTGTCTGGACGGGCAAATTTAACTCTTATTTCCCACCAGGAAGAGGAATTAACCAAAGGCTCAGCATGCCGGGCCGGAACCAGATTAGGGCCTGAAGCCATCCTGCGGTGTTGCGGCCAGCTCAAAAGAAAGCGAGTTGAAGAAAGGAGCTCAGGGGCACTGTAATTCACAAACCTGCAGAGTTATAAATGACAGCTATCGTCCAAAAATAGACTGAAGTAAGGCTGCCAAGAGGACTTGAAAGCGGGGCAGAATTGCAGGAAACCGATTTCAGGAGGTAGACTGGAATTGCATTGAAAGCATAGGAAAAGAGGCAGAACGTCCACAATGATGCACTTGGCCAAAAAGGGCGTATGCGTTTTTTCCTGAATATATTCAGGAAAAAACGCATACGCCCTTTTTGGCCAAGCAAGCAAGCTTGCAAAGGAAATCTGCACTACAATGAAGTCTCACTTCCCCCCGGTCAAAAGGGCCATCTGAAAAAAGTGTAAAATCCAGAAAGGCAACAGGCCATTGAGAACTGGGAGCCTTGTTATGCTGATGGGCGGGATGTAAATTGCCAACAGACACTTGGGAGAAGTGTATGGTGTTTCCTGAAACATCTAAAAAACAAAGCAACAGAGCCTAGGGCACTTCCACTTATGGTCCTATAGCTTAGGGAAATTAAAATCAAAAAGACACAGCCACCCCAAAGTTTGGAACGGCTCTGTTTACAAGAACCTCGTTTACAGTACAAGTTCAACATCGCAGAAAGTGAAAAATGGATAAAGAAGTTGTGGTATTCACTTACAAAGCAATATCACTCAGCAATGAAATCTATGTCATCAGGCCCTTAGCAGCACAATGAGTGGATTCAGGTATGATGATTCTAACTGAAATAAGTCACACAGAAAAAGAAACATCATAAGATATCAGTAATACACGGAATGGAAACTTGGCTACACAGGAACTGAATTACAGAACAGAACAGGGTCTCAAATTTCGAAAACCAACTTATGCTTGCTTAAGGGTAAAGGTGAGTTGGGGTGCTGCATAAAACCAGAGATTGAAATGAGCACAGATAAAGTTCCTTAAGTCAAATATGGAATAGACAAGAGCTACTCCTTGCTCAACGAAATGGACTCAACACCGCATATTAAACGCCTAAGAATGTACCTGACTTGTAAGTATCTTAAAACCTATGGATTGCTATGTCTCCGAAAGAGAATCAAGCATGTGTACAGGGGCATAAACGCAGCAGTGATAGGATTGGAGAGGTTCGGTGAGCAAATGAAGACCCTTTGAAGTCATATTGCATGGTACCCATTCCACGGGTTTCAACTACCCAGGTTTAAGGTATTCTTCCTTCAGCTAAAACATGCATGTGGAACCCAAGTATGATCAACCATGTGAACGGGAGACGTGTTCAAATATGTCTCAGTTTTCCTCCCCTGGTACTCGGGTGCAACATTCCAGACGCTTTACTAACACTCTCCCCACTTGGAGAGTCAGCGCCTTTAACCTCCTGTTTGGCCCAGTTTGCAATTTCTGCGGAAGATGAACAGGAATAGCGAGAACCAATGAGAGGCTAGCTGGAGGTGTCTGGACGGGCAAATTTAACTCTCATTTCCCACCAGGAAGAGGAATTAACCAAAGGCTCAGCATGCCGGGCCGGAACCAGATTAGGGCCTGAAGCCATCCTGCGGTGTTGCGGCCAGGTCACAAGAAAGCGAGTTGAAGAAAGGAGCTCAGGGGCACTGTAATTCACAAACCTGCAGAGTTATAAATGACAGCTATCGTCCAAAAATAGACTGAAGTAAGGCTGCCAAGAGGACTTGAAAGCGGGGCAGAATTGCAGGAAACCGATTTCAGGAGGTAGACTGGAATTGCATTGAAAGCATAGGAAAAGAGGCAGAACGTCCACAATGATGCACTTGGCCAAAAAGGGCGTATGCGTTTTTTCCTGAATATATTCAGGAAAAAACGCATACGCCCTTTTTGGCCAACCAAGCAAGCTTGCAAAGGAAATCTGCACTACAATGAAGTCTCACTTCCCCCCGGTCAAAAGGGCCATCTGAAAAAAGTGTAAAATCCAGAAAGGCAGGACAGGCCATGGAGAACTGGGAGCCTTGTTATGCTGATGGGCGGGATGTAAATTGCCAACAACCACTCGGGTGAAGTGTATGGTGTTTCCTGAAACATCTAAAAAACAAAGCAACAGAACCTAGGGCACTTCCACTTATGGTCCTATAGATTAGGGAAATTAAAATCAAAAAGACACAGCCACCCCAAAGTTTGGAACGGCTCTGTTTACAAGAACCTCGTTTACAGTACAAGTTCAACATCACAGAAAGTGAAAAATGGATAAAGAAGTTGTGGTATTTACTTACAAAGCAATATCACTCAGCAATGAAATCTGTGTCATAAGGCCCTTAGCAGCACAATGAGTGGATTCAGGTATGATGATTCTAACTGAAGTAAGTCACACAGAAAAAGAAACATCATAAGATATCAGTAATACACGGAATGTAAACTTGGCTACACAGGAACTGAATTACAGAACAGAACAGGGTCTCAAATTTAGAAAACCAACTTATGCTTGCTTAAGGGTAAAGGTGAGTTGGGGTGCTGCATAAAACCAGGGATTGAAATGAGCACAGATAAAGTTCCTTAAGTCAAATATGGAATAGACAAGAGCTACTCCTTGCTCAACGAAATGGACTCAACACCGCATATTAAACGCCTAAGAATGTACCTGACTAGTAAGTATCTTAAAACCTATGGATTGCTATGTCTCCGAAAGAGAATCAAGCATGTGTACAGGGGCATAAACGCAGCAGTGATAGGATTGGAGAGGTTCGGTGAGCAAATGAAGACCCTTTGAAGTCATATTGCATGGTACCCATTACTCGGGTCTTAACTCTCCAGGTTTAAGGTATTCTTCCTTCAGCTAAAACATGCATGTGGAACCCAAGTATGATCAACCATGTGAACGGGAGACGTGTTCAAATATGTCTCAGTTTTCCTCCCCTGGTACTCGGGTGCAACATTCCAGACGCTTTACTAACACTCTCCCCACTTGGAGAGTCAGCGCCTTTAACCTCCTGTTTGGCCCAGTTTGCAATTTCTGCGGAAGATGAACAGGAATAGCGAGAACCAATGAGAGACTAGCTGGAGGTGTCTGGACGGGCAAATTTAACTCTCATTTCCCACCAGGAAGAGGAAATAACCAAAGGCTCAGCGTGCCGTGCCGGAACCAGATTAGGGCCTGAAGCCATCCTGCGGTGTTGCGGCCAGGTCACAAGAAAGCAAGTTGAAGAAAGGAGCTCAGGGGCACTGTAATTCACAAACCTGCAGAGTTATAAATGACAGCTATCGTCCAAAAATAGACTGAAGTAAGGCTGCCAAGAGGACTTGAAAGCGGGGCAGAATTGCAGGAAACCGATTTCAGGAGGTAGACTGGAATTGCATTGAAAGCATAGGAAAAGACGCAGAACGTCCACAATGATGCACTTGGCCAAAAAGGGCGTATGCGTTTTTTCCTGAATATATTCAGGAAAAAACGCATACGCCCTTTTTGGCCAACCAAGCAAGCTTGCAAAGGAAATCTGCACTACAATGAAGTCTCACTTCCCCCTGGTCAAAAGGGCCATCTGAAAAAAGTGTAAAATCCAGAAAGGCAGGACAGGCCATGGAGAACTGGGAGCCTTGTTATGCTGATGGGCGGGATGTAAATTGCCAACAACCACTCGGGAGAAGTGTATGGTGTTTCCTGAAACATCTAAAAAACAAAGCAACAGAACCTAGGGCACTTCCACTTATGGTCCTATAGCTTAGGGAAATTAAAATCAAAAAGACACAGCCACCCCAAAGTTTGGAACGGCTCTGTTTACAAGAACCTCGTTTACAGTACAAGTTCAACATCGCAGACAGTGAAAAATGGATAAAGAAATTGTGGTATTTACTTACAAAGCAATATCACTCAGCAATGAAATCTGTGTCATCAGGCCCTTAGCAGCACAATGAGTGGATTCAGGTATGATGATTCTAACTGAAATAAGTCACACAGAAAAAGAAACATCATAAGATATCAGTAATACACGGAATGTAAACTTGGCTACACAGGAACTGAATTACAGAACAGAACAGGGTCTCAAATTTAGAAAACCAACTTATTCTTGCTTAAGGGGAAAGGTGAGTTGGGGTGCTGCATAAAACCAGAGATTGAAATGAGCACAGATAAATTTCCTTAAGCCAAATATGGAATAGACAAGAGCTACTCCTTGCTCAACGAAATGGACTCAACACCCCATATTAAACGCCTAAGAATGTACCTGACTAGTAAGTATCTTAAAACCTATGGATTGCTATGTCTCCGAAAGAGAATCAAGCATGTGTACAGGGGCATAAACGCAGCAGTGATAGGATTGGAGAGGTTCGGTGAGCAAATGAAGACCCTTTGAAGTCATATTGCATGGTACCCATTCCACGGGTTTCAACTACCCAGGTTTAAGGTATTCTTCCTTCAGCTAAAACATGCATGTGGAACCTAGAGTATGATCAACCATGTGATCGGGAGACGTGTTCAAATATGTCTCAGTTTTCCTCCCCTGGTACTCGGGTGCAACATTCCAGACGCTTTACTAACACTCTCCCCACTTGGAGAGTCAGTCCCTTTAACCTCCTGTTTGGCCCAGTTTGCACTTTCTGCGGAAGATGAACAGGAATAGTGAGAACCAATGAGAGGCTAGCTGGAGGTTTCTGGACGGGCAAATTTAACTCTCATTTCCCACCAGGAAGAGGAATTAACCAAAGGCTCAGCATGCCGGGCCGGAACCAGATTAGGGCCTGAAGCCATCCTGCGGTGTTGCGGCCAGCTCAAAAGAAAGCGAGTTGAAGAAAGGAGCTCAGGGGCACTGTAATTCACAAACCTGCAGAGTTATAAATGACAGCTATCGTCCAAAAATAGAGTGAAGTAAGGCTGCCAAGAGGACTTGAAAAGGGGGCAGAATTGCAGGAAACCGATTTCAGGAGGTAGACTGGAATTGCATTGAAAGCATAGGAAAAGAGGCAGAACGTCCACAATGATGCACTTGGCCAAAAAGGGCGTATGCGTTTTTTCCTGAATATATTCAGGAAAAAACGCATACGCCCTTTTTGGCCAACCAAGCAAGCTTGCAAAGGAAATCTGCACTACAATGAACTCTCACTTCCCCCCGGTCAAAAGGGCCATCTGAAAAAAGTGTAAAATCCAGAAAGGCAACAGGCCATTGAGAACTGGGAGCCTTGTTATGCTGATGGGCGGGATGTAAATTGCCAACAGACACTTGGGAGAAGTGTATGGTGTTTCCTGAAACATCTAAAAAACAAAGCAACAGAGCCTAGGGCACTTCCACTTATGGTCCTATAGCTTAGGGAAATTAAAATCAAAAAGACACAGCCACCCCAAAGTTTGGAACGGCTCTGTTTACAAGAACCTCGTTTACAGTACAAGTTCAACATCGCAGAAAGTGAAAAATGGATAAAGAAGTTGTGGTATTCACTTACAAAGCAATATCACTCAGCAATGAAATCTATGTCATCAGGCCCTTAGCAGCACAATGAGTGGATTCAGGTATGATGATTCTAACTGAAATAAGTCACACAGAAAAAGAAACATCATAAGATATCAGTAATACACGGAATGGAAACTTGGCTACACAGGAACTGAATTACAGAACAGAACAGGGTCTCAAATTTAGAAAACCAACTTATGCTTGCTTAAGGGTAAAGGTGAGTTGGGGTGCTGCATAAAACCAGAGATTGAAATGAGCACAGATAAAGTTCCTTAAGTCAAATATGGAATAGACAAGAGCTACTCCTTGCTCAACGAAATGGACTCAACACCGCATATTAAACGCCTAAGAATGTACCTGACTTGTAAGTATCTTAAAACCTATGGATTGCTACGTCTCCGAAAGAGAATCAAGCATGTGTACAGGGGCATAAACGCAGCAGTGATAGGATTGGAGAGGTTCGGTGAGCAAATGAAGACCCTTTGAAGTCATATTGCATGGTACCCATTCCACGGGTTTCAACTACCCAGGTTTAAGGTATTCTTCCTTCAGCTAAAACATGCATGTGGAACCCAAGTATGATCAACCATGTGAACGGGAGACGTGTTCAAATATGTCTCAGTTTTCCTCCCCTGGTACTCGGGTGCAACATTCCAGACGCTTTACTAACACTCTCCCCACTTGGAGAGTCAGCGCCTTTAACCTCCTGTTTGGCCCAGTTTGCAATTTCTGCGGAAGATGAACAGGAATAGCGAGAACCAATGAGAGGCTAGCTGGAGGTGTCTGGACGGGCAAATTTAACTCTCATTTCCCACCAGGAAGGGGAAATAACCAAAGGCTCAGCGTGCCGTACCGGAACAAGATTAGGGCCTGAAGCCATCCTGCGGTGTTGCGGCCAGGTCACAAGAAAGCGAGTTGAAGAAAGGAGCTCAGGGGCACTGTAATTCACAAACCTGCAGAGTTATAAATGACAGCTATCGTCCAAAAATAGACTGAAGTAAGGCTGCCAAGAGGACTTGAAAGCGGGGCAGAATTGCAGGAAACCGATTTCAGGAGGTAGACTGGAATTGCATTGAAAGCATAGGAAAAGAGGCAGAACGTCCACAATGATGCACTTGGCCAAAAAGGGCGTATGCGTTTTTTCCTGAATATATTCAGGAAAAAACGCATACGCCCTTTTTGGCCAACCAAGCAAGCTTGCAAAGGAAATCTGCACTACAATGAAGTCTCACTTCCCCCCGGTCAAAAGGGCCATCTGAAAAAAGGGTAAAATCCAGAAAGGCAGGACAGGCCATGGAGAACTGGGAGCCTTGTTATGCTGATGGGCGGGATGTAAATTGCCAACAACCACTCGGGAGAAGTGTATGGTGTTTCCTGAAACATCTAAAAAACAAAGCAACAGAACCTAGGGCAATTCCACTTATGGTCCTATAGCTTAGGGAAATTAAAATCAAAAAGACACAGCCACCCCAAAGTTTGGAACGGCTCTCTTTACAAGAACCTCATTTACAGTACAAGTTCAACATCGCAGAAAGTGAAAAATGGATAAAGAAGTTGTGGTATTTACTTACAAAGCAATATCACTCAGCAATGAAATCTGTGTCATCAGGCCCTTAGCAGCACAATGAGTGGATTCAGGTATGATGATTCTAACTGAAGTAAGTCACACAGAAAAAGAAACATCATAAGATATCAGTAATACACGGAATGTAAACTTGGCTACACAGGAACTGAATTACAGAACAGAACAGGGTCTCAAATTTAGAAAAGCAACTTATGCTTGCTTAAGGGTAAAGGTGAGTTGGGGTGCTGCATAAAACCAGAGATTGAAATGAGCACAGATAAAGTTCCTTAAGTCAAATATGGAATAGACAAGAGCTACACCTTGCTCAACGAAATGGACTCAACACCGCATATTAAATGCCTAAGAATGTACCTGACTAGTAAGTATCTTAAAACCTATGGATTGCTATGTCTCCGAAAGAGTATCAAGCATGTGTACAGGGGCATAAACGCAGCAGTGATAGGATTGGAGAGGTTCGGTGAGCAAATGAAGACCCTTTGAAGTCATATTGCATGGTACCCATTCCACGGGTTTCAACTCTCCAGGTTTAAGGTATTCTTCCTTCAGCTAAAACATGCATGTGGAACCTAGAGTATGATCAACCATGTGATCGGGAGACGTGTTCAAATATGTCTCAGTTTTCCTCCCCTGGTACTCGGGTGCAACATTCCAGACGCTTTACTAACACTCTCCCCAATTGGAGAGTCAGTCCCTTTAACCTCCTGTTTGGCCCAGTTTGCAATTTCTGCGGAAGATGAACAGGAATAGCGAGAACCAATGAGAGGCTAGCTGGAGGTGTCTGGACGGGCAAATTTAACTCTCATTTCCCACCAGGAAGAGGAATTAACCAAAGGCTCAGCATGCCGGGCCGGAACCAGATTAGGGCCTGAAGCCATCCTGCGGTGTTGCGGCCAGGTCACAAGAAAGCGAGTTGAAGAAAGGAGCTCAGGGGCACTGTAATTCACAAACCTGCAGAGTTATAAATGACAGCTATCGTCCAAAAATAGACTGAAGTAAGGCTGCCAAGAGGACTTGAAAGCGGGGCAGAATTGCAGGAAACCGATTTCAGGAGGTAGACTGGAATTGCATTGAAAGCATAGGAAAAGAGGCAGAACGTCCACAATGATGCACTTGGCCAAAAAGGGCGTATGCGTTTTTTCCTGAATATATTCAGGAAAAAACGCATACGCCCTTTTTGGCCAACCAAGCAAGCTTGCAAAGGAAATCTGCACTACAATGAAGTCTCACTTCCCCCGGGTCAAAAGGGCCATCTGAAAAAAGTGTAAAATCCAGAAAGGCAGGACAGGCCATGGAGAACTGGGAGCCTTGTTATGCTGATGGGCGGGATGTAAATTGCCAACAACCACTCGGGTGAAGTGTATGGTGTTTCCTGAAACATCTAAAAAACAAAGCAACAGAACCTAGGGCACTTCCACTTATGGTCCTATAGATTAGGGAAATTAAAATCAAAAAGACACAGCCACCCCAAAGTTTGGAACGGCTCTGTTTACAAGAACCTCGTTTACAGTACAAGTTCAACATCACAGAAAGTGAAAAATGGATAAAGAAGTTGTGGTATTTACTTACAAAGCAATATCACTCAGCAATGAAATCTGTGTCATAAGGCCCTTAGCAGCACAATGAGTGGATTCAGGTATGATGATTCTAACTGAAGTAAGTCACACAGAAAAAGAAACATCATAAGATATCAGTAATACACGGAATGTAAACTTGGCTACACAGGAACTGAATTACAGAACAGAACAGGGTCTCAAATTTAGAAAACCAACTTATGCTTGCTTAAGGGTAAAGGTGAGTTGGGGTGCTGCATAAAACCAGGGATTGAAATGAGCACAGATAAAGTTCCTTAAGTCAAATATGGAATAGACAAGAGCTACTCCTTGCTCAACGAAATGGACTCAACACCGCATATTAAACGCCTAAGAATGTACCTGACTAGTAAGTATCTTAAAACCTATGGATTGCTATGTCTCCGAAAGAGAATCAAGCATGTGTACAGGGGCATAAACGCAGCAGTGATAGGATTGGAGAGGTTCGGTGAGCAAATGAAGACCCTTTGAAGTCATATTGCATGGTACCCATTACTCGGGTCTTAACTCTCCAGGTTTAAGGTATTCTTCCTTCAGCTAAAACATGCATGTGGAACCCAAGTATGATCAACCATGTGAACGGGAGACGTGTTCAAATATGTCTCAGTTTTCCTCCCCTGGTACTCGGGTGCAACATTCCAGACGCTTTACTAACACTCTCCCCACTTGGAGAGTCAGCGCCTTTAACCTCCTGTTTGGCCCAGTTTGCAATTTCTGCGGAAGATGAACAGGAATAGCGAGAACCAATGAGAGACTAGCTGGAGGTGTCTGGACGGGCAAATTTAACTCTCATTTCCCACCAGGAAGAGGAAATAACCAAAGGCTCAGCGTGCCGTGCCGGAACCAGATTAGGGCCTGAAGCCATCCTGCGGTGTTGCGGCCAGGTCACAAGAAAGCAAGTTGAAGAAAGGAGCTCAGGGGCACTGTAATTCACAAACCTGCAGAGTTATAAATGACAGCTATCGTCCAAAAATAGACTGAAGTAAGGCTGCCAAGAGGACTTGAAAGCGGGGCAGAATTGCAGGAAACCGATTTCAGGAGGTAGACTGGAATTGCATTGAAAGCATAGGAAAAGACGCAGAACGTCCACAATGATGCACTTGGCCAAAAAGGGCGTATGCGTTTTTTCCTGAATATATTCAGGAAAAAACGCATACGCCCTTTTTGGCCAACCAAGCAAGCTTGCAAAGGAAATCTGCACTACAATGAAGTCTCACTTCCCCCTGGTCAAAAGGGCCATCTGAAAAAAGTGTAAAATCCAGAAAGGCAGGACAGGCCATGGAGAACTGGGAGCCTTGTTATGCTGATGGGCGGGATGTAAATTGCCAACAACCACTCGGGAGAAGTGTATGGTGTTTCCTGAAACATCTAAAAAACAAAGCAACAGAACCTAGGGCACTTCCACTTATGGTCCTATAGCTTAGGGAAATTAAAATCAAAAAGACACAGCCACCCCAAAGTTTGGAACGGCTCTGTTTACAAGAACCTCGTTTACAGTACAAGTTCAACATCGCAGAAAGTGAAAAATGGATAAAGAAATTGTGGTATTTACTTACAAAGCAATATCACTCAGCAATGAAATCTGTGTCATCAGGCCCTTAGCAGCACAATGAGTGGATTCAGGTATGATGATTCTAACTGAAATAAGTCACACAGAAAAAGAAACATCATAAGATATCAGTAATACACGGAATGGAAACTTGGCTACACAGGAACTGAATTACAGAACAGAACAGGGTCTCAAATTTAGAAAACCAACTTATTCTTGCTTAAGGGGAAAGGTGAGTTGGGGTGCTGCATAAAACCAGAGATTGAAATGAGCACAGATAAAGTTCCTTAAGCCAAATATGGAATAGACAAGAGCTACTCCTTGCTCAACGAAATGGACTCAACACCCCATATTAAACGCCTAAGAATGTACCTGACTAGTAAGTATCTTAAAACCTATGGATTGCTATGTCTCCGAAAGAGAATCAAGCATGTGTACAGGGGCATAAACGCAGCAGTGATAGGATTGGAGAGGTTCGGTGAGCAAATGAAGACCCTTTGAATTCATATTGCATGGTACCCATTCCACGGGTTTCAACTACCCAGGTTTAAGGTATTCTTCCTTCAGCTAAAACATGCATGTGGAACCTAGAGTATGATCAACCATGTGATCGGGAGACGTGTTCAAATATGTCTCAGTTTTCCTCCCCTGGTACTCGGGTGCAACATTCCAGACGCTTTACTAACACTCTCCCCACTTGGAGAGTCAGTCCCTTTAACCTCCTGTTTGGCCCAGTTTGCACTTTCTGCGGAAGATGAACAGGAATAGTGAGAACCAATGAGAGGCTAGCTGGAGGTTTCTGGACGGGCAAATTTAACTCTCATTTCCCACCAGGAAGAGGAATTAACCAAAGGCTCAGCATGCCGGGCCGGAACCAGATTAGGGCCTGAAGCCATCCTGCGGTGTTGCGGCCAGCTCAAAAGAAAGCGAGTTGAAGAAAGGAGCTCAGGGGCACTGTAATTCACAAACCTGCAGAGTTATAAATGACAGCTATCGTCCAAAAATAGAGTGAAGTAAGGCTGCCAAGAGGACTTGAAAGCGGGGCAGAATTGCAGGAAACCGATTTCAGGAGGTAGACTGGAATTGCATTGAAAGCATAGGAAAAGAGGCAGAACGTCCACAATGATGCACTTGGCCAAAAAGGGCGTATGCGTTTTTTCCTGAATATATTCAGGAAAAAACGCATACGCCCTTTTTGGCCAACCAAGCAAGCTTGCAAAGGAAATCTGCACTACAATGAACTCTCACTTCCCCCCGGTCAAAAGGGCCATCTGAAAAAAGTGTAAAATCCAGAAAGGCAACAGGCCATTGAGAACTGGGAGCCTTGTTATGCTGATGGGCGGGATGTAAATTGCCAACAGACACTTGGGAGAAGTGTATGGTGTTTCCTGAAACATCTAAAAAACAAAGCAACAGAGCCTAGGGCACTTCCACTTATGGTCCTATAGCTTAGGGAAATTAAAATCAAAAAGACACAGCCACCCCAAAGTTTGGAACGGCTCTGTTTACAAGAACCTCGTTTACAGTACAAGTTCAACATCGCAGAAAGTGAAAAATGGATAAAGAAGTTGTGGTATTTACTTACAAAGCAATATCACTCAGCAATGAAATCTATGTCATCAGGCCCTTAGCAGCACAATGAGTGGATTCAGGTATGATGATTCTAACTGAAATAAGTCACACAGAAAAAGAAACATCATAAGATATCAGTAATACACGGAATGGAAACTTGGCTACACAGGAACTGAATTACAGAACAGAACAGGGTCTCAAATTTCGAAAACCAACTTATGCTTGCTTAAGGGTAAAGGTGAGTTGGGGTGCTGCATAAAACCAGAGATTGAAATGAGCACAGATAAAGTTCCTTAAGTCAAATATGGAATAGACAAGAGCTACTCCTTGCTCAACGAAATGGACTCAACACCGCATATTAAACGCCTAAGAATGTACCTGACTTGTAAGTATCTTAAAACCTATGGATTGCTATGTCTCCGAAAGAGAATCAAGCATGTGTACAGGGGCATAAACGCAGCAGTGATAGGATTGGAGAGGTTCGGTGAGCAAATGAAGACCCTTTGAAGTCATATTGCATGGTACCCATTCCACGGGTTTCAACTACCCAGGTTTAAGGTATTCTTCCTTCAGCTAAAACATGCATGTGGAACCTAGAGTATGATCAACCATGTGATCGGGAGACGTGTTCAAATATGTCTCAGTTTTCGTACCCTGGTACTCGGGTGAAACATTCCAGACGCTTTACTAACACTCTCCCCACTTGGAGAGTCAGTCCCTTTAACCTCCTGTTTGGCCCAGTTTGCAATTTCTGCGGAAGATGAACAGGAATAGCGAGAACCAATGAGAGGCTAGCTGGAGGTGTCTGGACGGGCAAATTTAACTCTTATTTCCCACCAGGAAGAGGAATTAACCAAAGGCTCAGCATGCCGGGCCGGAACCAGATTAGGGCCTGAAGCCATCCTGCGGTGTTGCGGCCAGCTCACAAGAAAGCGAGTTGAAGAAAGGAGCTCAGGGGCACTGTAATTCACAAACCTGCAGAGTTATAAATGACAGCTATCGTCCAAAAATAGACTGAAGTAAGGCTGCCAAGAGGACTTGAAAGCGGGGCAGAATTGCAGGAAACCGATTTCAGGAGGTAGACTGGAATTGCATTGAAAGCATAGGAAAAGAGGCAGAACGTCCACAATGATGCACTTGGCCAAAAAGGGCGTATGCGTTTTTTCCTGAATATATTCAGGAAAAAACGCATACGCCGTTTTTGGCCAACCAAGCAAGCTTGCAAAGGAAATCTGCACTACAATGAAGTCTCACTTCCCCCCGGTCAAAAGGGCCATCTGAAAAAAGTGTAAAATCCAGAAAGGCAGGACAGGCCATGGAGAACTGGGAGCCTTGTTATGCTGATGGGCGGGATGTAAATTGCCAACAAACACTCCGGAGAAGTGTATGGTGTTTCCTGAAACATCTAAAAAACAAAGCAACAGAACCTAGGGCACTTCCACTTATGGTCCTATAGCTTAGGGAAATTAAAATCAAAAAGACACAGCCACCCCAAAGTTTGGAACGGCTCTGTTTACAAGAACCTCGTTTACAGTACAAGTTCAACATCGCAGAAAGTGAAAAATGGATAAAGAAGTTGTGGTATTTACTTACAAAGCAATATCACTCAGCAATGAAATCTGTGTCATCAGGCCCTTAGCAGCACAATGAGTGGATTCAGGTATGATGATTCTAACTGAAGTAAGTCACACAGAAAAAGAAACATCATAAGATATCAGTAATACACGGAATGTAAACTTGGCTACACAGGAACTGAATTACAGAACAGAACAGGGTCTCAAATTTAGAAAACCAACTTATGCTTGCTTAAGGGTAAAGGTGAGTTGGGGTGCTGCATAAAACCAGAGATTTAAATGAGCACAGATAAAGTTCCTTAAGCCAAATATGGAATAGACAAGAGCTACTCCTTGCTCAACGAAATGGACTCAACACCCCATATTAAACGCCTAAGAATGTACCTGACTAGTAAGTATCTTAAAACCTATGGATTGCTATGTCTCCGAAAGAGAATCAAGCATGTGTACAGGGGCATAAACGCAGCAGTGATAGGATTGGAGAGGTTCGGTGAGCAAATGAAGACCCTTTGAAGTCATATTGCATGGTACCCATTCCACGGGTTTCAACTACCCAGGTTTAAGGTATTCTTCCTTCAGCTAAAACATGCATGTGGAACCTAGAGTATGATCAACCATGTGATCGGGAGACGTGTTCAAATATGTCTCAGTTTTCCTCCCCTGGTACTCGGGTGCAACATTCCAGACGCTTTACTAACACTCTCCCCACTTGGAGAGTCAGTCCCTTTAACCTCCTGATTGGCCCAGTTTGCAATTTCTGCGGAAGATGAACAGGAATAGCGAGAACCAATGAGAGGCTAGCTGGAGGTGTCTGGACGGGCAAATATAACTCTCATTTCCCACCAGGAAGAGGAATTAACCAAAGGCTCAGCATGCCGGGCCGGAACCAGATTAGGGCCTGAAGCCATCCTGCGGTGTTGCGGCCAGGTCACAAGAAAGCGAGTTGAAGAAAGGAGCTCAGGGGCACTGTAATTCACAAACCTGCAGAGTTATAAATGACAGCTATCGTCCAAAAATAGACTGAAGTAAGGCTGCCAAGAGGACTTGAAAGCGGGGCAGAATTGCAGGAAACCGATTTCAGGAGGTAGACTGGAATTGCATTGAAAGCATAGGAAAAGAGGCAGAACGTCCACAATGATGCACTTGGCCAAAAAGGGCGTATGCGTTTTTTCCTGAATATATTCAGGAAAAAACGCATACGCCCTTTTTGGCCAACCAAGCAAGCTTGCAAAGGAAATCTGCACTACAATGAAGTCTCACTTCCCCCCGGTCAAAAGGGCCATCTGAAAAAAGTGTAAAATCCAGAAAGGCAGGACAGGCCATGGAGAACTGGGAGCCTTGTTTTGCTGATGGGCGGGATGTAAATTGCCAACAGACACTTGGGAGAAGTGTATGGTGTTTCCTGAAACATCTAAAAAACAAAGCAACAGAGCCTAGGGCACTTCCACTTATGGTCCTATAGCTTAGGGAAATTAAAATCAAAAAGACACAGCCACCCCAAAGTTTGGAACGACTCTGTTTACAAGAACCTCGTTTACAGTACAAGTTCAACATCGCAGAAAGTGAAAAATGGATAAAGAACTTGTGGTACTTACGTACAATGCAGTATCACTCAGCAATGAAATCTATGTCATCAGGCCCTTAGCAGCACAATGAGTGGATTCAGGTATGATGATTCTAACTGAAATAAGTCACACAGAAAAAGAAACATCATAAGATATCAGTAATACACGGAATGGAAACTTGGCTACACAGGAACTGAATTACAGAACAGAACAGGGTCTCAAATTTCGAAAACCAACTTATGCTTGCTTAAGGGTAAAGGTGAGTTGGGGTGCTGCATAAAACCAGAGATTGAAATGAGCACAGATAAAGTTCCTTAAGTCAAATATGGAATAGACAAGAGCTACTCCTTGCTCAACGAAATGGACTCAACACCGCATATTAAACGCCTAAGAATGTACCTGACTTGTAAGTATCTTAAAACCTATGGATTGCTATGTCTCCGAAAGAGAATCAAGCATGTGTACAGGGGCATAAACGCAGCAGTGATAGGATTGGAGAGGTTCGGTGAGCAAATGAAGACCCTTTGAAGTCATATTGCATGGTACCCATTCCACGGGTTTCAACTACCCAGGTTTAAGGTATTCTTCCTTCAGCTAAAACATGCATGTGGAACCTAGAGTATGATCAACCATGTGATCGGGAGACGTGTTCAAATATGTCTCAGTTTTCCTCCCCTGGTACTCGGGTGCAACATTCCAGACGCTTTACTAACACTCTCCCCACTTGGAGAGTCAGTCCCTTTAACCTCCTGTTTGGCCCAGTTTGCAATTTCTGCGGAAGATGAACAGGAATAGCGAGAACCAATGAGAGGCTAGCTGGAGGTGTCTGGACGGGCAAATTTAACTCTTATTTCCCACCAGGAAGAGGAATTAACCAAAGGCTCAGCATGCCGGGCCGGAACCAGATTAGGGCCTGAAGCCATCCTGCGGTGTTGCGGCCAGCTCAAAAGAAAGTGAGTTGAAGAAAGGAGCTCAGGGGCACTGTAATTCACAAACCTGCAGAGTTATAAATGACAGCTATCGTCCAAAAATAGACTGAAGTAAGGCTGCCAAGAGGACTTGAAAGCGGGGCAGAATTGCAGGAAACCGATTTCAGGAGGTAGACTGGAATTGCATTGAAAGCATAGGAAAAGAGGCAGAACGTCCACAATGATGCACTTGGCCAAAAAGGGCGTATGCGTTTTTTCCTGAATATATTCAGGAAAAAACGCATACGCCCTTTTTGGCCAACCAAGCAAGCTTGCAAAGGAAATCTGCACTACAATGAAGTCTCACTTCCCCCTGGTCAAAAGGGCCATCTGAAAAAAGTGTAAAATCCAGAAAGGCAGGACAGGCCATGGAGAACTGGGAGCCTTGTTATGCTGATGGGAGGGATGTAAATTGCCAACAACCACTTGGGTGAAGTGTATGGTGTTTCCTGAAACATCTAAAAAACAAAGCAACAGAACCTAGGGCACTTCCACTTATGGTCCTATAGCTTAGGGAAATTAAAATCAAAAAGACACAGCCACCCCAAAGTTTGGAACGGCTCTGTTTACAAGAACCTCGTTTACAGTACAAGTTCAACATCGCAGAAAGTGAAAAATGGATAAAGAAGTTGTGGTATTCACTTACAAAGCAATATCACTCAGCAATGAAATCTATGTCATCAGGCACTTAGCAGCACAATGAGTGGATTCAAGTATGATGACTCTAACTGAAAGAAGTCACACAGAAAAAGAAACATCATAAGATATCAGTAATACACGGAATGGAAACTTGGCTACACAGGAACTGAATTACAGAACAGAACAGGGTCTCAAATTTCGAAAACCAACTTATGCTTGCTTAAGGGTAAAGGTGAGTTGGGGTGCTGCATAAAACCAGAGATTGAAATGAGCACAGATAAAGTTCCTTAAGTCAAATATGGAATAGACAAGAGCTACTCCTTGCTCAACGAAATGGACTCAACACCGCATATTAAACGCCTAAGAATGTACCTGACTTGTAAGTATCTTAAAACCTATGGATTGCTATGTCTCCGAAAGAGAATCAAGCATGTGTACAGGGGCATAAACGCAGCAGTGATAGGATTGGACAGGTTCGGTGAGCAAATGAAGACCCTTTGAAGTCATATTGCATGGTACCCATTCCACGGGTTTCAACTACCCAGGTTTAAGGTATTCTTCCTTCAGCTAAAACATGCATGTGGAACCTAGAGTATGATCAACCATGTGATCAGGAGACGTGTTCAAATATGTCTCAGTTTTCCTCCCCTGGTACTCGGGTGCAACATTCCAGACGCTTTACTAACACTCTCCCCATTTGGAGAGTCAGTCCCTTTAACCTCCTGTTTGGCCCAGTTTGCAATTTCTGCGGAAGATGAACAGGAATACCGAGAACCAATGAGAGGCTAGCTGGAGGTGTCTGGACGGGCAAATTTAACTCTTATTTCCCACCAGGAAGAGGAATTAACAAAAGGCTCAGCATGCCGGGCCGGAACCAGATTAGGGCCTGAAGCCATCCTGCGGTGTTGCGGCCAGGTCACAAGAAAGCGAGTTGAAGAAAGGAGCTCAGGGGCACTGTAATTCACAAACCTGCAGAGTTATAAATGACAGCTATCGTCCAAAAATAGACTGAAGTAAGGCTGCCAAGAGGACTTGAAAGCGGGGCAGAATTGCAGGAAACCGATTTCAGGAGGTAGACTGGAATTGCATTGAAAGCATAGGAAAAGAGGCAGAACGTCCACAATGATGCACTTGGCCAAAAAGGGCGTATGCGTTTTTTCCTGAATATATTCAGGAAAAAACGCATACGCCCTTTTTGGCCAACCAAGCAAGCTTGCAAAGGAAATCTGCACTACAATGAAGTCTCACTTCCCCCCGGTCAAAAGGGCCATCTGAAAAAAGTGTAAAATCCAGAAAGGCAGGACAGGCCATGGAGAACTGGGAGCCTTGTTATGCTGATGGGCGGGATGTAAATTGCCAACAGACACTCCGGAGAACTGTATGGTGTTTCCTGAAACATCTAAAAAACAAAGCAACAGAGCCTAGGGCACTGCCACTTATGGTCCTATAGCTTAGGGAAATTAAAATCAAAAAGACACAGCCACCCCAAAGTTTGGGACGCCTCTGTTTACAAGAACCTCGTTTACAGTACAAGTTCAACATCGCAGAAAATGAAAAATGGATAAAGAAGTTGTGGTATTTACTTACAAAGCAATATCACTCAGCAATGAAATCTATGTCATCAGGCCCTTAGCATCACAATGAGTGGATTCAGGTATGATGATTCTAACTGAAATAAGTCACACAGAAAAAGAAACATCATAAGATATCAGTAATACACGGAATGGAAACTTGGCTACACAGGAACTGAATTACAGAACAGAACAGGGTCTCAAATTTAGAAAACCAACTTATGCTTGCTTAAGGGTAAAGGTGAGTTGGGGTGCTGCATAAAACCAGAGATTGAAATGAGCACAGATAAAGTTCCTTAAGTCAAATATGGAATAGACAAGAGCTACTCCTTGCTCAACGAAATGGACTCAACACCGCATATTAAACGCCTAAGAATGTACCTGACTAGTAAGTATCGTAAAACCTATGGATTGCTATGTCTCCGAAAGAGAATCAAGCATGTGTACAGGGGCATAAACGCAGCAGTGATAGGATTGGAGAGGTTCGGTGAACAAATGAAGACCCTTTGAAGTCATATTGCATGGTACCCATTACACGGGTCTCAACTCTCCAGGTTTAAGGTATTCTTCCTTCAGCTAAAACATGCATGTGGAACCCAAGTATGATCAACCATGTGAACGGGAGACGTGTTCAAATATGTCTCAGTTTTCCTCCCCTGGTACTCGGGTGCAACATTCCAGACGCTTTACTAACACTCTCCCCACTTGGAGAGTCAGCGCCTTTAACCTTCTGTTTGGCCCAGTTTGCAATTTCTGCGGAAGATGAACAGGAATAGCGAGAACCAATGAGAGGCTAGCTGGAGGTGTCTGGACGGGCAAATTATTCCTGAATATATTCAGGAAAAAACGCATACGCCCTTTTTGGCCAACCAAGCAAGCTTGCAAAGGAAATCTGCACTACAATGAAGTCTCACTTCCCCCCGGTCAAAAGGGCCATCTGAAAAAAGTGTAAAATCCAGAAAGTCAACAGGCCATAGAGAACTGTTAGCCTTGTTATACTGATGAGCGGGATGTAAATTGCCAACAGACACTCGGGAGAAGTGTATGGTGTTTCCTGAAACATCTAAAAAACAAAGCAACAGAGCCTAGGGCACTTCCACTTATGGTCCTATAGCTTAGGGAAATTAAAATCAAAAAGACACAGCCACCCCAAAGTTTGGAACGGCTCTGTATACAAGAACCTCGTTTACAGTACAAGTTCAACATCGCAGAAAGTGAAAAATGGATAAAGAAGTTGTGGTATTTACTTACAAAGCAATATCACTCAGCAATGAAATCTGTGTCATCAGGCCCTTAGCAGCACAATGAGTGGATTCAGGTATGATGATTCTAACTGAAATAAGTCACACAGAAAAAGAAACATCATAAGATATCAGTAATACACGGAATGTAAACTTGGCTACACAGGAACTGAATTACAGAACAGAACAGGGTCTCAAATTTAGAAAACCAACTTATTCTTGCTTAAGGGTAAAGGTGAGTTGGGGTGCTGCATAAAACCAGAGATTGAAATGAGCACAGATAAAGTTCCTTAAGCCAAATATGGAATAGACAAGAGCTACTCCTTGCTCAACGAAATGGACTCAACACCCCATATTAAACGCCTAAGAATGTACCTGACTAGTAAGTATCTTAAAACCTATGGATTGCTATGTCTCCGAAAGAGAATCAAGCATGTGTACAGGGACATAAACGCAGCAGTGATAGGATTGGAGAGGTTCGGTGAGCAAATGAAGACCCTTTGAAGTCATATTGCATGGTACCCATTCCACGGGTTTCAACTACCCAGGTTTAAGGTATTCTTCCTTCAGCTAAAACATGCATGGGGAACCTAGAGTATGATCAACCATGTGATCTGGAGACGTGTTCAAATATGTCTCAGTTTTCCTCCCCTGGTACTTGGGTGCAACATTCCAGACGCTTTACTAACACTCTCCCCACTTGGAGAGTCAGTCCCTTTAACCTCCTGTTTGGCCCAGTTTGCAATTTCTGCGGAAGATGAACAGGAATAGCGAGAACCAATGAGAGGCTAGCTGGAGGTGTCTGGACGGGCAAATTTAACTCTCATTTCCCACCAGGAAGAGGAATTAACCAAAGGCTCAGCATGCCGGGCCGGAACCAGATTAGGGCCTGAAGCCATCCTGCGGTGTTGCGGCCAGCTCAAAAGAAAGCGAGTTGAAGAAAGGAGCTCAGGGGCACTGTAATTCACAAACCTGCAGAGTTATAAATGACAGCTATCGTCCAAAAATAGACTGAAGTAAGGCTGCCAAGAGGACTTGAAAGCGGGGCAGAATTGCAGGAAACCGATTTCAGGAGGTAGACTGGAATTGCATTGAAAGCATAGGAAAAGAGGCAGAACGTCCACAATGATGCACTTGGCCAAAAAGGGCGTATGCGTTTTTTCCTGAATATATTCAGGAAAAAACGCATACGCCCTTTTTGGCCAACCAAGCAAGCTTGCAAAGGAAATCTGCACTACAATGAAGTCTCACTTCCCCCCGGTCAAAAGGGCCATCTGAATAAAGTGTAAAATCCAGAAAGGCAGGACAGGCCATTGAGAACTGGGAGTCTTGTTATGCTGATGGGCGGGATGTAAATTGCCAACAGACACTTGGGAGAAGTGTATGGTGTTTCCTGAAACATCTAAAAAACAAAGCAACAGAGCCTAGGGCAATTCCACATATGGTCCTATAGCTTAGGGAAATTAAAATCAAAAAGACACAGCCACCCCAAATTATGGAACGGCTCTGTTTACAAGAACCTCGTTTACAGTACAAGTTCAACATCGCAGAAAGTGAAAAATGGATAAAGAAGTTGTGGTATTTACTTACAAAGCAATATCACTCAGCAATGAAATCTATGTCATCAGGCCCTTAGCAGCACAATGAGTGGATTCAGGTATGATGATTCTAACTGAAATAAGTCACACAGAAAAAGAAACATCATAAGATATCAGTAATACACGGAATGTAAACTTGGCTACACAGGAACTGAATTACAGAACAGAACAGGGTCTCAAATTTAGAAAACTAACTTATGCTTGCTTAAGGATAAAGGTGAGTTGGGGTGCTGCATAAAACCAGAGATTGAAATGAGCACAGATAAAGTTCCTTAAGTCAAATATGGAATAGACAAGAGCTACTCCTTGCTCAACGAAATGGACTCAACACCGCATATTAAACGCCTAAGAATGTACCTGACTAGTAAGTATCGTAAAACCTATGGATTGCTATGTCTCCAAAAGAGAATCAAGCATGTGTACAGGGGCATAAACGCAGCAGTGATAGGATTGGAGAGGTTCGGTGAGCAAATGAAGACCCTTTGAAGTCATATTGCATGGTACCCATTACACGGGTCTCAACTCTCCAGGTTTAAGGTATTCTTCCTTCAGCTAAAACATGCATGTGGAACCCAAGTATGATCAACCATGTGAACGGGAGACGTGTTCAAATATGTCTCAGTTTTCCTCCCCTGGTACTCGGGTGCAACATTCCAGACGCTTTACTAACACTCTCCCCACTTGGAGAGTCAGCGCCTTTAACCTTCTGTTTGGCCCAGTTTGCAATTTCTGCGGAAGATGAACAGGAATAGCGAGAACCAATGAGAGGCTAGCTGGAGGTGTCTGGACGGGCAAATTTAACTCTCATTTCGCAACAGGAAGAGGAAATAACCAAAGGCTCAGCGTTCCATACCGGAACCAGATTAGGGCCTGAAGCCATCCTGCGGTGTTGCGGCCAGCTCAAAAGAAAGCGAGTTGAAGAAAGGAGCTCAGGGGCACTGTAATTCACAAACCTGCAGAGTTATAAATGACAGCTATCGTCCAAAAATAGAGTGAAGTAAGGCTGCCAAGAGGACTTGAAAGCGGGGCAGAATTGCAGGAAACCGATTTCAGGAGGTAGACTGGAATTGCATTGAAAGCATAGGAAAAGAGGCAGAACGTCCACAATGATGCACTTGGCCAAAAAGGGCGTATGCGTTTTTTCCTGAATATATTCAGGAAAAAACGCATACGCCCTTTTTGGCCAACCAAGCAAGCTTGCAAAGGAAATCTGCACTACAATGAAGTCTCACTTCCCCCCGGTCAAAAGGGCCATCTGAAAAAAGTGTAAAATCCAGAAAGGCAGGACAGGCCATGGAGAACTGGGAGCCTTGTTATGCTGATGGGCGGGATGTAAATTGCCAACAACCACTCGGGAGAAGTGTATGGTGTTTCCTGAAACATCTAAAAAACAAAGCAACAGAACCTAGGGCACTTCCACTTATGGTCCTATAGCTTAGGGAAATTAAAATCAAAAAGACACAGCCACCCCAAAGTTTGGAACGGCTCTGTTTACAAGAACCTCGTTTACAGTACAAGTTCAACATTGCAGAAAGTGAAAAATGGATAAAGAAGTTGTGGTATTTACTTACAAAGCAATATCACTCAGCAATGAAATCTGTGTCATCAGGCCCTTAGCAGCACAATGAGTGGATTCAGGTATGATGATTCTAACTGAAATAAGTCACACAGAAAAAGAAACATCATAAGATATCAGTAATACACGGAATGTAAACTTGGCTACACAGGAACTGAATTACAGAACAGAACAGGGTCTCAAATTTAGAAAACCAACTTATTCTTGCTTAAGGGTAAAGGTGAGTTGGGGTGCTGCATAAAACCAGAGATTGAAATGAGCACAGATAAAGTTCCTTAAGCCAAATATGGAATAGACAAGAGCTACTCCTTGCTCAACGAAATGGACTCAACACCCCATATTAAACGCCTAAGAATGTACCTGACTTGTAAGTATCTTAAAACCTATGGATTGCTATGTCTCCGAAAGAGAATCAAGCATGTGTACAGGGGCATAAACGCAGCAGTGATAGGATTGGAGAGGTTCGGTGAGCAAATGAAGACCCTTTGAAGTCATATTGCATGGAACCCATTACACGGGTCTTAACTCTCCAGGTTTAAGGTATTCTTCCTTCAGCTAAAACATGCATGTGGAACCCAAGTATGATCAACCATGTGAACGGGAGACGTGTTCAAATATGTCTCAGTTTTCCTCCCCTGGTACTCGGGTGCAACATTCCAGACGCTTTACTAACACTCTCCCCACTTGGAGAGTCAGCGCCTTTAACCTCCTGTTTGGCCCAGTTTGCAATTTCTGCGGAAGATGAACAGGAATAGCGAGAACCAATGAGAGGCTAGCTGGACGTGTCTGGACGGGCAAATTTAACTCTCATTTCCCACGAAGAAGAGGAATTAACCAAAGGCTCAGCGTGCCGTTGCCAGAACCAGATTAGGGCCTGAAGCCATCCTGCGGTGTTGCGGCCAGGTCACAAGAAAGCGAGTTGAAGAAAGGAGCTCAGGGGCACTGTAATTCACAAACTTGCAGAGTTATAAATGACAGCTATCGTCCAAAAATAGACTGAAGTAAGGCTGCCAAGAGGACTTGACAGCGGGGCAGAATTGCAGGAAACCGATTTCAGGAGGTAGACTGGAATTGCATTGAAAGCATAGGAAAAGAGGCAGAACGTCCACAATGATGCACTTGGCCAAAAAGGGCGTATGCGTTTTCTCCTGAATATATTCAGGAAAAAACGCATACGCCCTTTTTGGCCAACCAAGCAAGCTTGCAAAGGAAATCTGCACTACAATGAAGTCTCACTTCCCCCCGGTCAAAAGGGCCATCTGAAAAAAGTGTAAAATCCAGAAAGGCAGGACAGGCCATGGAGAACTGGCAGCCTTGTTATGCTGATGGGCGGGATGTAAATTGCCAACAGACACTCTGGAGAAGTGTATCGTGTTTCCTGAAACATCTAAAAAACAAAGCAACAGAGCCTAGGGCACTGCCACTTATGGTCCTATAGCTTAGGGAAATTAAAATCAAAAAGACACAGCCACCCCAAAGTTTGGGACGCCTCTGTTTACAAGAACCTCGTTTACAGTACAAGTTCAACATCGCAGAAAGTGAAAAATGGATAAAGAAGTTGTGGTATTTACTTACAAAGCAATATCACTCAGCAATGAAATCTGTGTCATCAGGCCCTTAGCAGCACAATGAGTGGATTCAGGTATGATGATTCTAACTGAAGTAAGTCACACAGAAAAAGAAACATCATAAGATATCAGTAATACACGGAATGTAAACTTGGCTACACAGGAACTGAATTACAGAACAGAACAGGGTCTCAAATTTAGAAAACCAACTTATGCTTGCTTAAGGGTAAAGGTGAGTTGGGGTGCTGCATAAAACCAGAGACTGAAATGAGCACAGATAAAGTTCCTTAAGTCAAATATGGAATAGACAAGAGCTACTCCTTGCTCAACAAAATGGACTCAACACCGCATATTAAACGCCTAAGAATGTACCTGACTAGTAAGTATCTTAAAACCTATGGATTGCTATGTCTCCGAAAGAGAATCAAGGATGTGTACAGGGGCATAAACGCAGCAGGGATAGGATTGGAGAGGTTCGGTGAGCAAATGAAGACCCTTTGAAGTCATATTGCATGGTACCCATTCCACGGGTCTCAACTCTCCAGGTTTAAGGTATTCTTCCTTCAGCTAAAACATGCATGTGGAACCCAAGTATGATCAACCATGTGAACGGGAGACGTGTTCAAATATGTCTCAGTTTTCCTCCCCTGGTACTCGGGTGCAACATTCCAGACGCTTTACTAACACTCTCCCGACTTGGAGAGTCAGTCCCTTTAACCTCCTGTTTGGCCCAGTTTGCAATTTCTGCGGAAGATGAACAGGAATAGCGAGAACCAATGAGAGGCTAGCTGGAGGTGTCTGGACGGGCAAATTTAACTCTCATTTCCCACCAGGAAGATGAATTAACCAAAGGCTCAGCATGCCGGGCCGCAACCAGATTAGGGCCTGAAGCCATCCTGCGGTGTTGCGGCCAGGTCACAAGAAAGCGAGTTGAAGAAAGGAGCTCAGGGACACTGTAATTCACAAACCTGCAGAGTTATAAATGACAGCTATCGTCCAAAAATAGACTGAAGTAAGGCTGCCAAGAGGACTTGAAAGCGGGGCAGAATTGCAGGAAACCGATTTCAGGAGGTAGACTGGAATTGCATTGAAAGCATAGGAAAAGAGGCAGAACGTCCACAATGATGCACTTGGCCAAAAAGGGCGTATGCGTTTTTTCCTGAATATATTCAGGAAAAAACGCATACGCCCTTTTTGGCCAACCAAGCAAGCTTGCAAAGGAAATCTGCACTACAATGAAGTCTCACTTCCCCCCGGTCAAAAGGGCCATCTGAAAAAAGTGTAAAATCCAGAAAGGCAGGACAGGCCATGGAGAACTGGGAGCCTTGTTATGCTGATGGGCGGGATGTATATTGCCAACAGACACTTGGGAGAAGTGTATGGTGTTTCCTGAAACATCTAAAAAACAAAGCAACAGAGCCTAGGGCACTGCCACTTATGGTCCTATAGCTTAGGGAAATTAAAATCAAAAAGACACAGCCACCCCAAAGTTTGGGACGCCTCTGTTTACAAGAACCTCTTTTACAGTACAAGTTCAACATCGCAGAAAGTGAAAAATGGATAAAGAAGTTGTGGTATTTACTTACAAAGCAATATCACTCAGCAATGAAATCTATGTCATCAGGCCCTTAGCATCACAATGAGTGGATTCAGGTATGATGATTCTAACTGAAATAAGTCACACAGAAAAAGAAACATCATAAGATATCAGTAATACACGGAATGGAAACTTGGCTACACAGGAACTGAATTACAGAACAGAACAGGGTCTCAAATTTAGAAAACCAACTTATGCTTGCTTAAGGGTAAAGGTGAGTTGGGGTGCTGCATAAAACCAGAGATTGAAATGAGCACAGATAAAGTTCCTTAAGTCAAATATGGAATAGACAAGAGCTACTCCTTGCTCAACGAAATGGACTCAACACCGCATATTAAACGCCTAAGAATGTACCTGACTAGTAAGTATCTTAAAACCTATGGATTGCTATGTCTCCGAAAGAGAATCAAGCATGTGTACAGGGGCATAAACGCAGCAGTGATAGGATTGGAGAGGTTCGGTGAACAAATGAAGACCCTTTGAAGTCATATTGCATGGTACCCATTCCACGGGTCTCAACTCTCCAGGTTTAAGGTATTCTTCCTTCAGCTAAAACATGCATGTGGAACCCAAGTATGATCAACCATGTGAACGGGAGACGTGTTCAAATATGTCTCAGTTTTCCTCCCCTGGTACTCGGGTGCAACATTCCAGACGGTTTACTAACACTATCTCCACTTGGAGAGTCAGCGCCTTTAACCTCCTGTTTGGCCCAGTTTGCAATTTCTGCGGAAGATGAACAGGAATAGCGAGAACCAATGAGAGGCTAGCTGGAGGTGTCTGGACGGGCAAATTTAACTCTCATTTCCCACCAGGAAGAGGAATTAACCAAAGGCTCAGCATGCCGGGCCGGAACCAGATTAGGGCCTGAAGCCATCCTGCGGTGTTGCGGCCAGGTCACAAGAAAGCGAGTTGAAGAAAGGAGCTCAGGGGCACTGTAATTCACAAACCTGCAGAGTTATAAATGACAGCTATCGTCCAAAAATAGACTGAAGTAAGGCTGCCAAGAGGACTTGAAAGCGGGGCAGAATTGCAGGAAACTGATTTCAGGAGGTAGACTGGAATTGCATTGAAAGCATAGGAAAAGAGGCAGAACGTCCACAATGATGCACTTGGCCGAAAAGGGCGTATGCGTTTTTTCCTGAATATATTCAGGAAAAAACGCATACGCCCTTTTTGGCCAACCAAGCAAGCTTGCAAAGGAAATCTGCACTACAATGAAGTCTCACTTCCCCCCGGTCAAAAGGGCCATCTGAATAAAGTGTAAAATCCAGAAAGGCAGGACAGGCCATGGAGAACTGGGAGCCTTGTTATGCTGATGGGCGGGATGTAAATTGCCAACAGACACTCGGGAGAAGTGTATGGTGTTTCCTGAAACATCTAAAAAACAAAGCAACAGAGCCTAGGGCACTGCCACTTATGGTCCTATAGCTTAGGGAAATTAAAATCAAAAAGACACAGCCACCCCAAAGTTTGGGACGCCTCTGTTTACAAGAACCTCGTTTACAGTACAAGTTCAACATCGCAGAAAGTGAAAAATGGATAAAGAAGTTGTGGTATTTACTTACAAAGCAATATCACTCAGCAATGAAATCTGTGTCATCAGGCCCTTAGCATCACAATGAGTGGATTCAGGTATGATGATTCTAACTGAAATAAGTCACACAGAAAAAGAAACATCATAAGATATGAGTAATACACGGAATGGAAACTTGGCTACACAGGAACTGAATTACAGAACAGAACAGGGTCTCAAATTTAGAAAACCAACTTATGCTTGCTTAAGGGTAAAGGTGAGTTGGGGTGCTGCATAAAACCAGAGATTGAAATGAGCACAGATAAAGTTCCTTAAGTCAAATATGGAATAGACAAGAGCTACTCCTTGCTCAACGAAATGGACTCAACACCGCATATTAAACGCCTAAGAATGTACCTGACTAGTAAGTACCTTAAAACCTATGGATTGCTATGTCTCCGAAAGAGAATCAAGCATGTGTACAGGGGCATAAACGCAGCAGTGATAGGATTGGAGAGGTTCGGTGAACAAATGAAGACCCTTTGAAGTCATATTGCATGGTACCCATTCCACGGGTCTCAACTCTCCAGGTTTAAGGTATTCTTCCTTCAGCTAAAACATGCATGTGGAACCCAAGTATGATCAACCATGTGAACGGGAGACGTGTTCAAATATGTCTCAGTTTTCCTCCCCTGGTACTCGGGTGCAACATTCCAGACGGTTTACTAACACTATCTCCACTTGGAGAGTCAGCGCCTTTAACCTCCTGTTTGGCCCAGTTTGCAATTTCTGCGGAAGATGAACAGGAATAGCGAGAACCAATGAGAGGCTAGCTGGAGGTGTCTGGACGGGCAAATTTAACTCTCATTTCCCACCAGGAAGAGGAATTAACCAAAGGCTCAGCATGCCGGGCCGGAACCAGATTAGGGCCTGAAGCCATCCTGCGGTGTTGCGGCCAGGTCACAAGAAAGCGAGTTGAAGAAAGGAGCTCAGGGGCACTGTAATTCACAAACCTGCAGAGTTATAAATGACAGCTATCGTCCAAAAATAGACTGAAGTAAGGCTGCCAAGAGGACTTGAAAGCGGGGCAGAATTGCAGGAAACCGATTTCAGGAGGTAGACTGGAATTGCATTGAAAGCATAGGAAAAGAGGCAGAACGTCCACAATGATGCACTTGGCCGAAAAGGGCGTATGCGTTTTTTCCTGAATATATTCAGGAAAAAACGCATACGCCCTTTTTGGCCAACCAAGCAAGCTTGCAAAGGAAATCTGCACTACAATGAAGTCTCACTTCCCCCCGGTCAAAAGGGCCATCTGAATAAAGTGTAAAATCCAGAAAGGCAGGACAGGCCATGGAGAACTGGGAGCCTTGTTATGCTGATGGGCGGGATGTAAATTGCCAACAGACACTCGGGAGAAGTGTATGGTGTTTCCTGAAACATCTAAAAAACAAAGCAACAGAGCCTAGGGCACTGCCACTTATGGTCCTATAGCTTAGGGAAATTAAAATCAAAAAGACACAGCCACCCCAAAGTTTGGGACGCCTCTGTTTACAAGAACCTCGTTTACAGTACAAGTTCAACATCGCAGAAAGTGAAAAATGGATAAAGAAGTTGTGGTATTTACTTACAAAGCAATATCACTCAGCAATGAAATCTATGTCATCAGGCCCTTAGCATCACAATGAGTGGATTCAGGTATGATGATTCTAACTGAAATAAGTCACACAGAAAAAGAAACATCATAAGATATCAGTAATACACGGAATGTAAACTTGGCTACACAGGAACTGAATTACGGAACAGAACAGGGTCTCAAATTTAGAAAACCAACTTATGCTTGCTTAAGGGTAAAGGTGAGTTGGGGTGCTGCATAAAACCAGAGATTGAAATGAGCACAGATAAAGTTCCTTAAGTCAAATATGGAATAGACAAGAGCTACTCCTTGCTCAACGAAATGGACTCAACACCGCATATTAAACGCCTAAGAATGTACCTGACTAGTAAGTATCTTAAAACCTATGGATTGCTATGTCTCCGAAAGAGAATCAAGCATGTGTACAGGGGCATAAACGCAGCAGTGATAGGATTGGAGAGGTTCGGTGAACAAATGAAGACCCTTTGAAGTCATATTGCATGGTACCCATTACACGGGTCTCAACTCTCCAGGTTTAAGGTATTCTTCCTTCAGCTAAAACATGCATGTGGAACCCAAGTATGATCAACCATGTGAACGGGAGACGTGTTCAAATATGTCTCAGTTTTCCTCCCCTGGTACTCGGGTGCAACATTCCAGACGGTTTACTAACACTATCCCCACTTGGAGAGTCAGCGCCTTTAACCTCCTGTTTGGCCCAGTTTGCAATTTCTGCGGAAGATGAACAGGAATAGCGAGAACCAATGAGAGGCTAGCTGGAGGTGTCTGGACGGGCAAATTTAACTCTCATTTCCCACCAGGAAGAGGAATTAACCAAAGGCTCAGCATGCCGGGCCGGAACCAGATTAGGGCCTGAAGCCATCCTGCGGTGTTGCGGCCAGGTCACAAGAAAGCGAGTTGAAGAAAGGAGCTCAGGGGCACTGTAATTCACAAACCTGCAGAGTTATAAATGACAGCTATCGTCCAAAAATAGACTGAAGTAAGGCTGCCAAGAGGACTTGAAAGCGGGGCAGAATTGCAGGAAACCGATTTCAGGAGGTAGACTGGAATTGCATTGAAAGCATAGGAAAAGAGGCAGAACGTCCACAATGATGCACTTGGCCGAAAAGGGCGTATGCGTTTTTTCCTGAATATATTCAGGAAAAAACGCATACGCCCTTTTTGGCCAACCAAGCAAGCTTGCAAAGGAAATCTGCACTACAATGAAGTCTCACTTCCCCCCGGTCAAAAGGGCCATCTGAATAAAGTGTAAAATCCAGAAAGGCAGGACAGGCCATGGAGAACTGGGAGCCTTGTTATGCTGATGGGCGGGATGTAAATTGCCAACAGACACTTGGGAGAAGTGTATGGTGTTTCCTGAAACATCTAAAAAACAAAGCAACAGAGCCTAGGGCACTGCCACTTATGGTCCTATAGCTTAGGGAAATTAAAATCAAAAAGACACAGCCACCCCAAAGTTTGGGACGCCTCTGTTTACAAGAACCTCGTTTACAGTACAAGTGCAACATCGCAGAAAGTGAAAAATGGATAAAGAAGTTGTGGTATTTACTTACAAAGCAATATCACTCAGCAATGAAATCTATGTCATCAGGCCCTTAGCATCACAATGAGTGGATTCAGGTATGATGATTCTAACTGAAATAAGTCACACAGAAAAAGAAACATCATAAGATATCAGTAATACACGGAATGTAAACTTGGCTACACAGGAACTGAATTACGGAACAGAACAGGGTCTCAAATTTAGAAAACCAACTTATGCTTGCTTAAGGGTAAAGGTGAGTTGGGGTGCTGCATAAAACCAGAGATTGAAATGAGCACAGATAAAGTTCCTTAAGTCAAATATGGAATAGACAAGAGCTACTCCTTGCTCAACGAAATGGACTCAACACCGCATATTAAACGCCTAAGAATGTACCTGACTAGTAAGTATCTTAAAACCTATGGATTGCTATGTCTCCGAAAGAGAATCAAGCATGTGTACAGGGGCATAAACGCAGCAGTGATAGGATTGGAGAGGTTCGGTGAGCAAATGAAGACCCTTTGAAGTCATATTGCATGGTACCCATTACACGGGTCTCAACTCTCCAGGTTTAAGGTATTCTTCCTTCAGCTAAAACATGCATGTGGAACCCAAGTATGATCAACCATGTGAACGGGAGACGTGTTCAAATATGTCTCAGTTTTCCTCCCCTGGTACTCGGGTGCAACATTCCAGACGCTTTACTAACACTCTCCCCACTTGGAGAGTCAGCGCCTTTAACCTCCTGTTTGGCCCAGTTTGCAATTTCTGCGGAAGATGAACAGGAATAGCGAGAACCAATGAGAGGCTAGCTGGAGGTGTCTGGACGGGCAAATTTAACTCTCATTTCCCACCAGGAAGAGGAATTAACCAAAGGCTCAGCATGCCGGGCCGGAACCAGATTAGGGCCTGAAGCCATCCTGCGGTGTTGCGGCCAGGTCACAAGAAAGCGAGTTGAAGAAAGGAGCTAAGGGGCACTGTAATTCACAAACCTGCAGAGTTATAAATGACAGCTATCGTCCAAAAATAGACTGAAGTAAGGCTGCCAAGAGGACTTGAAAGCGGGGCAGAATTGCAGGAAACCGATTTCAGGAGGTAGACTGTAATTGCATTGAAAGCATAGGAAAAGAGGCAGAACGTCCACAATGATGCACTTGGCCAAAAAGGGCGTATGCGTTTTTTCCTGAATATATTCAGGAAAAAACGCATACGCCCTTTTTGGCCAACCAAGCAAGCTTGCAAAGGAAATCTGCACTACAATGAAGTCTCACTTCCCCCCGGTCAAAAGGGCCATCTGAAAAAAGTGTAAAATCCAGAAAGGCAGGACAGGCCATGGAGAACTGGGAGCCTTGTTATGCTGATGGGCGGGATGTAAATTGCCAACAACCACTCGGGAGAAGTGTATGGTGTTTCCTGAAACATCTAAAAAACAAAGCAACAGAGCCTAGGGCACTTCCACTTATGTTCCTATAGCTTAGGGAAATTAAAATCAAAAACACACAGCCACCCCAAAGTTTGGGACGCCTCCGTTTACAAGAACCTCGTTTACCGTACAAGTTCAACATCGCAGAAAGTGAAAAATGGATAAAGAAGTTGTGGTATTTACTTACAAAGCAATATCACTCAGCAATGAAATCTGTGTCATCAGGCCCTTAGCAGCACAATGAGTGGATTCAGGTATGATGATTCTAACTGAAGTAAGTCACACAGAAAAAGAAACATCATAAGATATCAGTAATACACGGAATGTAAACTTGGCTACACAGGAACTGAATTACAGAACAGAACAGGGTCTCAAATTTAGAAAACCAACTTATGCTTGCTTAAGGGTAAAGGTGAGTTGGGGTGCTGCATAAAACCAGAGATTGAAATGAGCACAGATAAAGTTCCTTAAGTCAAATATGGAATAGACAAGAGCTACTCCTTGCTCAACGAAATGGACTCAACACCGCATATTAAACGCCTAAGAATGTACCTGACTAGTAAGTATCTTAAAACCTATGGATTGCTATGTCTCCGAAAGAGAATCAAGCATGTGTACAGGGGCATAAACGCAGCAGTGATAGGATTGGAGAGGTTCGGTGAGCAAATGAAGACCCTTTGAAGTCATATTGCATGGTACCCATTACACGGGTCTTAACTCTCCAGGTTTAAGGTATTCTTCCTTCAGCTAAAACATGCATGTGGAACCCAAGTATGATCAACCATGTGAACGGGAGACGTGTTCAAATATGTCTCAGTTTTCCTCCCCTGGCACTCGGGTGCAACATTCCAGAAGCTTTACTAACACTCTCCCCACTTGGAGAGTCAGCGCCTTTAACCTCCTGTTTGGCCCAGTTTGCAATTTCTGCGGAAGATGAACAGGAATAGCGAGAACCAATGAGAGACTAGCTGGAGGTGACTGGACGGGCAAATTTAACTCTCATTTCCCACCAGGAAAAGGAAATAACCAAAGGCTCAGCGTGCCGGGCCGGAACCAGATTAGGGCCTGAAGCCATCCTGCGGTGTTGCGGCCAGGTCACAAGAAAGCAAGTTGAAGAAAGGAGCTCAGGGGCACTGTAATTCACAAACCTGCAGAGTTATAAATGACAGCTATCGTCCAAAAATAGACTGAAGTAAGGCTGCCAAGAGGACTTGAAAGCGGGGCAGAATTGCAGGAAACCGATTTCAGGAGGTAGACTGGAATTGCATTGAAAGCATAGGAAAAGAGGCAGAACGTCCACAATGATGCACTTGGCCAAAAAGGGCATATGCGTTTTTTCCTGAATATATTCAGGAAAAAACGCATACGCCCTTTTTGGCCAACCAAGCAAGCTTGCAAAGGAAATCTGCACTACAATGAAGTCTCACTTCCCCCCGGTCAAAAGGGCCATCTGAAAAAAGTGTAAAATCCAGAAAGGCAGGACAGGCCATGGAGAACTGGGAGCCTTGTTATACTGATGGGCGGGATGTAAATTGCCAACAACCACTCGGGTGAAGTGTATGGTGTTTCCTGAAACATCTAAAAAACAAAGCAACAGAACCTAGGGCACTTCCACTTATGGTCCTATAGCTTAGTGAAATTAAAATCAAAAAGACACAGCCACCCCAAAGTTTGGAACGGCTCTGTTTACAAGAACCTCGTTTACAGTACAAGTTCAACATCGCAGAAAGTGAAAAATGGATAAAGAAGTTGTGGTATTCACTTACAAAGCAATATCACTCAGCAATGAAATCTGTGTCATCAGGCCCTTAGCAGCACAATGAGTGGATTCAGGTATGCTGATTCTAACTGAACTAAGTCACACAGAAAAAGAAACATCATAAGATATCAGTAATACACGGAATGGAAACTTGGCTACACAGGAACTGAATTACAGAACAGAACAGGGTCTCAAATTTAGAAAACCAACTTATGCTTGCTTAAGGGTAAAGGTGAGTTGGGGTGCTGCATAAAACCAGAGATTGAAATGAGCACAGATAAAGTTCCTTAAGCCAAATATGGAATAGACAAGAGCTACTCCTTGCTCAACGAAATGGACTCAACACCGCATATTAAACGCCTAAGAATGTACCTGACTAGTAAGTATCTTAAAACCTATGGATTGCTATGTCTCCGAAAGAGAATCAAGCATGTGTACAGGGGCATAAACGCAGCAGTGATAGGATTGGACAGGTTCGGTGAGCAAATGAAGACCCTTTGAAGTCATATTGCATGGTACGCATTCCACGGGTTTCAACTACCAAGGTTTAAGGTATTCTTCCTTCAGCTAAAACATGCATGTGGAACCTAGAGTATGATCAACCATGTGATCGGGAGACGTGTTCAAATATGTCTCAGTTTTCCTCCCCTGGTACTCGGGTGCAACATTCCAGATGCTTTACTAACACTCTCCCCACTTGGAGAGTCAGTCCCTTTAACCTCCTGTTTGGCCCAGTTTGCAATTTCTGCGGAAGATGAACAGGAATAGCGAGAACCAATGAGAGGCTAGCTGGAGGTGTCTGGACGGGCAAATTTAACTCTCATTTCCCACCAGGAAGAGGAATTAACCAAAGGCTCAGCATGCCGGGCCGGAACCAGATTAGGGCCTGAAGCCATCCTGCGGTGTTGTGGCCAGGTCACAAGAAAGCGAGTTGAAGAAAGGAGCTCAGGGGCGCTGTAATTCACAAACCTGCAGAGTTATAAATGACAGCTATCGTCCAAAAATAGACTGAAGTAAGGCTGCCAAGAGGACTTGAAAGCGGGGCAGTATTGCAGGAAACCGATTTCAGGAGGTAGACTGGAATTGCATTGAAAGCATAGGAAAAGAGGCAGAACGTCCACAATGATGCACTTGGCCAAAAAGGGCGTATGCGTTTTTTCCTGAATATATTCAGGAAAAAACGCATACGCCCTTTTTGGCCAACCAAGCAAGCTTGCAAAGGAAATCTGCACTACAATGAAGTCTCACTTCCCCCCGGTCAAAAGGGCCATCTGAAAAAAGTGTAAAATCCAGAAAGGCAGGACAGGCCATGGAGAACTGGGAGCCTTGTTATGCTGATGGGTGGGATGTAAATTGCCAACAACCACTCGGGAGAAGTGTATGGTGTTTCCTGAAACATCTAAAAAACAAAGCAACAGAACCTAGGGCACTTCCACTTATGGTCCTATAGCTTAGGGAAATTAAAATCAAAAAGACACAGCCACCCCAAAGTTTGGAACGGCTCTGTTTACAAGAACCTCGTTTACAGTACAAGTTCAACATCGCAGAAAGTGAAAAATGGATAAAGAAGTTGTGGTATTTACTTACAAAGCAATATCACTCAGCAATGAAATCTGTGTCATCAGGCCCTTAGCAGCACAATGAGTGGATTCAGGTATGATGATTCTAACTGAAATAAGTCACACAGAAAAAGAAACATCATAAGATATCAGTAATACACGGAATGTAAACTTGGCTACACAGGAACTGAATTACAGAACAGAACAGGGTCTCAAATTTAGAAAACCAACTTATGCTTGCTTAAGGGTAAAGGTGAGTTGGGGTGCTGCATAAAACCAGAGATTGAAATGAGCACAGATAAAGTTCCTTAAGTCAAATATGGAATAGACAAGAGCTACTCCTTGCTCAACGAAATGGACTCAACACCGCATATTAAATACCTAAGAATGTACCTGACTAGTAAGTATCTTAAAACCTATGGATTGCTATGTCTCCGAAAGAGAATCAAGCATGTGTACAGGGGCATAAACGCAGCAGTGATAGGATTGGAGAGGTTCGGTGAGCAAATGAAGACCCTTTGAAGTCATATTGCATGATACCCATTACACGGGTCTTAACTCTCCAGGTTTAAGGTATTCTTCCTTCAGCTAAAACATGCATGTGGAACCCAAGTATGATCAACCATGTAAACGGGAGACGTGTTCAAATATGTCTCAGTTTTCCTCCCCTGGTACCCGGGTGCAACATTCCAGACGCTTTACTAACACTCTCCCCACTTGGAGAGTCAGCGCCTTTAACCTCCTGTGTGGCCCAGTTTGCAATTTCTGCGGAAGATGAACAGGAATAGCGAGAACCAATGAGAGACTAGCTGGAGGTGTCTGAACGGGCAAATTTAACTCTCATTTCCCACCAAGAAGAGGAAACAACCAAAGGCTCAGCGTGCCGTGCCGGAACCAGATTAGGGCCTGAAGCCATCCTGCGGTGTTGCGGCCAGGTCACAAGAAAGCGAGTTGAAGAAAGGAGCTCAGGGGCACTGTAATTCACAAACCTGCAGAGTTATAAATGACAGGTATCGTCCAAAAATAGACTGAAGTAAGGCTGCCAAGAGGACTTGAAAGCGGGGCAGAATTGCAGGAAACCGATTTCAGGAGGTAGACTGGAATTGCATTGAAAGCATAGGAAAAGAGGCAGAACGTCCACAATGATGCACTTGGCCAAAAAGGGCGTATGCGTTTTTTCCTGAATATATTCAGGAAAAAACGCATACGCCCTTTTTGGCCAACCAAGCAAGCTTGCAAAGGAAATGTGCACTACAATGAAGTCTCAATTCCCCCCGGTCAAAAGGGCCATCTGAAAAAAGTGTAAAATCCAGAAAGGCAGGACAGGCCATGGAGAACTGGGAGCCTTGTTATGCTGATGGGCGGGATGTAAATTGCCAACAACCACTCGGGAGAAGTGTATGGTGTTTCCTGAAACATCTAAAAAACAAAGCAACAGAGCCTAGGGCACTTCCACTTATGTTCCTATAGCTTAGGGAAATTAAAATCAAAAACACACAGCCACCCCAAAGTTTGGGACACCTCCGTTTACAAGAACCTCGTTTACCGTACAAGTTCAATATCACAGAAAGTGAAAAATGGATAAAGAACTTGTGGTACTTACGTACAATGCAGTATCACTCAGCAATGAAATCTATGTCATCAGGCCCGTAGCAGCATAATGAGTGGATTCAGGTACGATGATTCTAACTGAAATAAGTCACACAGAAAAAGAAACATCATAAGATATCACTAATACACGGAATGTAAACTTGGCTACACAGGAACTGCATTCCAAAACAGAACAGGGTCTCAAATTTAGAAAACCAACTTATGCTTGCTTAAGGGGAAAGGTGAGTTGGGGTGCTGCATAAAACCAGAGATTGAAATGAGCACAGATAAAGTTCCTTAAGCCAAATATAGAATAGACAAGAGCTACTCCTTGCTCAACGAAATGGACTCAACACCGCATATTAAACGCCTAAGAATGTACCTGACTAGTAAGTATCTTAAAACCTATGGATTGCTATGTCTCCGAAAGAGAATCAAGCATGTGTACAGGGGCATAAACGCAGCAGTGATAGGATTGGAGATGTTCGGTGAGCAAATGAAGACCCCTTGAAGTCATATTGCATGGTACCCATTACACGGGTCTCAACTCTCCAGGTTTAAGGTATTCTTCCTTCAGCTAAAACATGCATGTGGAACCCAAGTATGATCAACCATGTGAACGGGAGACGTGTTCAAATATGTCTCAGTTTTCCTCCCCTGGTACTCGGGTGCAACATTCCAGACGCTTTACTAACACTCTCCCCACTTGGAGAGTCAGCGCCTTTAACCTCCTGTTTGGCCCAGTTTGCAATTTCTGCGGAAGATGAACAGGAATAGCGAGAACCAATGAGAGGCTAGCTGGAGGTGTCTGGACGGGCAAATTTAACTCTCATTTCCCACCAGGAAGAGGAAATAACCAAAGGCTCAGCGTGCCGTACCGGAACCAGATTAGGGCCTGAAGCCATCCTGCGGTGTTGCGGCCAGCTCAAAAGAAAGCGAGTTGAAGAAAGGAGCTCAGGGGCACTGTAATTCACAAACCTGCAGAGTTATAAATGACAGCTATCGTCCAAAAATAGACTGAAGTAAGGCTGCCAAGAGGACTTGAAAGCGGGGCAGAATTGCAGGAAACCGATTTCAGGAGGTAGACTGGAATTGCATTGAAAGCATAGGAAAAGAGGCAGAACGTCCACAATGATGCACTTGGCCAAAAAGGGCATATGCGTTTTTTCCTGAATATATTCAGGAAAAAACGCATACGCCCTTTTTGGCCAACCAAGCAAGCTTGCAAAGGAAATCTGCACTACAATGAAGTCTCACTTCCCCCCGGTCAAAAGGGCCATCTGAAAAAAGTGTAAAATCCAGAAAGGCAACAGGCCATTGAGAACTGGGAGACTTGTTATGCTGATGGGCGGGATGTAAATTGCCAACAACCACTCGGGAGAAGTGTATGGTGTTTCCTGAAACATCTAAAAAACAAAGCAACAGAGCCTAGGGCACTGCCACTTATGGTACTATAGCTTAGGGAAATTAAAATCAAAAAGACACAGCCACCCCAAAGTTTGGAACGGCTCTGTTTACAAGAACCTCGTTTACAGTACAAGTTCAACATCGCAGAAAGTGAAAAATGGATAAAGAAGTTGTGGTATTTACTTACAAAGCAATATCACTCAGCAATGAAATCTATGTCATCAGGCCCTTAGCATCACAATGAGTGGATTCAGGTATGATGATTCTAACTGAAATAAGTCACACAGAAAAAGAAACATCATAAGATATCAGTAATACACGGAATTTAAACTTGGCTACACAGGAACTGAATTACAGAACAGAACAGGGTCTCAAATTTAGAAAACCAACTTATGCTTGCTTAAGGGGAAAGGTGAGTTGGGGTGCTGCATAAAACCAGAGATTGAAATGAGCACAGATAAAGTTCCTTAAGTCAAATATGGAATAGACAAGAGCTACTCCTTGCTCAACGAAATGGACTCAACACCGCATATTAAATGCCTAAGAATGTACCTGACTAGTAAGTATCTTAAAACCTATGGATTGCTATGTCTCCGAAAGAGAATCAAGCATGTGTACAGGGGCATAAACGCAGCAGTGATAGGATTGGAGAGGTTCGGTGAGCAAATGAAGACCCTTTGAAGTCATATTGCATGGTACCCATTACACGGGTCTTAACTCTCCAGGTTTAAGGTATTCTTCCTTCAGCTAAAACATGCATGTGGAACCCAAGTATGATCAACCATGTGAACGGGAGACGTGTTCAAATATGTCTCAGTTTTCCTCCCCTGGTACTCGGGTGCAACATTCCAGACGCTTTACTAACACTCTCCCCACTTGGAGAGTCAGCGCCTTTAACCTCCTGTTTGGCCCAGTTTGCAATTTCTGCGGAAGATGAACAGGAATAGCGAGAACCAATGAGAGACTAGCTGGAGGTGTCTGAACGGGCAAATTTAACTCTCATTTCCCACCAGGAAGAGGAAATAACCAAGGCTCAGCGTGCCGTGCCGGCACCAGATTAGGGCCTGAAGCCATCCTGCGGTGTTGCGGCCAGGTCACAAGAAAGCGAGTTGAAGAAAGGAGCTCAGGGGTACTGTAATTCACAAACCTGCAGAGTTATAAATGACAGCTATCGTCCAAAAATAGACTGAAGTAAGGCTGCCAAGAGGACTTGAAAGCGGGGCAGAATTGCAGGAAACCGAATTCAGGAGGTAGACTGGAATTGCATTGAAAGCATAGGAAAAGAGGCAGAACGTCCACAATGATGCACTTGGCCAAAAAGGGCATATGCGTTTTTTCCTGAATATATTCAGGAAAAAACGCATACGCCCTTTTTGGCCAACCAAGCAAGCTTGCAAAGGAAATCTGCACTACAATGAAGTCTCAATTCCCCCCGGTCAAAAGGGCCATCTGAAAAAAGTGTAAAATCCAGAAAGGCAGGACAGGCCATGGAGAACTGGGAGCCTTGTTATGCTGATGGGCGGGATGTAAATTGCCAACAACCACTCGGGAGAAGTGTATGGTGTTTCCTGAAACATCTAAAAAACAAAGCAACAGAGCCTAGGGCACTTCCACTTATGTTCCTATAGCTTAGGGAAATTAAAATCAAAAACACACAGCCACCCCAAAGTTTGGGACACCTCCGTTTACAAGAACCTCGTTTACCGTACAAGTTCAATATCACAGAAAGTGAAAAATGGATAAAGAACTTGTGGTACTTACGTACAATGCAGTATCACTCAGCAATGAAATCTATGTCATCAGGCCCGTAGCAGCATAATGAGTGGATTCAGGTACGATGATTCTAACTGAAATAAGTCACACAGAAAAAGAAACATCATAAGATATCACTAATACACGGAATGTAAACTTGGCTACACAGGAACTGCATTCCAAAACAGAACAGGGTCTCAAATTTAGAAAACCAACTTATGCTTGCTTAAGGGGAAAGGTGAGTTGGGGTGCTGCATAAAACCAGAGATTGAAATGAGCACAGATAAAGTTCCTTAAGCCAAATATAGAATAGACAAGAGCTACTCCTTGCTCAACGAAATGGACTCAACACCGCATATTAAACGCCTAAGAATGTACCTGACTAGTAAGTATCTTAAAACCTATGGATTGCTATGTCTCCGAAAGAGAATCAAGCATGTGTACAGGGGCATAAACGCAGCAGTGATAGGATTGGAGATGTTCGGTGAGCAAATGAAGACCCCTTGAAGTCATATTGCATGGTACCCATTACACGGGTCTCAACTCTCCAGGTTTAAGGTATTCTTCCTTCAGCTAAAACATGCATGTGGAACCCAAGTATGATCAACCATGTGAACGGGAGACGTGTTCAAATATGTCTCAGTTTTCCTCCCCTGGTACTCGGGTGCAACATTACAGACGCTTTACTAACACTCTCCCCACTTGGAGAGTCAGCGCCTTTAACCTCCTGTTTGGCCCAGTTTGCAATTTCTGCGGAAGATGAACAGGAATAGCGAGAACCAATGAGAGGCTAGCTGGAGGTGTCTGGACGGGCAAATTTAACTCTCATTTCCCACCAGGAAGAGGAAATAACCAAAGGCTCAGCGTGCCGTACCAGAACCAGATTAGGGCCTGAAGCCATCCTGCGGTGTTGCGGCCAGCTCAAAAGAAAGCGAGTTGAAGAAAGGAGCTCAGGGGCACTGTAATTCACAAACCTGCAGAGTTATAAATGACAGCTATCGTCCAAAAATAGACTGAAGTAAGGCTGCCAAGAGGACTTGAAAGCGGGGCAGAATTGCAGGAAACCGATTTCAGGAGGTAGACTGGAATTGCATTGAAAGCATAGGAAAAGAGGCAGAACGTCCACAATGATGCACTTGGCCAAAAAGGGCGTATGCGTTTTTTCCTGAATATATTCAGGAAAAAAAGCATACGCCCTTTTTGGCCAACCAAGCAAGCTTGCAAAGGAAATCTGCACTACAATGAAGTCTCACTTCCCCCCGGTCAAAAGGGCCATCTGAAAAAAGTGTAAAATCCAGAAAGGCAGGACAGGCCATGGAGAACTGGGAGCCTTGTTATGCTGATCGGCGGGATGAAAATTGCCAACAGACACTCAGGAGAAGTGTATGGTGTTTCCTGAAACATCTAAAAAACAAAGCAACAGAACCTAGGGCACTTCCACTTATGGTCCTATAGCTTAGGGAAATTAAAATCAAAAAGACACAGCCACCCCAATGTTTGGAACGGCTCTGTTTACAAGAACCTCGTTTACAGTACAAGTTCAACATCGCAGAAAGTGAAAAATGGATAAAGAAGTTGTGGTATTTACTTACAAAGCAATATCACTCAGCAATGAAATCTGTGTCATCAGGCCCTTAGCATCACAATGAGTGGATTCAGGTATGATGATTCTAACTGAAATAAGTCACACAGAAAAAGAAACATCATAACATATCAGTAATACACGGAATGTAAACTTGGCTACACAGGAACTGAATTACAGAACAGAACAGGGTCTCAAATTTAGAAAACCAACTTATGCTTGCTTAAGGGTAAAGGTGAGTTGGGGTGCTGCATAAAACCAGAGATTGAAATGAGCACAGATAAAGTTCCTTAAGCCAAATATGGAATAGACAAGAGCTACTCCTTGCTCAACGAAATGGACTCAACACCCCATATTAAACGCCTAAGAATGTACCTGACTAGTAAGTATCTTAAAACCTATGGATTGCTATGTCTCTGAAAGAGAATCAAGCATGTGTACAGGGGCATAAACAAAGCAGTGATAGGATTGGAGAGGTTCATGAGCAAATGAAGACCCTTTGAAGTCATATTGCATGGTACCCTTTCCACGGGTCTTAACTCTCCAGGTTTAAGGTATTCTTCCTTCAGCTAAAACATGCATGTGGAACCCAGAGTATGATCAACCATGTGAACGGGAGACGTGTTCAAATATGTCTCAGTTTTTCCCCCCTGGTACTCGGGTGCAACATTCCAGACGCTTTACTAACACACTCCCGTCTTGGAGAGTCAGTCCCTTTAACCTCCTGTTTGGCCCAGTTTGCAATTTCTGCAAAAGATGAACAGGAATAGCGAGAACCAATGAGAGGCTAGCTGGAAGTGTCTGGACGGGCAAATTTAACTCTCATTTCCCACCAGGAAGAGGAATTAACCAAAGGCTCAGCGTACCGTGCCGGAACCAGATTAGGGCCTGAAGCCATCCTGCGGTGTTGCGGCCATCTCACAAGAAAGCGAGTTGAAGAAAGGAGCTCAGGGGCACTGTAATTCACAAACCTGCAGAGTTATAAATGACAGCTATCGCCCAAAAATAGACTGAAGTAAGGCTGCCAAGAGGGCTTGAAAGCGGGGCAGAATTGCAGGAAACCGATTTCAGGAGGTAGACTGGAATTGCATTGAAAGCATAGGAAAAGAGGCAGAACGTCCACAATGATGCACTTGGCCAAAAAGGGCATATGCGTTTTTGCCTGAATATATTCAGGAAAAAACGCATACGCCCTTTTTGGCCAAACAAGCAAGCTTGCAAAGGAAATCTGCACTACAATGAAGTCTCACTTCCCCCCGGTCAAAAGGGCCATCTGAAAAAAGTGTAAAATCCAGAAAGGCAGGACAGGCCATGGAGAACTGGGAGCCTTGTTATGCTGATGGGCGGGATGTAAATTGCCAACAGAGACTCCGGAGAAGTGTATGGTGTTTCCTGAAACATCTAAAAAACAAAGCAACAGAGCCTAGGGCACTTCCACTTATGGTCCTATAGCTTAGGGAAATTAAAATCAAAAAGACACAGCCACCCCAAAGTTTGGGACGCCTCTGTTTATAAGAACCTCGTTCACAGTACAAGTTCAACATCGCAGAAAGTGAAAAATGGATAAAGAAGTTGTGGTATTTACTTACAAAGCAATATCACTCAGCAATGAAATCTATGTCATCAGGCCCTTAGCAGCACAATGAGTGGGTTCATGTATGATGATTCTAACTGAAATAAGTCACACAGAAAAAGAAACATCATAAGATATCAGTAATACACGGAATGTAAACTTGGCTACACAGGAACTGAATTACAGAACAGAACAGGGTCTCAAATTTAGAAAACCAACTTATGCTTGCTTAAGGGTAAAGGTGAGTTGGGGTGCTGCATAAAACCAGAGATTGAAATGAGCACAGATAAAGTTCCTTAAGTCAAATATGGAATAGACAAGAGCTACTCCTTGCTCAACGAAATGGACTCAACACCGCATATTAAACGCGTAAGAATGTACCTGACTAGTAAGTATCGTAAAACCGATGGATTGCTATGTGTCTGAAAGAGAATCAAGCATGTGTACAGGGGCATAAACGCAGCAGTGATAGGATTGGAGAGGTTCGGTGAGCAAATGAAGACCCTTTGAAGTCATATTGCATGGTACCCATTACACGGGTCTCAACTCTCCAGGTTTAAGGTATTCTTCCTTCAGCTAAAACATGCATGTGGAACCCAAATATGATCAACCATGTGAACGGGAGACGTGTTCAAATATGTCTCAGTTTTCCTCCCCTGGTACTCGGGTGCAACATTCCAGATGCTTTACTAACACTCTCCCCACTTGGAGAGTCAGCGCCTTTAACCTCCTGTTTGGCCCAGTTTGCAATTTCTGCGGAAGATGAACAGGAATAGCGAGAACCAATGAGAGGCTAGCTGGAGGTGTCTGGACGGGCAAATTTAACTCTCATTTCCCACCAGGAAGTGGAAATATCCAAAGGCTCAGTGTGCCGTGCCGGAACCAGATTAGGGCCTGAAGCCATCCTGCGGTGTTGCGGCCAGCTCAAAAGAAAGCGAGTTGAAGAAAGGAGCTCAGGGGCACTGTAATTCACAAACCTGCAGAGTTATAAATGACAGCTATCGTCCAAAAATAGACTGAAGTAAGGCTGCCAAGAGGACTTGAAAGCGGGGCAGAATTGCAGGAAACCGATTTCAGGAGGTAGACTGGAATTGCATTGAAAGCATAGGAAAAGAGGCAGAACGTCCACAATGATGCACTTGGCCAAAAAGGGCGTATGCGTTTTTTCCTGAATATATTCAGGAAAAAACGCATACGCCCTTTTTGGCCAACCAAGCAAGCTTGCAAAGGAAATCTGCACTACAATGAAGTCTCACTTCCCCCCGGTCAAAAGGGCCATCTGAAAAAAGTGTAAAATCCAGAAAGGCAGGACAGGCCATGGAGAACTGGGAGCCTTGTTATGCTGATGGGCGGGATGTATATTGCCAATAGACACTCCGGAGAAGTGTATGGTGTTTCCTGAAACATCTAAAAAACAAAGCAACAGAGCCTAGGGCACTTCCACTTATGGTCCTATAGCTTAGGGAATTTAAAATCAAAAAGACACAGCCACCCCAAAGTTTCGAAAGGCTCTGTTTACAAGAACCTCGATTACAGTAGAAGTTCAACATCACAGAAAGTGAAAAATGGATAAAAAAGTTGTGGTATTTACTTACAAAGCAATATCACTCAGCAATGAAATCTGTGTCATCAGGCCCTTAGCAGCACAATGAGTGGATTCAGGTATGATGATTCTAACTGAAATAAGTCACACAGAAAAAGAAACATCATAAGATATCAGTAATACACGGAATGTAAACTTGGCTACACAGGAACTGAATTACAGAACAGAACAGTGTTTCAAAATTAGAAAAACAACTTATGCTTGCTTAAGGGTAAAGGTGAGTTGGGGTGCTGCATAAAACCAGAGATTGAAATGAGCACAGATAAAGTTCCTTAAGCCAAATATGGAATAGACAAGAGCTACTCCTTGCTCAACGAAATGGACTCAACACCGCATATTAAACGCCTAAGAATGTACCTGACTTGTAAGTATCTTAAAACCTATGGATTGCTATGTCTCCGAAAGAGAATCAAGCATGTGTACAGGGGCATAAACGCAGCAGTGATAGGATTAGAGAGGTTCGGTGAGCAAATGAAGACTCTTTGAAGTCATATTGCATGGTACCCATTCCACGGGTTTCAACTACCGAGGTTTAAGGTATTCTTCCTTCAGCTAAAACATGCATGTGGAACCTAGAGTACGATCAACCATGTGATCGGGAGACGTGTTCAAATATGTCTCAGTTTTCGTACCCTGGTATTCGGGTGCAAAATTCCAGACGCTTTACTAACACTCTCCCGACTTGGAGAGTCAGTCCCTTTAACCTCCTGTTTGGCCCAGTTTGCAATTTCTGCGGAAGATGAACAGGAATAGCGAGAACCAATGAGAGACTAGCTGGAGGTGTCTGGACGGGCAAATTTAACTCTCATTTCCCACCAGGAAGAGGAATTAACCAAAGGCTCAGCGTGCCGTGCCGGAACCAGATTAGGGCCTGAAGACATCCTGCGGTGTTGCGGCCAGCTCACAAGAAAGCGAGTTGAAGAAAGGAGCTCAGGGGCACTGTAATTCACAAACCTGCAGAGTTATAAATGACAGCTATCGTCTAAAAATATACTGAAGTAAGGCTGCCAAGAGGACTTGAAAGCGGGGCAGAATTGCAGGAAACCGATTTCAGGAGGTAGACTGGAATTGCATTGAAAGCATAGGAAAAGAGGCAGAACGTCCACAATGATGCACTTGGCCAAAAAGTGCGTATGCGTTTTTTCCTGAATATATTCAGGAAAAAACGCATACGCCCTTTTTGGCCAACCAAGCAAGCTTGCAAAGGAAATCTGCACTACAATGAAGTCTCACTTCCCCCCGGTCAAAAGGGCCATCTGAAAAAAGTGTAAAATCCAGAAAGGCAGGACAGGCCATGGAGAACTGGGAGCCTTGTTATGCTGACGGGCGGGATGTAAATTGCCAACAACCACTCGGGAGAAGTGTATGGTGTTTCCTGAAACATCTAAAAAACAAAGCAACAGAACCTAGGGCACTTCCACTTATGGTCCTATAGCTTAGGGAAATTAAAATCAAAAAGACACAGCCACCCCAAAGTTTGGAACGGCTCTGTTTAGAAGAACCTCGTTTACAGTACAAGTTCAACATCGCAGAAAGTGAAAAATGGATAAAGAAGTTGTGGTATTTACTTACAAAGCAATATCACTCAGCAATGGAAACTGTGTCATCAGGCCCTTAGCAGCACAATGAGTGGATTCAGGTATGATGATTCTAACTGAAATAAGGCACACAGAAAAAGAAACATCATAAGATATCAGTAATACACGGAATGTAAACTTGGCTACACAGGAACTGAATTACAGAACAGAACAGGGTCTCAAATTTAGAAAACCAACTTATGCTTGCTTAAGGGGAAAGGTGAGTTGGGGTGCTGCATAAAACCAGAGATTGAAATGAGCACAGATAAAGTTCCTTAAGCCAAATATGGAATAGACAAGAGCTACTCCTTGCTCAACGAAATGGACTCAACACCGCATATTAAACGCCTAAGAATGTACCTGACTAGTAAGTATCTTAAAACCGATGGATTGCTATGTGTCTGAAAGAGAATCAAGCATGTGTACAGGGGCATAAACGCAGCAGTGATAGGATTGGAGAGGTTCGGTGAGCAAATGAAGACCCTTTGAAGTCATATTGCATGGTACCCATTCCACGGGTTTCAACTACCCAGGTTTTAGGTATTCTTCCTTCAGCTAAAACATGCATGTGGAACCCAGAGTATGATAAACCATGTGATCGGGAGACGTGTTCAAATATGTCTCAGTTTTCGTACCCTGGTACTCGGGTGCAACATTCCAGACGCTTTACTAACACTCTCCCGACTTGGAGAGTCAGTCCCTTTAACGTCCTGTTTGGCCCAGTTTGCAATTTCTGCGGAAGATGAACAGGAATAGCGAGAACCAATGAGAGGCTAGCTGGAGGTGTCTGGACGGGCAAATTTAACTCTCATTTCCCACCAGGAAGAGGAATTAACCAAAGGCTCAGCGTGCCGGGCCGGAACCAGATTAGGGCCTGAAGCCATCCTGCAGTGTTGCGGCCAGCTCACAAGAAAGCGAGTTGAAGAAAGAGCTCAGGGGCACTGTAATTCACAAACCTGCAGAGTTATAAATGACAGCTATCGTCCAAAAATAGACTGAAGTAAGGCTGCCAAGAGGACTTGAAAGCGGGGCAGAATTGCAGGAAACCGATTTCAGGAGGTAGACTGGAATTGCATTGAAAGCATAGGAAAAGAGGCAGAACGTCCACAATGATGCACTTGGCCAAAAAGGGCGTATGCGTTTTTTCCTGAATATATTCAGGAAAAAACGCATACGCCCTTTTTGGCCAACCAAGCAAGCTTGCAAAGGAAATCTGCACTACAATGAAGTCTCACTTCCCCCCGGTCAAAAGGGCCATCTGAAAAAAGTGTAAAATCCAGAAAGGCAGGACAGGCCATGGAGAACTGGGAGCCTTGTTATGCTGATGGGCGGGATGTAAATTGCCAACAGACACTCGGGAGAAGTGTATGGTGTTTCCTGAAACATCGAAAAAACAAAGCAACAGAGCCTAGGGCACTTCCACTTATGGTCCTATAGCTTAGGGAAATTAAAATCAAAAAGACACAGCCACCCCAATGTTTGGGACGCCTCTGTTTACAAGAACCTCGTTTACCGTACAAGTTCAACATCGCAGAAAGTGAAAAATGGATAAAGAAGTTGTGGTATTTACTTACAAAGCCATATCACTCAGCAATGAAATCTATGTCATCAGGCCCTTAGCAGCACAATGAGTGGATTCAGGTATGATGATTCTAACTGAAATAAGTCACACAGAAAAAGAAACATCATAAGATATCAGTAATACACGGAATGTAAACTTGGCTACACAGGAACTGAATTACAGAACAGAAGAGGGTCTCAAATTTAGAAAACCAACTTATGCTTGCTTAAGGGTAAAGGTGAGTTGGGGTGCTGTATAAAACCAGAGATTGAAATGAGCACAGATAAAGTTCCTTAAGCCAAATATGGAATAGACAAGAGCTACTCCTTGCTCAACGAAATGGACTCAACACCGCATATTAAACGCCTAAGAATGTACCTGACTAGTAAGTATCTTAAAACCTATGGATTGCTATGTCTCCAAAAGAGAATCAAGCATGTGTACAGGGGCATAAACGCAGCAGTGATAGGATTGGAGAGGTTCGGTGAGCAAATGAAGACCCTTTGAAGTCATATTGCATGGTACCCATTCCACGGGTTTCAACTACCCAGGTTTAAGGTATTCTGCCTTCAGCTAAAACATGCATGTGGAACCTAGAGTATGATCAACCATGTGATCGGGAGACGTGTTCAAATATGTCACAGTTTTCGTACCCTGGTACTCGGGTGCAACATTCCAGACGCTTTACTAACACTCTCCCGACTTGGAGAGTCAGTCCCTTTAACCTCCTGTTTGGCCCAGTTTGCAATTTCTGTGGAAGATGAACAGGAATAACGAGAACCAATGAGAGACTACCTGGAGGTGTCTGAACGGGCAAATTTAACTCTCATTTCCCACCAGGAAGAGGAATTAACCAAAGGCTCAGCGTGCCGTGCCGGAACCAGATTAGGGCCTGAAGCCATCCTGCGGTGTTGCGGCCAGGTCACAAGAAAGCGAGTTGAAGAAAGGAGCTCAGGGTCACTGTAATTCACAAACCTGCAGAGTTATAAATGACAGCTATCTTCCAAAAATAGACTGAAGTAAGGCTGCCAAGAAGACTTGAAAGCGGGGCAGAATTGCAGGAAACCGATTTCAGGAGGTAGACTGGAATTGCATTGAAAGCATAGGAAAAGAGGCAGAACGTCCACAATGATGCACTTGGCCAAAAAGGGCGTATGCGTTTTTTCCTGAATATATTCAGGAAAAAACGCATACGCCCTTTTTGGCCAACCAAGCAAGCTTGCAAAGGAAATCTGCACTACAATGAAGTCTCACTTCCCCCCGGTCAAAAGGGCCATCTGAAAAAAGTGTAAAATCCAGAAAGGCAGGACAGGCCATGGAGAACTGGGAGCCTTGTTATGCTGATGGGCGGGATGTAAATTGCCAACAGACACTCGGTAGAAGTGTATGGTGTTTCCTGAAACATCTAAAAAACAAAGCAACAGAGCCTAGGGCACTTCCACTTATGGTCCTATAGCTTAGGGAAATTAAAATCTAAAAGACACAGCCACCCCAAAGTTTGGGACGCCTCTGTTTACAAGAACCTCGTTTACCGTACAAGTTCAATATCACAGAAAGTGAAAAATGGATAAAGAACTTGTGGTACTTACGTACAATGCAGTATCACTCAGCAATGAAATCTATGTCATCAGGCCCGTAGCAGCATGATGAGTGGATTCAGGTACGATGATTCTAACTGAAATAAGTCACACAGAAAAAGAAACATTATAAGATATCACTAATACACGGATGTAAACTTGGTTACACAGGAACTGAATTCCAAAACAGAACAGGGTCTCAAATTTAGAAAACCAACTTATGCTTGCTTAAGGGTAAAGGTGAGTTGGGGTGCTGCATAAAACCAGAGATTGAAATGAGCACAGATAAAGTTCCTTAAGCCAAATATGGAATAGACAAGAGCTACTCCTTGCTCAACGAAGTGGACTCAACACTCCATATTAAACGCCAAAGAATGTACCTGACTAGTAAATATCTTAAAACCTATGGATAGCTATGTCTCCAAAAGAGAATCAAACTTGTGTACAGGGGCATAAACGCAGCAGTGATAGGATTGGAGAGGTTCAGTGAGCAAATGAAGACCCTTTGAAGTCATATTGCATGGTACCCATTCCACGGGTTTCAACTACCCAGGTTTAAGGTATTCTTCTTTCAGCTAAAACATGCATGTGGAACCTAGAGTATGATCAACCATGTGATCAGGAGACGTGTTCAAATATGTCTCAGATTTTGTACCCTGGTAGTCGGGTGCAACATTCCAGATGCTTTACTAACACTCTCCCGACTTGGAGAGTCAGTCCCTTTAACCTCCTGTTTGGCCCAGTTTGCAATTTCTTGGGAAGATGAACAGGAATAGCGAGAACCAATGAGAGACTAGCTGGAGGTGTCTGGACGGGCAAATTTAACTCTCATTTCCAACCAGGAAGAGGAATTAACCAAAGGCTCAGCATGCCGTGCCGGAACCAGATTAGGGCCTAATGCCATACTGTGGTGTTGCGGCCAGCTGAAAAGAAAGCGAGTTGAAGAAAGGAGCTCAGGTGCACTGTAATTCACAAACCTGCAGAGTTATAAATGACAGCTATCGTCCAAAAATAGACTGAAGTAAGGCTGCCAAGAGGACTTGAAAGCAGGGCAGAATTGCAGGAAACCGATTTCAGGAGGTAGACTGGAATTGCATTGAAAGCATAGGAAAAGAGGCAGAGCGTCCACAATGATGCACTTGGCCAAAAAGGGCGTATGCGTTTTTTCCTGAATATATTCAGGAAAAAACGCATACGCCCTTTTTGGCCAACCAAGCAAGCTTGCAAAGGAAATCTGCACTACAATGAAGTCTCACTTCCCCCCGGTCAAAAGGGCCATCTGAAAAAAGTGTAAAATCCAGAAAGGCAGGACAGGCCATGGAGAACTGGGAGCCTTGTTATGCTGATGGGTGGGATGTAAATTGCCAACAGACACTCGGGAGTAGTGTATGGTGTTTCCTGAAACATCGAAAAAACAAAGCAACAGAGCCTAGGGCACTTCCACTTATGGTCCTATAGCTTAGGGAAATTAAAATCAAAAACACACAGCCACCCCAAAGTTTGGGACGCCTCTGTTTACAAGAACCTCGTTTACAGTACAAGTTCAACATCGCAGAAAGTGAAAAATGGATAAAGAAGTTGTGGTATTTACTTACAAAGCAATATCACTCAGCAATGAAATCTGTGTCATCAGGCCCTTAGCAGCACAATGAGTGGATTCAGGTACGATGAATCTAACTGAAATAAGTCACACAGAAAAAGAAACATCATAAGATATCAGTAATACACGGAATGGAAACTTGGCTACACAGGAACTGAATTACAGAACAGAACAGGGTCTCAAATTTAGAAAACCAACTTATGCTTGCTTAAGGGTAAAGGTGAGTTGGGGTGCTGCATAAAACCAGAGATTGAAATGAGCACAGATAAAGTTCCTTAAGTCAAATATGGAATAGACAAGAGCTACTCCTTGCTCAACGAAATGGACTCAACACCGCATATTAAACGCCTAAGAATGTACCTGACTAGTAAGTATCTTAAAACCTATGGATTGCTATGTCTCCAAAAGAGAATCAAGCATGTGTACAGGGGCATAAACGCAGCAGTGATAGGATTGGAGAGGTTCGGTGAGCAAATGAAGACCCTTTGAAGTCATATTGCATGGTACCCATTCCACGGGTTTCAACTACCCAGGTTTAAGGTATTCTGCCTTCAGCTAAAACATGCATGTGGAACCTAGAGTATGATCAACCATGTGATCGGGAGACGTGTTCAAATATGTCACAGTTTTCGTACCCTGGTACTCGGGTGCAACATTCCAGACGCTTTACTAACACTCTCCCGACTTGGAGAGTCAGTCCCTTTAACCTCCTGTTTGGCCCAGTTTGCAATTTCTGCGGAAGATGAACAGGAATAACGAGAACCAATGAGAGACTACCTGGAGGTGTCTGAACGGGCAAATTTAACTCTCATTTCCCACCAGGAAGAGGAATTAACCAAAGGCTCAGCGTGCCGTGCCGGAACCAGATTAGGGCCTGAAGCCATCCTGCGGTGTTGCGGCCAGGTCACAAGAAAGCGAGTTGAAGAAAGGAGCTCAGGGTCACTGTAATTCACAAACCTGCAGAGTTATAAATGACAGCTATCTTCCAAAAATAGACTGAAGTAAGGCTGCCAAGAGGACTTGAAAGCGGGGCAGAATTGCAGGAAACCGATTTCAGGAGGTAGACTGGAATTGCATTGAAAGCATAGGAAAAGAGGCAGAACGTCCACAATGATGCACTTGGCCAAAAAGGGCGTATGCGTTTTTTCCTGAATATATTCAGGAAAAAACGCATACGCCCTTTTTGGCCAACCAAGCAAGCTTGCAAAGGAAATCTGCACTACAATGAAGTCTCACTTCCCCCCGGTCAAAAGGGCCATCTGAAAAAAGTGTAAAATCCAGAAAGGCAGGACAGGCCATGGAGAACTGGGAGCCTTGTTATGCTGATGGGCGGGATGTAAATTGCCAACAGACACTCGGTAGAAGTGTATGGTGTTTCCTGAAACATCTAAAAAACAAAGCAACAGAGCCTAGGGCACTTCCACTTATGGTCCTATAGCTTAGGGAAATTAAAATGTAAAAGACACAGCCACCCCAAAGTTTGGGACGCCTCTGTTTACAAGAACCTCGTTTACCGTACAAGTTCAATATCACAGAAAGTGAAAAATGGATAAAGAACTTGTGGTACTTACGTACAATGCAGTATCACTCAGCAATGAAATCTATGTCATCAGGCCCGTAGCAGCATGATGAGTGGATTCAGGTACGATGATTCTAACTGAAATAAGTCACACAGAAAAAGAAACATTATAAGATATCACTAATACACGGATGTAAACTTGGTTACACAGGAACTGAATTCCAAAACAGAACAGGGTCTCAAATTTAGAAAACCAACTTATGCTTGCTTAAGGGTAAAGGTGAGTTGGGGTGCTGCATAAAACCAGAGATTGAAATGAGCACAGATAAAGTTCCTTAAGCCAAATATGGAATAGACAAGAGCTACTCCTTGCTCAACGAAGTGGACTCAACACTCCATATTAAACGCCAAAGAATGTACCTGACTAGTAAATATCTTAAAACCTATGGATAGCTATGTCTCCAAAAGAGAATCAAACTTGTGTACAGGGGCATAAACGCAGCAGTGATAGGATTGGAGAGGTTCAGTGAGCAAATGAAGACCCTTTGAAGTCATATTGCATGGTACCCATTCCACGGGTTTCAACTACCCAGGTTTAAGGTATTCTTCTTTCAGCTAAAACATGCATGTGGAACCTAGAGTATGATCAACCATGTGATCAGGAGACGTGTTCAAATATGTCTCAGATTTTGTACCCTGGTAGTCGGGTGCAACATTCCAGATGCTTTACTAACACTCTCCCGACTTGGAGAGTCAGTCCCTTTAACCTCCTGTTTGGCCCAGTTTGCAATTTCTTGGGAAGATGAACAGGAATAGCGAGAACCAATGAGAGACTAGCTGGAGGTGTCTGGACGGGCAAATTTAACTCTCATTTCCAACCAGGAAGAGGAATTAACCAAAGGCTCAGCATGCCGTGCCGGAACCAGATTAGGGCCTAATGCCATACTGTGGTGTTGCGGCCAGCTGAAAAGAAAGCGAGTTGAAGAAAGGAGCTCAGGTGCACTGTAATTCACAAACCTGCAGAGTTATAAATGACAGCTATCGTCCAAAAATAGACTGAAGTAAGGCTGCCAAGAGGACTTGAAAGCAGGGCAGAATTGCAGGAAACCGATTTCAGGAGGTAGACTGGAATTGCATTGAAAGCATAGGAAAAGAGGCAGAGCGTCCACAATGATGCACTTGGCCAAAAAGGGCGTATGCGTTTTTTCCTGAATATATTCAGGAAAAAACGCATACGCCCTTTTTGGCCAACCAAGCAAGCTTGCAAAGGAAATCTGCACTACAATGAAGTCTCACTTCCCCCCGGTCAAAAGGGCCATCTGAAAAAAGTGTAAAATCCAGAAAGGCAGGACAGGCCATGGAGAACTGGGAGCCTTGTTATGCTGATGGGTGGGATGTAAATTGCCAACAGACACTCGGGAGTAGTGTATGGTGTTTCCTGAAACATCGAAAAAACAAAGCAACAGAGCCTAGGGCACTTCCACTTATGGTCCTATAGCTTAGGGAAATTAAAATCAAAAACACACAGCCACCCCAAAGTTTGGGACGCCTCTGTTTACAAGAACCTCGTTTACAGTACAAGTTCAACATCGCAGAAAGTGAAAAATGGATAAAGAAGTTGTGGTATTTACTTACAAAGCAATATCACTCAGCAATGAAATCTGTGTCATCAGGCCCTTAGCAGCACAATGAGTGGATTCAGGTACGATGAATCTAACTGAAATAAGTCACACAGAAAAAGAAACATCATAAGATATCAGTAATACACGGAATGGAAACTTGGCTACACAGGAACTGAATTACAGAACAGAACAGGGTCTCAAATTTAGAAAACCAACTTATGCTTGCTTAAGGGTAAAGGTGAGTTGGGGTGCTGCATAAAACCAGAGATTGAAATGAGCACAGATAAAGTTCCTTAAGTCAAATATGGAATAGACAAGAGCTACTCCTTGCTCAACGAAATGGACTCAACACCGCATATTAAACGCCTAAGAATGTACCTGACTAGTAAGTATCTTAAAACCTATGGATTGCTATGTCTCCAAAAGAGAATCAAGCATGTGTACAGGGGCATAAACGCAGCAGTGATAGGATTGGAGAGGTTCGGTGAGCAAATGAAGACCCTTTGAAGTCATATTGCATGGTACCCATTCCACGGGTTTCAACTACCCAGGTTTAAGGTATTCTGCCTTCAGCTAAAACATGCATGTGGAACCTAGAGTATGATCAACCATGTGATCGGGAGACGTGTTCAAATATGTCACAGTTTTCGTACCCTGGTACTCGGGTGCAACATTCCAGACGCTTTACTAACACTCTCCCGACTTGGAGAGTCAGTCCCTTTAACCTCCTGTTTGGCCCAGTTTGCAATTTCTGTGGAAGATGAACAGGAATAACGAGAACCAATGAGAGACTACCTGGAGGTGTCTGAACGGGCAAATTTAACTCTCATTTCCCACCAGGAAGAGGAATTAACCAAAGGCTCAGCGTGCCGTGCCGGAACCAGATTAGGGCCTGAAGCCATCCTGCGGTGTTGCGGCCAGGTCACAAGAAAGCGAGTTGAAGAAAGGAGCTCAGGGTCACTGTAATTCACAAACCTGCAGAGTTATAAATGACAGCTATCTTCCAAAAATAGACTGAAGTAAGGCTGCCAAGAGGACTTGAAAGCGGGGCAGAATTGCAGGAAACCGATTTCAGGAGGTAGACTGGAATTGCATTGAAAGCATAGGAAAAGAGGCAGAACGTCCACAATGATGCACTTGGCCAAAAAGGGCGTATGCGTTTTTTCCTGAATATATTCAGGAAAAAACGCATACGCCCTTTTTGGCCAACCAAGCAAGCTTGCAAAGGAAATCTGCACTACAATGAAGTCTCACTTCCCCCCGGTCAAAAGGGCCATCTGATAAAAGTGTAAAATCCAGAAAGGCAGGACAGGCCATGGAGAACTGGGAGCCTTGTTATGCTGATGGGCGGGATGTAAATTGCCAACAGACACTCGGGAGAAGTGTATGGTGTTTCCTGAAACATCGAAAAAACAAAGCAACAGAGCCTAGGGCACTTCCACTTATGGTCCTATAGCTTAGGGAAATTAAAATCAAAAAGACACAGCCACCCCAATGTTTGGGACGCCTCTGTTTACAAGAACCTCGTTTACCGTACAAGTTCAACATCGCAGAAAGTGAAAAATGGATAAAGAAGTTGTGGTATTTACTTACAAAGCCATATCACTCAGCAATGAAATCTATGTCATCAGGCCCTTAGCAGCACAATGAGTGGATTCAGGTATGATGATTCTAACTGAAATAAGTCACACAGAAAAAGAAACATCATAAGATATCAGTAATACACGGAATGTAAACTTGGCTACACAGGAACTGAATTACAGAACAGAAGAGGGTCTCAAATTTAGAAAACCAACTTATGCTTGCTTAAGGGTAAAGGTGAGTTGGGGTGCTGCATAAAACCAGAGATTGAAATGAGCACAGATAAAGTTCCTTAAGCCAAATATGGAATAGACAAGAGCTACTCCTTGCTCAACGAAATGGACTCAACACCGCATATTAAACGCCTAAGAATGTACCTGACTAGTAAGTATCTTAAAACCTATGGATTGCTATGTCTCCAAAAGAGAATCAAGCATGTGTACAGGGGCATAAACGCAGCAGTGATAGGATTGGAGAGGTTCGGTGAGCAAATGAAGACCCTTTGAAGTCATATTGCATGGTACCCATTCCACGGGTTTCAACTACCCAGGTTTAAGGTATTCTGCCTTCAGCTAAAACATGCATGTGGAACCTAGAGTATGATCAACCATGTGATCGGGAGACGTGTTCAAATATGTCACAGTTTTCGTACCCTGGTACTCGGGTGCAACATTCCAGACGCTTTACTAACACTCTCCCGACTTGGAGAGTCAGTCCCTTTAACCTCCTGTTTGGCCCAGTTTGCAATTTCTGCGGAAGATGAACAGGAATAACGAGAACCAATGAGAGACTACCTGGAGGTGTCTGAACGGGCAAATTTAACTCTCATTTCCCACCAGGAAGAGGAATTAACCAAAGGCTCAGCGTGCCGTGCCGGAACCAGATTAGGGCCTGAAGCCATCCTGCGGTGTTGCGGCCAGGTCACAAGAAAGCGAGTTGAAGAAAGGAGCTCAGGGGCACTGTAATTCACAAACCTGCAGAGTTATAAATGACAGCTATCGTCCAAAAATAGACTGAAGTAAGGCTGCCAAGAGGACTTGAAAGCAGGGCAGAATTGCAGGAAACCGATTTCAGGAGGTAGACTGGAATTGCATTGAAAGCATAGGAAAAGAGGCAGAGCGTCCACAATGATGCACTTGGCCAAAAAGGGCGTATGCGTTTTTTCCTGAATATATTCAGGAAAAAACGCATACGCCCTTTTTGGCCAACCAAGCAAGCTTGCAAAGGAAATCTGCACTACAATGAAGTCTCACTTCCCCCCGGTCAAAAGGGCCATCTGAAAAAAGTGTAAAATCCAGAAAGGCAGGACAGGCCATGGAGAACTGGGAGCCTTGTTATGCTGATGGGTGGGATGTAAATTGCCAACAGACACTCGGGAGTAGTGTATGGTGTTTCCTGAAACATCGAAAAAACAAAGCAACAGAGCCTAGGGCACTTCCACTTATGGTCCTATAGCTTAGGGAAATTAAAATCAAAAACACACAGCCACCCCAAAGTTTGGGACGCCTCTGTTTACAAGAACCTCGTTTACAGTACAAGTTCAACATCGCAGAAAGTGAAAAATGGATAAAGAAGTTGTGGTATTTACTTACAAAGCAATATCACTCAGCAATGAAATCTGTGTCATCAGGCCCTTAGCAGCACAATGAGTGGATTCAGGTACGATGAATCTAACTGAAATAAGTCACACAGAAAAAGAAACATCATAAGATATCAGTAATACACGGAATGGAAACTTGGCTACACAGGAACTGAATTACAGAACAGAACAGGGTCTCAAATTTAGAAAACCAACTTATGCTTGCTTAAGGGTAAAGGTGAGTTGGGGTGCTGCATAAAACCAGAGATTGAAATGAGCACAGATAAAGTTCCTTAAGTCAAATATGGAATAGACAAGAGCTACTCCTTGCTCAACGAAATGGACTCAACACCGCATATTAAACGCCTAAGAATGTACCTGACTAGTAAGTATCTTAAAACCTATGGATTGCTATGTCTCCAAAAGAGAATCAAGCATGTGTACAGGGGCATAAACGCAGCAGTGATAGGATTGGAGAGGTTCGGTGAGCAAATGAAGACCCTTTGAAGTCATATTGCATGGTACCCATTCCACGGGTTTCAACTACCCAGGTTTAAGGTATTCTGCCTTCAGCTAAAACATGCATGTGGAACCTAGAGTATGATCAACCATGTGATCGGGAGACGTGTTCAAATATGTCACAGTTTTCGTACCCTGGTACTCGGGTGCAACATTCCAGACGCTTTACTAACACTCTCCCGACTTGGAGAGTCAGTCCCTTTAACCTCCTGTTTGGCCCAGTTTGCAATTTCTGCGGAAGATGAACAGGAATAACGAGAACCAATGAGAGACTACCTGGAGGTGTCTGAACGGGCAAATTTAACTCTCATTTCCCACCAGGAAGAGGAATTAACCAAAGGCTCAGCGTGCCGTGCCGGAACCAGATTAGGGCCTGAAGCCATCCTGCGGTGTTGCGGCCAGGTCACAAGAAAGCGAGTTGAAGAAAGGAGCTCAGGGTCACTGTAATTCACAAACCTGCAGAGTTATAAATGACAGCTATCTTCCAAAAATAGACTGAAGTAAGGCTGCCAAGAGGACTTGAAAGCGGGGCAGAATTGCAGGAAACCGATTTCAGGAGGTAGACTGGAATTGCATTGAAAGCATAGGAAAAGAGGCAGAACGTCCACAATGATGCACTTGGCCAAAAAGGGCGTATGCGTTTTTTCCTGAATATATTCAGGAAAAAACGCATACGCCCTTTTTGGCCAACCAAGCAAGCTTGCAAAGGAAATCTGCACTACAATGAAGTCTCACTTCCCCCCGGTCAAAAGGGCCATCTGAAAAAAGTGTAAAATCCAGAAAGGCAGGACAGGCCATGGAGAACTGGGAGCCTTGTTATGCTGATGGGCGGGATGTAAATTGCCAACAGACACTCGGGAGAAGTGTATGGTGTTTCCTGAAACATCGAAAAAACAAAGCAACAGAGCCTAGGGCACTTCCACTTATGGTCCTATAGCTTAGGGAAATTAAAATCAAAAAGACACAGCCACCCCAATGTTTGGGACGCCTCTGTTTACAAGAACCTCGTTTACCGTACAAGTTCAACATCGCAGAAAGTGAAAAATGGATAAAGAAGTTGTGGTATTTACTTACAAAGCCATATCACTCAGCAATGAAATCTATGTCATCAGGCCCTTAGCAGCACAATGAGTGGATTCAGGTATGATGATTCTAACTGAAATAAGTCACACAGAAAAAGAAACATCATAAGATATCAGTAATACACGGAATGTAAACTTGGCTACACAGGAACTGAATTACAGAACAGAAGAGGGTCTCAAATTTAGAAAACCAACTTATGCTTGCTTAAGGGTAAAGGTGAGTTGGGGTGCTGCATAAAACCAGAGATTGAAATGAGCACAGATAAAGTTCCTTAAGCCAAATATGGAATAGACAAGAGCTACTCCTTGCTCAACGAAATGGACTCAACACCGCATATTAAACGCCTAAGAATGTACCTGACTAGTAAGTATCTTAAAACCTATGGATTGCTATGTCTCCAAAAGAGAATCAAGCATGTGTACAGGGGCATAAACGCAGCAGTGATAGGATTGGAGAGGTTCGGTGAGCAAATGAAGACCCTTTGAAGTCATATTGCATGGTACCCATTCCACGGGTTTCAACTACCCAGGTTTAAGGTATTCTGCCTTCAGCTAAAACATGCATGTGGAACCTAGAGTATGATCAACCATGTGATCGGGAGACGTGTTCAAATATGTCACAGTTTTCGTACCCTGGTACTCGGGTGCAACATTCCAGACGCTTTACTAACACTCTCCCGACTTGGAGAGTCAGTCCCTTTAACCTCCTGTTTGGCCCAGTTTGCAATTTCTGCGGAAGATGAACAGGAATAACGAGAACCAATGAGAGACTACCTGGAGGTGTCTGAACGGGCAAATTTAACTCTCATTTCCCACCAGGAAGAGGAATTAACCAAAGGCTCAGCGTGCCGTGCCGGAACCAGATTAGGGCCTGAAGCCATCCTGCGGTGTTGCGGCCAGGTCACAAGAAAGCGAGTTGAAGAAAGGAGCTCAGGGGCACTGTAATTCACAAACCTGCAGAGTTATAAATGACAGCTATCGTCCAAAAATAGACTGAAGTAAGGCTGCCAAGAGGACTTGAAAGCAGGGCAGAATTGCAGGAAACCGATTTCAGGAGGTAGACTGGAATTGCATTGAAAGCATAGGAAAAGAGGCAGAGCGTCCACAATGATGCACTTGGCCAAAAAGGGCGTATGCGTTTTTTCCTGAATATATTCAGGAAAAAACGCATACGCCCTTTTTGGCCAACCAAGCAAGCTTGCAAAGGAAATCTGCACTACAATGAAGTCTCACTTCCCCCCGGTCAAAAGGGCCATCTGAAAAAAGTGTAAAATCCAGAAAGGCAGGACAGGCCATGGAGAACTGGGAGCCTTGTTATGCTGATGGGCGGGATGTAAATTGCCAGCAGACACTCGGGAGAAGTGTATGGTGTTTCCTGAAACATCTAAAAAACAAAGCAACAGAGCCTAGGGCACTTCCACTTATGGTCCTATAGCTTAGGGAAATTAAAATCAAAAACACACAGCCACCCCAAAGTTTGGGACGCCTCTGTTTACAAGAACCTCGTTTACAGTACAAGTTCAACATCGCAGAAAGTGAAAAATGGATAAAGAAGTTGTGGTATTTACTTACAAAGCAATATCACTCAGCAATGAAATCTGTGTCATCAGGCCCTTAGCAGCACAATGAGTGGATTCAGGTACGATGAATCTAACTGAAATAAGTCACACAGAAAAAGAAACATCATAAGATATCAGTAATACACGGAATGGAAACTTGGCTACACAGGAACTGAATTACAGAACAGAACAGGGTCCCAAATTTAGAAAACCAACTTATGCTTGCTTAAGGGTAAAGGTGAGTTGGGGTGCTGCATAAAACCAGAGATTGAAATGAGCACAGATAAAGTTCCTTAAGTCAAATATGGAATAGACAAGAGCTACTCCTTGCTCAATGAAATGGACTCAACACCGCATATTAAACGCCTAAGAATGTACCTGATTAGTAAGTATCTTAAAACCTATGGATTGCTATGTCTCCAAAAGAGAATCAAGCATGTGTACAGGGGCATAAACGCAGCAGTGATAGGATTGGAGAGGTTCGGTGAGCAAATGAAGACCCTTTGAAGTCATATTGCATGGTACCCATTCCACGGGTTTCAACTACCCAGGTTTAAGGTATTCTTCCTTCAGCTAAAACATGCATGTGGAACCTAGAGTATGATAAACCATGTGATCGGGAGACGTGTTCAAATATGTCTCAGTTTTCGTACCCTGGTACTCGGGTGCAACATTCCAGACGCTTTACTAACACTCTCCCGACTTGGAGAGTCAGTCCCTTTAACCTCCTGTTTGGCCCAGTTTGCAATTTCTGCGGAAGATGAACAGGAATAGCGAGAACCAATGAGAGGCTAGCTGGAGGTGTCTGGACGGGCAAATTTAACTCTCATTTCCCACCAGGAAGAGGAATTAACCAAAGGCTCAGCGTGCCGGGCCGGAACCAGATTAGGGCCTGAAGCCATCCTGCAGTGTTGCGGCCAGGTCACAAGGAAGCGAGTTGAAGAAAGGAGCTCAGGGGCACTGTAATTCACAAACCTGCAGAGTTATAAATGACAGCTATCGTCCAAAAATAGACTGAAGTAAGGCTGCCAAGAGGACTTGAAAGCGGGGCAGAATTGCAGGAAACCGATTTCAGGAGGTAGACTGGAATTGCATTGAAAGCATAGGAAAAGAGGCAGAACGTCCACAATGATGCACTTGGCCAAAAAGGGCGTATGCGTTTTTTCCTGAATATATTCAGGAAAAAACGCATACGCCCTTTTTGGCCAACCAAGCAAGCTTGCAAAGGAAATCTGCACTACAATGAAGTCTCACTTCCCCCCGGTCAAAAGGGCCATCTGAAAAAAGTGTAAAATCCAGAAAGGCAGGACAGGCCATGGAGAACTGGGAGCCTTGTTATGCTGATGGGCGGGATGTAAATTGCCAACAGACACTCGGGAGAAGTGTATGGTGTTTCCTGAAACATCTAAAAAACAAAGCAACAGAGCCTAGGGCACTTCCACTTATGGTCCTATAGCTTAGGGAAATTAAAATCTAAAAGACACAGCCACCCCAAAGTTTGGGACGCCTCTGTTTACAAGAACCTCGTTTACCGTACAAGTTCAATATCACAGAAAGTGAAAAATGGATAAAGAACTTGTGGTACTTACGTACAATGCAGTATCACTCAGCAATGAAATCTATGTCATCAGGCCCGCAGCAGCATGATGAGTGGATTCAGGTACGATGATTCTAACTGAAATAAGTCACACAGAAAAAGAAACATTATAAGATATCACTAATACACGGAATGTAAACTTGGTTACACAGGAACTGAATTCCAAAACAGAACAGGGTCTCAAATTTAGAAAACCAACTTATGCTTGCTTAAGGGTAAAGGTGAGTTGGGGTGCTGCATAAAACCAGAGATTGAAATGAGCACAGATAAAGTTCCTTAAGCCAAATATGGAATAGACAAGAGCTACTCCTTGCTCAACGAAGTGGACTCAACACTCCATATTAAACGCCTAAGAATGTACCTGACTAGTAAGTATCTTAAAACCTATGGATTGCTATGTCTCCAAAAGAGAATCAAGCATGTGTACAGGGGCATAAACGCAGCAGTGATAGGATTGGAGAGGTTCGGTGAGCAAATGAAGACCCTTTGAAGTCATATTGCATGGTACCCATTCCACGGGTCTCAACTCTACAGGTTTAAGGTATTCTTCCTTCAGCTAAAACATGCATGTGGAACCCAAGTATGACCAACCATGTGAACGGGAGACGTGTTCAAATATGTCTCAGTTTTCCTCCCCTGGTACTCGGGTGCAACATTCCAGACGCTTTACTGACACTCTCCCGACTTGGAGAGTCAGTCCCTTTAACCTCCTGTTTGGCCCAGTTTGCAATTTCTGCGGAAGATGAACAGGAATAGCGAGAAGCAATGAGAGGCTAGCTGGAGGTGTCTGGACGGGCAAATTTAACTCTCATTTCACACCAGGAAGAGGAATTAACCAAAGGCTCAGCATGCCGGGCCGGAACCAGATTAGGGCCTGAAGCCATCCTGCAGTGTTGCGGCCAGCTCACAAGAAAGCGAGTTGAAGAAAGGAGCTCAGGGGCACTGTAATTCACAAACCTGCAGAGTTATAAATGACAGCTATCGTCCAAAAATAGACTGAAGTAAGGCTGCCAAGAGGACTTGAAAGCGGGGCAGAATTGCAGGAAACCGATTTCAGGAGGTAGACTGGAATTGCATTGAAAGCATAGGAAAAGAGGCAGAACGTCCACAATGATGCACTTGGCCAAAAAGGGCGTATGCGTTTTTTCCTGAATATATTCAGGAAAAAACGCATACGCCCTTTTTGGCCAACCAAGCAAGCTTGCAAAGGAAATCTGCACTAAAATGAAGTCTCACTTCCCCCCGGTCAAAAGGGCCATCTGAAAAAAGTGTAAAATCCAGAAAGGCAGGACAGGCCATGGAGAACTGGGAGCCTTGTTATTCTGAAGGGCGGGATGTAAATTGCCAAGAACCACTCGAGAGAAGTGTATGGTGTTAACTGAAACATCTAAAAAACAAAGCAACAGAGCCTAGGGCACTTCCACTTATGGTCCTATAGCTTAGGGAAATTAAAATCAAAAAGACACAGCCACCCCAAAGTTTGGGACGCCTCTGTTTACAAGAACATCGTTTACAGTACAAGTTCAACATCGCAGAAAGTGAAAAATGGATAAAGAAGTTGTGGTATTTACTTACAAAGCAATATCACTCAGCAATGAAATCTATGTCATCAGGCCCTTAGCAGCACAATGAGTGGATTCAGGTATGATGATTCTAACTGAAATAAGTCACACAGAAAAAGAAACATCATAAGATATCAGTAATACACGGAATGGAAACTTGGCTACACAGGAACTGAATAACAGAACAGAACAGGGTCTCAAATTTAGAAAACCAACTTATGCTTGCTTAAGGGTAAAGGTGAGTTGGGGTGCTGCATAAAACCAGAGATTGAAATGAGCACAGATAAAGTTCCTTAAGCCAAATATGGAATAGACAAGAGCTACTCCTTGTTCAACAAAATGGACTCAACACCGCATATTAAACGCCTAAGAATGTACCTGACTAGTAAGTATCTTAAAACCTATGGATTGCTATGTCTCCGAAAGAGAATCAAGCATGTGTACAGGGGCATAAACGCAGCAGTGATAGGATTGGAGAGGTTCGGTGAGCAAATGAAGACCCTTTGAAGTCATATTGCATGGTACCCATTCCACGGGTCTCAACTCTCCAGGTTTAAGGTATTCTTCCTTCAGCTAAAACATGCATGTGGAACCCAAGTATGATCAACCATGTGAACGGGAGACGTGTTCAAATATGTCTCAGTTTTCCTCCCCTGGTACTCGGGTGCAACATTCCAGACGCTTTACTGACACTCTCCCGACTTGGAGAGTCAGTCCCTTTAACCTCCTGTTTGGCCCAGTTTGCAATTTCTGAGGAAGATGAACAGGAATAGCGAGAAGCAATGAGAGGCTAGCTGGAGGTGTCTGGACGGGTAAATTTAACTGTCATTTCCCACCAGGAAGAGGAATTAACCAAAGGCTCAGCATGCCGGGCCGGAACCAGATTAGGGCCTGAAGCCATCCTGCGGTGTTGCGGCCAGGTCACAAGAAAGCGAGTTGAAGAAAGGAGCTCAAGGGCACTGTAATTCACAAACCTGCAGAGTTATAAATGACAGCTATCGTCCAAAAATAGACTGAAGTAAGGCTGCCAAGAGGACTTGAAAGCGGGGCAGAATTGCAGGAAACCGATTTCAGGAGGTAGACTGGAATTGCATTGAAAGCATAGGAAAAGAGGCAGAACGTCCACAATGATGCACTTGGCCAAAAAGGGCGTATGCGTTTTTTCCTGAATATATTCAGGAAAAAACGCATACGCCCTTTTTGGCCAACCAAGCAAGCTTGCAAAGGAAATCTGCACTACAATGAAGTCTCACTTCCCCCCGGTCAAAAGGGCCATCTGAAAAAAGTGTAAAATCCAGAAAGGCAGGACAGGACATGGAGAACTGGGAGCCTTGTTATGCTGATGGGCGGGATGTAAATTGCCAACAACCACTCGGGAGAAGTGTATGGTGTTTCCTGAAACATCTAAAAAACAAAGCAACAGAGCCTAGGGCACTGCCACTTATGGTCCTATAGCTTAGGGAAATTAAAATCAAAAAGACACAGCCACCCCAAAGTTTGGGACGCCTCTGTTTACAAGAACATCGTTTATAGTACAAGTTCAACATCGCAGAAAGTGAAAAATGGATAAAGAAGTTGTGGTATTTACTTACAAAGCAATATCACTCAGCAATGAAATCTATGTCATCAGGCCCTTAGCAGCACAATGAGTGGATTCAGGTATGATGATTCTAACTGAAATAAGTCACACAGAAAAAGAAACATCATAAGATATCAGTAATACACGGAATGGAAACTTGGCTACACAGGAACTGAATAACAGAACAGAACAGGGTCTCAAATTTAGAAAACCAACTTATGCTTGCTTAAGGGGAAAGGTGAGTTGGGGTGCTGCATAAAACCAGAGATTGAAATGAGCACAGATAAAGTTCCTTAAGCCAAATATGGAATAGACAAGAGCTACTCCTTGTTCAACGAAATGGACTCAACACCGCATATTAAACGCCTAAGAATGTACCTGACTAGTAAGTATCTTAAAACCTATGGATTGCTATGTCTCCGAAAGAGAATCAAGCATGTGTACAGGGGCATAAACACAGCAGTGATAGGATTGGAGAGGTTCGGTGAGCAAATGAAGTCCCTTTGAAGTCATATGGCATGGTACCCATTCCACGGGTTTCAACTACCCAGGTTTAAGGTATTCTTCCTTCAGCTAAAACATGCATGTGGAACCTAGAGTATGATCAACCATGTGATCGGGAGACGTGTTCAAATATGTCTCAGTTTTCGTACCCTGGTACTCGGGTGCAACATTCCAGACGCTTTACTAACACTCTCCCGACTTGGAGAGTCAGTCCCTTTAACCTCCTGTTTGGCCCAGTTTGCAATTTCTGCGGAAGATGAACAGGAATAGCGAGAACCAATGAGAGACTAGCTGGAGGTGTCTGAACGGGCAAATTTAACTCTCATTTCCCACCAGGAAGAGGAATTAACCAAAGGCTCAGCGTGCCGTGCCAGAACCAGATTAGGGCCTGAAGCCATCCTGCGGTGTTGCGGCCAGCTCAAAAGAAAGCGAGTTGAAGAAAGGAGCTCAGGGGTACTCTAATTCACAAACCTGCAGAGTTATAAATGACAGCTATCGTCCAAAAATAGACTGAAGTAAGGCTGCCAAGAGGACTTGAAAGCGGGGCAGAATTGCAGGAAACCGATTTCAGGAGGTAGACTGGAATTGCATTGAAAGCATAGGAAAAGAGGCAGAACGTCCACAATGATGCACTTGGCCAAAAAGGGCGTATGCGTTTTTTCCTGAATATATTCAGGAAAAAACGCATACGCCCTTTTTGGCCAACCAAGCAAGCTTGCAAAGGAAATCTGCACTACAATGAAGTCTCACTTCCCCCCGGTCAAAAGGGCCATCTGAAAAAAGTGTAAAATCCAGAAAGGCAGGACAGGCCATGGAGAACTGGGAGCCTTGTTATTCTGAAGGGCGGGATGTAAATTGCCAAGAACCACTCGGGAGAAGTGTATGGTGTTAACTGAAACATCTAAAAAACAAAGCAACAGAGCCTAGGGCACTTCCACTTATGGTCCTATAGCTTAGGGAATTTAAAATCTAAAAGACACAGCCACCCCAAAGTTTCAAACGGCTCTGTTTACAAGAACATCGTTTACAGTACAAGTTCAACATCGCAGAAAGTGAAAAATGGATAAAGAAGTTGTGGTATTTACTTACAAAGCAATATCACTCAGCAATGAAATCTATGTCATCAGGCCCTTAGCAGCACAATGAGTGGATTCAGGTATGATGATTCTAACTGAAATAAGTCACACAGAAAAAGAAACATCATAAGATATCAGTAATACACGGAATGGAAACTTGGCTACACAGGAACTGAATTACAGAACAGAACAGGGTCTCAAATTTAGAAAACCAACTTATTCTTGCTTAAAGGTAAAGGTGAGTTGGGGTGCTGCATAAAACCAGAGATTGAAATGAGCACAGATAAAGTTCCTTAAGTCAAATATGGAATAGACAAGAGCTACTCCTTGCTCAACGAAATGGACTCAACACCGCATATTAAACGCCTAAGAATGTACCTGACTAGTAAGTATCGTAAAACCTATGGATTGCTATGGCTCCAAAAGAGAATCAAGCATGTGAACAGGGGCATAAACGCAGCAGTGATAGGATTGGAGAGGTTCGGTGAGCAAATGAAGACCCTTTGAAGTCATATTGCATGGTACCCATTCCACGGGTCTCAACTCTACAGGTTTAAGGTATTCTTCCTTCAGCTAAAACATGCATGTGGAACCCAAGTATGATCAACCATGTGAACGGGAGACGTGTTCAAATATGTCTCAGTTTTCCTCCCCTGGTACTCGGGTGCAACATTCCAGACGCTTTACTGACACTCTCCCGACTTGGAGAGTCAGTCCCTTTAACCTCCTGTTTGGCCCAGTTTGCAATTTCTGCGGAAGATGAACAGGAATAGCGAGAAGCAATGAGAGGCTAGCTGGAGGTGTCTGGACGGGCAAATTTAACTCTCATTTCCCTCCAGGAAGAGGAATTAACCAAAGGCTCAGCATGCCGGGCCGGAACCAGATTAGGGCCTGAAGCCATCCTGCGGTGTTGCGGCCAGGTCACAAGAAAGCGAGTTGAAGAAAGGAGCTCAAGGGCACTGTAATTCACAAACCTGCAGAGTTATAAATGACAGCTATCGTCCAAAAATAGACTGAAGTAAGGCTGCCAAGAGGACTTGAAAGCGGGGCAGAATTGCAGGAAACCGATTTCAGGAGGTAGACTGGAATTGCATTGAAAGCATAGGAAAAGAGGCAGAACGTCCACAATGATGCACTTGGCCAAAAAGGGCGTATGCGTTTTTTCCTGAATATATTCAGGAAAAAACGCATACGCCCTTTTTGGCCAACCAAGCAAGCTTGCAAAGGAAATCTGCACTACAATGAAGTCTCACTTCCCCCCGGTCAAAAGGGCCATCTGAAAAAAGTGTAAAATCCAGAAAGGCAGGACAGGCCATGGAGAACTGGGAGCCTTGTTATGCTGATGGGCGGGATGTAATTTGCCAACAACCACTCGGGAGAAGTGTATGGTGTTTCCTGAAACATCTAAAAAACAAAGCAACAGAATCTAGGGCACTTCCACTTATGGTCCTATAGCTTAGGGAAATTAAAATGAAAAAGACACAGCCACCCCAAAGTTTGGAACGGCTCTGTTTACAAGAACCTCGTTTACAGTACAAGTTCAACATCGCAGAAAGTGAAAAATGGATAAAGAAGTTGTGGTATTTTCTTACAAAGCAATATCACTCAGCAATGAAATCTGTGTCATCAGGACCTTAGCAGCACAATGAGTGGATTCAGGTATGATGATTCTAACTGAAATAAGTCACACAGAAAAAGAAACATCATAAGATATCACTAATACACGGAATGTAAACTTGGCTACACAGGAACTGCATTCCAAAACAGAACAGGGTCTCAAATTTAGAAAACCAACTTATGCTTGCTTAAGGGGAAAGGTGAGTTGGGGTGCTGCATAAAACCAGAGATTGAAATGAGCACAGATAAAGTTCCTTAAGCCAAATATGGAATAGACAAGAGCTACTCCTTGCTCAACGAAATGGACTCAAAACCCCATATTAAACGCCTAAGAATGTACCTGACTAGTAAGTATCTTAAAACCTATGGATTGCTATGTCTCCAAAAGAGAATGAATCGTGTGTACAGGGGCATAAACGCAGCAGTGATAGGATTGGAGAGGTTCGGTGAGCAAATGAAGACCCTTTGAAGTCATATTGCATGGTACCCATTACACGGGTCTCAACTCTCCAGGTTTAAGGTATTCTTCCTTCAGCTAAAACATGCATGTGGAACCCAGAGTATGATCAACCATATGAACGGGAGACGTGTTCAAATATGTCTCAGTTTTCCTCCCCTGGTACTCGGGTGCAACATTCCAGACGCTTTACTAACACTCTCCCGACTTGGAGAGTCAGTCCCTTTAACCTCCTGTTTGGCCCAGTTTGCAATTTCTGCGGAAGATGAACAGGAATAGCGAGAACCAATGAGAGGCTAGCTGGAGGTGTCTGGACGGGCAAATTCAACTCTCATTTCCCACCAGGAAGAGGAATTAACCAAAGGCTCAGCATGCCGGGCCGGAACCAGATTAGGGCCTGAAGCCATCCTGCGGTGTTGCGGCCAGGTCACAAGAAAGCGAGTTGAAGAAAGGAGCTCAGGGGCACTGTAATTCACAAACCTGCAGAGTTATAAATGACAGCTATCGTCCAAAAATAGACTGAAGTAAGGCTGCCAAGAGGACTTGAAAGCGGGGCAGAATTGCAGGAAACCGATTTCAGGAGGTAGACTGGAATTGCATTGAAAGCATAGGAAAAGAGGCAGAACGTCCACAATGATGCACTTGGCCAAAAAGGGCGTATGCGTTTTTTCCTGAATATATTCAGGAAAAAACGCATACGCCCTTTTTGGCCAACCAAGCAAGCTTGCAAAGGAAATCTGCACTACAATGAAGTCTCACTTCCCCCCGGTCAAAAGGGCCATCTGAAAAAAGTGTAAAATCCAGAAAGGCAGGACAGGCCATGGAGAACTGGGAGCCTTGTTATGCTGATGGGCGGGATGTAAATTGCCAAGAACCACTTGGGAGAAGTGTATGGTGTTTCCTGAAACAACTAAAAAACAAAGCAGCAGAACCTAGGGCACTTCCACTTATGGTCCTATAGCTTAGGGAAATTAAAATGAAAAAGACACAGCCACCCCAAAGTTTGGAACGGCTCTGTTTACAAGAACCTCGTTTACAGTACAAGTTCAACATCGCAGAAAGTGAAAAATGGATAAAGAAGTTGTGGTATTTACTTACAAAGCAATATCACTCAGCAATGAAATCTGTGTCATCAGGCCCTTAGCAGCACAATGAGTGGATTCAGGTATGATGATTCTAACTGAAATAAGTCACACAGAAAAAGAAACATCATAAGATATCACTAATACACGGAATGTAAACTTGGCTACACAGGAACTGCATTCCAAAACAGAACAGGGTCTCAAATTTAGAAAACCAACTTATGCTTGCTTAAGGGGAAAGGTGAGTTGGGGTGCTGCATAAAACCAGAGATTGAAATGAGCACAGATAAAGTTCCTTAAGCCAAATATGGAATAGACAAGAGCTACTCCTTGCTCAACGAAATGGACTCAAAACCCCATATTAAACGCCTAAGAATGTACCTGACTAGTAAGTATCTTAAAACCTATGGATTGCTATGTCTCCAAAAGAGAATGAAGCGTGTGTACAGGGGCATAAACGCAGCAGTGATAGGATTGGAGAGGTTCGGTGAGCAAATGAAGACCCTTTGAAGTCATATTGCATGGTACCCATTACACGGGTCTCAACTCTCCAGGTTTAAGGTATTCTTCCTTCAGCTAAAACATGCATGTGGAACCCAGAGTATGATCAACCATATGAACGGGAGACGTGTTCAAATATGTCTCAGTTTTCCTCCCCTGGTACTCGGGTGCAACATTCCAGACGCTTTACTAACACTCTCCCGACTTGGAGAGTCAGTCCCTTTAACCTCCTGTTTGGCCCAGTTTGCAATTTCTGCGGAAGATGAACAGGAATAGCGAGAACCAATGAGAGGCTAGCTGGAGGTGTCTGGACGGGCAAATTCAACTCTCATTTCCCACCAGGAAGAGGAATTAACCAAAGGCTCAGCATGCCGGGCCGGAACCAGATTAGGGCCTGAAGCCATCCTGCGGTGTTGCGGCCAGGTCACAAGAAAGCGAGTTGAAGAAAGGAGCTCAGGGGCACTGTAATTCACAAACCTGCAGAGTTATAAATGACAGCTATCGTCCAAAAATAGACTGAAGTAAGGCTGCCAAGAGGACTTGAAAGCGGGGCAGAATTGCAGGAAACCGATTTCAGGAGGTAGACTGGAATTGCATTGAAAGCATAGGAAAAGAGGCAGAACGTCCACAATGATGCACTTGGCCAAAAAGGGCGTATGCGTTTTTTCCTGAATATATTCAGGAAAAAACGCATACGCCCTTTTTGGCCAACCAAGCAAGCTTGCAAAGGAAATCTGCACTACAATGAAGTCTCACTTCCCCCCGGTCAAAAGGGCCATCTGAAAAAAGTGTAAAATCCAGAAAGGCAGGACAGGCCATGGAGAACTGGGAGCCTTGTTATGCTGATGGGCGGGATGTAAATTGCCAAGAACCACTTGGGAGAAGTGTATGGTGTTTCCTGAAACAACTAAAAAACAAAGCAGCAGAACCTAGGGCACTTCCACTTATGGTCCTATAGCTTAGGGAAATTAAAATCAAAAAGACACAGCCACCCCAAAGTTTGGAACGGCTCTGTTTACAAGAACCTCGTTTACAGTACAAGTTCAACATCGCAGAAAGTGAAAAATGGATAAAGAAGTTGTGGTATTTACTTACAAAGCAATATCACTCAGCAATGAAATCTGTGTCATCAGGCCCTTAGCAGCACAATGAGTGGATTCAGGTATGATGATTCTAACTGAAATAAGTCACACAGAAAAAGAAACATCATAAGATATCACTAATACACGGAATGTAAACTTGGCTACACAGGAACTGCATTCCCAAACAGAACAGGGTCTCAAATTTAGAAAACCAACTTATGCTTGCTTAAGGGTAAAGGTGAGTTGGGGTGCTGCATAAAACCAGAGATTGAAATGAGCACAGATAAAGTTCCTTAAGCCAAATATGGAATAGACAAGAGCTACTCCTTGCTCAACGAAATGGACTCAAAACCCCATATTAAACGCCTAAGAATGTACCTGACAAGTAAGTATCTTAAAACCTATGGATTGCTATGTCTCCAAAAGAGAATCAAGCGTGTGTACAGGGGCATAAACGCAGCAGTGATAGGATTGGAGAGGTTCGGTGAGCAAATGAAGACCCTTTGAAGTCATATTGCATGGTACCCATTACACGGGTCTCAACTCTCCAGGTTTAAGGTATTCTTCCTTCAGCTAAAACATGCATGTGGAACCCAGAGTATGATCAACCATGTGAACGGGAGATGTGTTCAAATATGTCTCAGTTTTCCTCCCCTGGTACTCGGGTGCAACATTCCAGACGCTTTACTAACACTCTCCCGACTTGGAGAGTCAGTCCCTTTAACCTCCTGTTTGGCCCAGTTTGCAATTTCTGCGGAAGATGAACAGGAATAGCGAGAACCAATGAGAGGCTAGCTGGAGGTGTCTGGACGGGCAAATTCAACTCTCATTTCCCACCAGGAAGAGGAATTAACCAAAGGCTCAGCATGCCGGGCCGGAACCAGATTAGGGCCTGAAGCCATCCTGCGGTGTTGCGGCCAGGTCACAAGAAAGCGAGTTGAAGAAAGGAGCTCAGGGGCACTGTAATTCACAAACCTGCAGAGTAATAAATGACAGCTATCGTCCAAAAATAGACTGAAGTAAGGCTGCCAAGAGGACTTGAAAGCGGGGCAGAATTGCAGGAAACCGATTTCAGGAGGTAGACTGGAATTGCATTGAAAGCATAGGAAAAGAGGCAGAACGTCCACAATGATGCACTTGGCCAAAAAGGGCGTATGCGTTTTTTCCTGAATATATTCAGGAAAAAACGCATACGCCCTTTTTGGCCAACCAAGCAAGCTTGCAAAGGAAATCTGCACTACAATGAAGTCTCACTTCCCCCCGGTCAAAAGGGCCATCTGAAAAAAGTGTAAAATCCAGAAAGGCAGGACAGGCCATGGAGAACTGGGAGCCTTGTTATGCTGATGGGCGGGATGTAAATTGCCAACAACCACTCCGGAGAAGTGTATGGTGCTTCCTGAAACATCTAAAAAACAAAGCAACAGAGCCTAGGCACTTCCACTTATGGTCCTATAGCTTAGGGAATTTAAAATCAAAAAGAGACAGCCACCCCAAAGTTTGCAACGGCTCTGTTTACAAGAACCTCGTTTACAGTACAAGTTCAACATCGCAGAAAGTGAAAAATGGATAAAGAAGTTGTGGTATTCACTTACAAAGCAATATCACTCAGCAATGAAATCTATGTCATCAGGCCCTTAGCAGCACAATGAGTGGATTCAGGTATGATGATTCTAACTGAAATAAGTCACACAGAAAAAGAAACATCATAAGATATCAGTAATACACGGAATGGAAACTTGGCTACACAGGAACTGAATAACAGAACAGAACAGGGTCTCAAATTTAGAAAACCTACTTATGCTTGCTTAAGGGGAAAGGTGAATTGGGGTGCTGCATAAAACCAGAGATTGAAATGAGCACAGATAAAGTTCCTTAAGCCAAATATGGAATAGACAAGAGCTACTCCTTGCTCAACAAAATGGACTCAACACCGCATATTAAACGCCTAAGAATGTACCTGACTAGTAAGTATCTTAAAACCTATGGATTGCCATGTCTCCGAAAGAGAATCAAGCATGTGTGCAGGTGCATAAACGCAGCAGTGATAGGATTGGAGAGGTTCGGTGAGCAAATGAAGACCCTTTGAAATCATATTGCATGGTACCCTTTACACGGGTTTCAACTACCCAGGTTTTAGGTATTCTTCCTTCAACTAAAACATGCATGTGGAACCTAGAGTATGATCAACCATGTGATCGGGAGACCTGTTCAAATATGTCTCAGTTTTCGTACCCTGGTACTCGGGTGCAACATTCCAGACGCTTTACTAACACTCTCCCCACTTGGAGAGTCAGCGCCTTTAACCTCCTGTTTGGCACAGTTTCCAATTTCTGCGAAAGATGAACAGGAATAGCGAGAACCAATGAGAGGCTAGCTGGAGATGTCTGGACGGGCAAATTTAACTCTCATTTCCCACCAGGAAGAGGAAATAACCAAAGGCTCAGCGTGCCGTACCGGAACCAGATTAGGGCCTGAAGCCATCCTGCGGTGTTGCGGCCAGGTCACAAGAAAGCGAGTTGAAGAAAGGAGCTCAGGGGCACTGTAATTCACAAACCTGCAGAGTTATAAATGACAGCTATCGTCCAAAAATAGACTGAAGTAAGGCTGCCAAGAGGACTTGAAAGCGGGGCAGAATTGCAGGAAACCGATTTCAGGAGGTAGACTGGAATTGCATTGAAAGCATAGGAAAAGAGGCAGAACGTCCACAATGATGCACTTGGCCAAAAAGGGCGTATGCGTTTTTTCCTGAATATATTCAGGAAAAAACGCATACGCCCTTTTTGGCCAACCAAGCAAGCTTGCAAAGAAATCTGCACTACAATGAAGTCTCACTTCCCCCCGGTCAAAAGGGCCATCTGATAAAAGTGTAAAATCCAGAAAGGCAGGACAGGCCATGGAGAACTGGGAGCCTTGTTATGCTGATGGGCGGGATGTAAATTGCCAAGAACCACTTGGGAGAAGTGTATGGTGTTTCCTGAAACATCTAAAAAACAAAGCAACAGAGCCTAGGGCACTTCCACTTATGGTCCTATAGCTTAGGGAAATTAAAATCAAAAAGACACAGCCACCCCAAAGTTTGGAACGGCTCTGTTTACAAGAACCTCGTTTACAGTACAAGTTCAACATCGCAGAAAGTGAAAAATGGATAAAGAAGTTGTGGTATTCACTTACAAAGCAATATCACTCAGCAATGAAATCTATGTCATCAGGCCCTTAGCAGCACAATGAGTGGATTCAGGTATGATGATTCTAACTGAAATAAGTCACACAGAAAAAGAAACATCATAAGATATCAGTAATACACGGAATGGAAACTTGGCTACACAGGAACTGAATTACAGAACAGAAAAGGGTCTCACATTTAGAAAACCAACTTATGCTTGCTTAAGGGGAAAGGTGAGTTGGGGTGCTGCATAAAACCAGAGATTGAAATGAGCACAGATAAAGTTCCTTAAGCCAAATATGGAATAGACAAGAGCTACTCCTTGCTCAACGAAATGGACTCAACACCGCATATTAAACGCCTAAGAATGTACCTGACTAGTAAGTATTTTAAAACCTATGGATTGCTATGTCTCCGAAAGAGAATCAAGCATGTGTGCAGGTGCATAAACGCAGCAGTGATAGGATTGGAGAGGTTCGGTGAGCAAATGAAGACCCTTTGAAATCATATTGCATGGTACCCATTACACGGGTTTCAACTACCCAGGTTTTAGGTATTCTTCCTTCAACTAAAACATGCATGTGGAACCTAGAGGATGATCAACCATGTGATCGGGAGACCTGTTCAAATATGTCTCAGTTTTCGTACCCTGGTACTCGGGTGCAACATTCCAGACGCTTTACTAACACTCTCCCCACTTGGAGAGTCAGCGCCTTTAACCTCCTGTTTGGCACAGTTTCCAATCTCTGCGGAAGATGAACAGGAATAGCGAGAACCAATGAGAGGCTAGCTGGAGATGTCTGGACGGGCAAATTTAACTCTCATTTCCCACCAGGAAGAGGAAATAACCAAAGGCTCAGCGTGCCGTGCCGGAACCAGATTAGGGCCTGAAGCCATCCTGCGGTGTTGCGGCCAGCTCACAAGAAAGCGAGTTGAAGAAAGGAGCTCAGGGGCACTGTAATTCACAAACCTGCAGAGTTATAAATGACAGCTATCGTCCAAAAATAGACTGAAGTAAGGCTGCCAAGAGGACTTGAAAGCGGGGCAGAATTGCAGGAAACCGATTTCAGGAGGTAGACTGGAATTGCATTGAAAGCATAGGAAAAGAGGCAGAACGTCCACAATGATGCACTTGGCCAAAAAGGGCGTATGCGTTTTTTCCTGAATATATTCAGGAAAAAACGCATACGCCCTTTTTGGCCAACCAAGCAAGCTTGCAAAGAAATCTGCACTACAATGAAGTCTCACTTCCCCCCGGTCAAAAGGGCCATCTGATAAAAGTGTAAAATCCAGAAAGGCAGGACAGGCCATGGAGAACTGGGAGCCTTGTTATGCTGATGGGCGGGATGTAAATTGCCAACAACCACTCGGGAGAAGTGTATGGTGTTTCCTGAACCATCTAAAAAACAAAGCAACAGAACCTAGGGCACTTCCACTTATGGTCCTATAGCTTAGGGAAATTAAAATCTAAAAGACACAGCCACCCCAAAGTTTGGAACGGCTCTGTTTACAATAACCTCGTTTACCGTACAAGTTCAACATCGCAGAAAGTGAAAAATGGATAAAGAAGTTGTGGTATTCACTTACAAAGCAATATCACTCAGCAATGATATCTATGTCATCAGGCGCTTAGCAGCACAATGAGTGGATTCAGGTATGATGATTCTAACTGAAATAAGTCACACAGAAAAAGAAACATCATAAGATATCAGTAATACACGGAATGGAAACTTGGCTACACAGGAACTGAATTACAGAACAGAACAGGGTCTCTAATTTAGAAAACCAACTTATGCTTGCTTAAGGGGAAAGGTGAGTTGGGGTGCTGCATAAAACCAGAGATTGAAATGAGCACAGATAAAGTTCCTTAAGCCAAATATGGAATAGACAAGAGCTACTCCTTGCTCAACGAAATGGACTCAACACCGCATATTAAACGCCTAAGAATGTACCTGACTAGTAAGTATCTTAAAACCTATGGATTGCTATGTCTCCGAAAGAGAATCAAGCATGTGTACAGGGGCATAAACGCAGCAGTGATAGGATTGGAGAGGTTCGGTGAGCAAATAAAGACCCTTTGAAGTCATATTGCATGGTACCCATTCCACGGGTTTCACCTACCCAGGTTTAAGGTATTCTTCCTTCAGCTAAAACATGCATGTGGAACCTAGAGTATGATCAACTATGTGATCGGGAGACGTGTTCAAATATGTCTCAGTTTTCGTACCCTGGTACTCGGGTGCAACATTCCAGACGCTTTACTAACACTCTCCCGACTTGGAGAGTCAGTCCCTTTAACCTCCTATTTGGCCCAGTTTGCAATTTCTGCGGAAGATGAACAGGAATAGCGAGAACCAATGAGAGGATAGCTGGAGGTGTCTGGACGGGCAAATTTAACTCTCATTTCCCACCAGGAAGAGGAAATAACCAAAGGCTCAGCGTGCCGTACCGGAATCAGATTAGGGCCTGAAGCCATCCTGCGGTGTTGCAGCCAGCTCAAAAGAAAGCGAGTTGAAGAAAGGAGCTCAGGGG